>NC_092751.1:30467398-30779666 GCF_047496795.1 Chiloscyllium punctatum
CCTCTCTTTCTCCTCTCTCTCTCCTCCTCACTTCCCCTCATTCTCTCCCCTCCCTTCTCTCCCCTCCCTCTCTCCCTCTCTCACACCCGTCTCTCGAGCCCCTCTCTCTCTGCCCTTCCCTCTCTCCCCTCACTCTGTCACCTCACTCTCCCTCCCCCTCTCATCCCCTCTCACTCGCTCTCCCCACACTTCTCCCTCTCTCTCTATCCCCTCTCTCTATACCCCCTCACTCTCTCTCCCCCTCTATCTTCACTAACTCTCTCCCCACTCTGCCACCGAACCTTCTCCCCTCTCTCTCTCCCTCTCTCACTCCCTCCTTCTCTCACCCTCTCACTCTGCCCCACTCTATCCCCCACTCTCTCCCTCACTCTCTACCCCTTCTCCCACACTCTCTCCCCATACTCTCTCCCTCCACTCACTCCCCCATTCTCTCCTCCAGTCTGTCCCCCACTCTCTCCCCCATCTCTCCCCCTCTCTCTCACTCTCCCTCTCCCCATCTCTTTCCCCATCTCTCTCCCCATCTCTCTCCCCTCTCTCCGCGCACTCTGTCCATCCTCTCTCACCCCCTTTCTATCCCCCTCTCTCCACCTCCCTCGCCCCTTCCTCTCCCTCCCAATCTCTCTCCCCGTCTCTCCCCGTCACTCTCCCATCTCTCCACCCCTCCGCCTCTCTCTCCCCTTCTCTCTCCCCACTCTCTCTCCCCACTCTCTCCCTCACTCTCTCCCCACACTCTGTCTCCTCTCCTTCTCTCCCCACTCTCTCCCCCCTCTCTCTCCCTCCACTCTCTGACCCCTCCCTCTCCCCCTCTCTCTCTCCGCCTCTCTCTCCTCTCTCTCCCCCCACTCTCCCCTGTCTCTCCCCCACTCTCACTCTCTCTCCCTCTCCCCTCCCTCTCCCCTCTCTCTCTACCCCACTCTCTCACCTCCTCTCTCTATCCCATCTCTCTCTACCCCGCTCACCCTGTTTCTTTACCCCTCAAACTCTCTCCCCCTCTCGCTCTTCACTAACTCTGTCACCTAAATCTCTCCCTTCTCTCTCCCTCTCTCACTCCCTCCCTCGACTCTCCTCTCTCTCTCACCCCCTTTCTGTCCCCCTCTCTCCACCTCCCTCACCCCTTCCTCTCCGCCCCCTCTCTCTCCCCGTCTCTTCCCCGTCCCCGTCGCTCTCCCCATCACTCACCCCCTTTCTGTCCCCTCCTCCCCTTTCCTCGCACCTTCCTCTCCCTCCCACTCTCTTGCCCCGTCTCTACCCCTTCTGTCGCTGTCGCTCTCCCCGTCTCTCTCCCCCTCTCTCTCCCTGCATCTCCCCCTCTCTCTCTCTCCCCTCTCTCTTCCCACTCTCTCTTCCCCCACTCTCTCCCCCTCTTTCTCCCCTCTCTTTCCTCCCACTCTGAACCTCTTTCTGTCCCCCCTCTCTCACCCTCCCTCGCACTTTCCTCTTCCTCCCCCTCTCTCGCCACGCCAGTCTCCCCTTCACACTCTCCTCTCTCTCTCCCCCACTCTTTCCCCATCTCTCTCCCCTCTCTTCCCCCCACTCTCTACCTTTCTGTCCCCCTCTCTCACCCTCCCTCGCACCTTCCTCTCCCTCCCCCTCTCTCTCCCTGTCTCTCCCTTTCTCCCTGTCACTCTCCCCATTTCTCGCCCCCTCTCTCTCCCCTTCCCTCTCCCCCTCCCTCTCCCCCCTCTCTCCCCCCTCTCCCCCTCTCCCCCTCACTCACCCTCTCTCTCCCCCCTCTCTTCCCCCACTATCTCCCCCTCTCTCTTGCACTCCCCGTCTCTCTTCCCCCTCCCTATCTCTCTCTCTCTGCCGCCTTTCTCTCTTCCCCCTCTCTCCACACCCCTCACCCCTCTAACCCCTCTCAGCCTCTCCCCTCCTCTCTCGCCTTCTCTCTACTGTCTCTCTCACCCCCTCTCTCTACACCTCTCTCTTTCACGCACTCTCTCTCTCTACACCTCACTCTCTCTCTCCCGCCTCTCTTCACTAACTCTCCCCCCCACTCTGCCACCGAAATCTCTCCCCTCTCTCTCACTCCCTCCCTCCCTAACCCTCTCCCTCCCCCACACTCTCCTCCACTCTGTCCCCACACTCTCTCTACCCCCCTCTCTCCCCCCTCCCCCTCTGTCTCCCTCCACTCTCTGTCCCCCTCCCTCTGTCACCCTCCCTCTGTCCGCCTCTCTCTCCTCTCTGTCCCCCACTCTCCCCCTCTCTCTGCCTCCCCTTCTCTCTCCCTCCCTCTCCCCTCTCTCTCTACCCTGCTCACCCCCTCTCTCGACCCCCAATCTTTCTCTCTCCCTTTCTCTCTTCACTAACTCTCTCTCCCACTCTGTCGCCTAAATCTCTCCCTCTCTCTCCCTCTCCCACTCCCTGCCTCTCATGCTCTCACTCTCTCCTCCCTCTCCCCCACTCTCTTTCCCCACTCTCACATCATCTCTCTCCCCTCTCTCTCTCTCCCCTCTCTCTCCACCCCTCTCACCCTCCCTCTCTCAACATCTCACTCTCCCCCTCTCTCTTTCCCACTCTTTCTCCACTGTCTCCCCCAATCTCACTCCCCCTCTTTCTCTCCCCCTTTCTCTGCCCCCTTCTTTCTCCACACCCCCCTGTCTTTCCCCTTTTCTCAACCCCCACTCACCCGCTCTCTCTCTCCCCCCTCTCTCACAACCTCTCTCTCACACACTCTCTCTCCCCCCTCACAGTCTCCCCCCTCTTCCCCTCTCTCGCCTCTCCTTCTCACCTCTATCACCCTTTCTCTCTCCTCCACTCTCTCTCCTCTCTCTCCCCACCTCTCTTGCCCCTCTCTCTCGCCTCTCTCTCTCACCCCCTCTCTCTCCTCCAGTCTCTCCCCCACTCTCTCTCCTCCACACTCTGTCCCCCTCTCTCTCCAGCCTCTCTCTCCAGCCTCTCTCCCCCTCTCCGCCTCTTTCACCAACTCTCTCTCTACCCCCTCTCTCTCGCCCCCCTCTCACACCCTCTCTCGCCCCCACTCTCGCACCCTCTCTTGCCCCCCACTCTTGCCCCCACTCTCGCCCCCTCCCTCGCCCCCTTCTCACGCCCTCTCTCGCCCCCACTCTCACCCCCCACTCGTCTCCACTCTCTCCCCTCTCTCTCTCCTTTCTCTCACAACCTCTCTCTCACACCCTCTCTCTCCCCCTCACACTCTTCCCCCCTCTCCCCCCTCGCCTCTCCATCTCACCTCTCTCTATCACCCTTTCTCTCTCCTCCCACTCTCTCTCCTCTCTCTCCCCACCTCTCTTACCCCTCTCTCTCGCCTCTCTCTCTCACCCCCTCTCTCTCCTCCAGTCTCTCCCCCACTCTCTCTCCTCCACAATCTCTACCCCTCTCTCTCCAGCCTCTCTCTCCCTTCTCTCTCCCCCCTCTCCGCCTCTTTCCCCAACTCTCTCTCTACCCCCTTTCTCCCCCTCTCTCTCGCTCCCCTCTCGCACCCTCTCTCGCCCCCACTCTCGCCCCCTCTCTTGCCCCCACTCTTGCCCCCACTCTCACCCCCTCTCTCGCCCCCACTCTCGCCTCCCACTCGTCTCCACTCTCTCCCCTCTCTCTCACCCCCTCTCTCACCCCTCTCTCTCACGCCCCTCCCCCTCCCACTCTCCGACCTCTCTCGCCCCCCTCTCTCTCTCTGTCTCCCCTCTCTCTCCCCTCTCTCTCTCTCTTCCACCCTCTCTACCCCCCTGTCTCTCTCTCCCTCGCTCTATACCCCTGTTTCTCTACCATTTCTCTCTCTCCCCTCTCTTTCCACCCCTCGGTTTCTCCCCTCTCTCCAAATCCCCTCTCTCCATCTCCCCTCTTTTTCACCCCACTCTCTCTCGTCTCTCTCCTTCCCCTCACTTTCTCCCTCCCCTCTCTCCCTCCCCTCTCTCTCTCCCCGGTCTCTTACCCTGCTCTCTTACCCCAATCACTTAGGCAAGTCTCTCTCCCTTCTCTCCCAACGCAATCTCACCCCGACTCTCCCCATCCACTCTGCACCCCCACTCTACCCATCCACTGTCCCTCCCCCACTATTTCCCCCCACTCTCTCCACACCACTCTCTACCCCCCACTCTCTCTCCCCCCACTCTCTCCCCTCACTCTCTCCCCCTCACTCTCGACCCCTCTCTCTCCCCCTCTCTCTTCCCCATCTCTGTTCACCCTCTCCCACCCCTCTCTGCCCCCACTCTCTACCCCCACTCTCTCCGCCTCCCTCTTTCCCCCTCTTTCTTTCCCCCTCTCTCCCCTCTCTCTACCCACTCTCTCCCCCTCTACCCCCTCTCTTCCCACCTCTCTCGCCTCTCTCTCTCGCCTCTCTCTCTCACCCCCTTTTTCTCCTCTCATTCTCTCCCCTCTCTCACCCTCTCTCTTCCCACCTCCTTTGCCCCTCTTTCTCATCTCACTCTCTCCCCCTCTCTCTTGCCCTCTTTCTTGCCCTCTCTCTTCCCCTCCCCTTCTCTCTCCCCCCTCTTTTCCCAACACTCTCTCTATCCCCTCTCTCCCCCTCCCCCTCTCTCCCCTCTGTCCGCCCTCTCTCTCGCCCGCATCTCGCACCCATCTCTCGTCCCCTGTCTCGCACTCCTGTCTCGCCCCTCCTCTCTCTCCCCCTCTTTTGCTCCACCCTCGCCCCCCCCTCGCCCTCCACTCTTGCCCACCCTCTCACCACCCACACTTGCCCCCACTCTTGCCCCAACTCTCGCCCCCCATCGTCTCCTCTCCTGCCCCTCTCTCTCCCCCCTCTCTCTCCCCTTCTCTCTCCCCTCTCTCTACCCCTCTCTATCCCCCTCTCTCCAGCCCTCTCCCTTTCTCTCTCCCCCATTTCTTCACCACTGTCTCCCCAGTCCCTCTACTCTGCTCTCTCTTCCCCCTCTCTTTACCTCCCTCTGTCTCTCTCCCCCCTCTCTCTACCCTCTCTTCCGATCCCTCTCCCCTCTCCAACTCCCCTCTTCATCTCCCCTCTCCCAGTCTCCACTCTCTTCCCTTCTCCCCCTCCCCTGTCACCACCTCTCTCCCCCACTTTCTCCCCACTCTCTCTCTGTCCCCGCGCTCTCTCCCCTCTCTCTCTCCCTCTCTCACCCCTTCCCTCTCTCAATCCCTCCCTCACTCGCCCTCTCACTCTCCCCATCTCTCCCTCTCCCGTCTCGCCCTCTCATCTCCCCCGCTCTCACCCCACTCTCTCCCCTCCTCTCTCCACTCCTCTCTCTCCCCTCCTCTCTCTCGCCCCTCTCTCCCCCTCTCCCCCTCTGTCTCCCCCTCTCACTCTCTCCCCCTTTCTCTCCCCTCCTCTCTCTCCCCTCATCGCTACTCCCCCACCGTCTGTCTCCCCCCTCTCTCCACCACTGTCTCCCCGTCTCTCTCCTCTCTCTTGCCCCCTCTCTGTGTCCCCCTCTCTCTCTCTGTGCCCCACTCACACTGTCCCCTAACTCTGTATCCCTCGCACTGTCCCCGCGCTCTCTGTCCCTCCTGTCTCTCTGTAACCCCTCTCTCTGACCCCTCTCTCTGCCCCCCTCCTCTCTAACACCCCTCCTCTTCTCCCCCTCCTCTCTGTCCCCCTCCTCTTTGACCCCCTCTCTCTCTGTTCACCTCTCTCTGTCCCCCCTCTCTGTGCCCCCCTCTGTCTATTCCCCTCTCTCTGTCCCCCCTCTCTCTCCGTTCCACTCTGTGTGCCCCCCCTCTATCTGCTGCCCTCCTCTCTGTTCCCCCTCTCTCTGAACCCTCCTCTCCCTCTGTCCCCATCTCTCTGTCCACCTCTGTCCCCCCACTCACTGTCCCCCTCTATGTCCACCTTCTCTCTTCCCCCTCTTTTTACCCCCCTCCTCTCCCCTCTCTTTTTCCCCCCACTCTCTTGCCCCCTCTCTCTGTCCCTTCTCTCTCTGACCGCCCCTCTCTCTGTCACCCAATCTCTATCTCTCCTCTCTCAGACCCCCCATCTCTCTGTCCCCTTCTCTCAATGCCCCCTCTCTCTCTGATGCCCTCTCTCTGTCCCCCTCTCTCTGTCCCCCACTCTCTGTCCCCTTCCTCTCTGTCACCCTCTCTCTGTCCTCCCTCTCTCTGTCTCCCCTCTCTCCGTTCCCCTCTCTCTGTCCCCCCTTTCTGTCCCCTCTCTCTCTCTGTCCCCCCTCTCTGTCCCCCCTCTCTCTCCGTTCCCCTCTCTCTGTCCCCTCTCTCTCTCGGTTCCCCTCTCTTTGTTCTCTCTCTGTCAACACCCTTTCCGCTCCCGTCACCCCTCTCTCTGTCCCCCATCTCTCTGTCCCCGTCTCTCTGTCCCCCCTATCTCTCTGACCCCCTTTCTCTGTCCGCCCTCTCTCTGTTCCCCCTCTCTTTACTCCCCTCTCTGTCGCCCAAATGTCTGTGCCCCCTCTTCCTCTCTCCCCATCTCTCTCGGTCACTCCCTCTGACCCTCCTCTCTACATCCCTCCCCTCTATGTCCCCCCTCTCTATCCCATTCTCTCTGTCCCTTCTCTCTGTTCCTCCTCTCTCTGTCCGCCCTCCCTCTGTCCCCCTCTCTCTGTCCCCATCTCTCTGTCCCCCTCTCTGTCCCCGTCTCTCTGTTCCGCCCCTCTGTCGCCTCTCTCTCTGTCCCCCCTCTCAATCCCCCCTCTGCACCCGCTCTCTCTGTCCCTCCTCTCTCTCTGTTCGCCCTCTCTCTGTCCCCCTCTCAATCCCTCCCCTCTCTGTCCCCCCTCTCTGTCCCCCCCTCTCCCTGTCACCCTTCTGTCTGTCCTCCCTCTCTCTGTCAACCTCCTCTCTCTGTCCCCATTCTCTCTCTCCACCCCTCTCTCTCTGTCCCCCTCTTTCTGTCCCCCTCTCGCTGTACACCCTCTCTCTATTCCCCCTCTCTTTACTCCCCTCTCTCCCCATCTCTCCCCTACCTCGCTCCTCCACTGTCTTGTCCCCTTCTCGCTCTGTCCCCTCCCTCTCTGTACCCCCCTCTCTGTCCCACCCTCTCTGTCCGTCCCCTCTGTCCCCCTCTCCCTTTCACTCTCCTTCTTTCTCCCCGTCTCTTAGCCCCCTTCTTTCTGTCCCCCCTCTCTCTGCGCTCCCTCTCTCTTCCACTCCCCCTCTCTCAATGTCCCCCCTCTCTCTGTCCCCACTCTCTCTCGGTCCCCCACTCTTTGTCCCCCCTCCCTGTACCACCCGCTCTGTCACCCTCCTCTCTGTCCTCACTCTCTCTTTCACCCTCTCACTCTGTGCCTCCCTCTCCCTCTGTCCCCATTTATCTGTCCACCCCTCTCTCTCTGTACCCCCTCTCTGTTCCCCTCTCTCTGTCCCCCCACTCTGTGCACCCTTCTCTCTGTCCCCATCTTTCTTTTCCCCCTATCTCTACCCCCCTCTCTATCCGCTATCACTCCACCCTCTCTCTCCCCCCACTCTCTTGTTCTCCTCTCTCTCTGTCCCCCCGCTCTCTCTGTCCTCTCTCTCTCGCTGACCCCCTCTCTCTCTGTTCCCCCCCGTCACCCCACTCTCTCTGTCCTCTCTCTCTCCCCCTCTGCCGCCCTCTCTCTGTGACACCCACTCTCTCTTTCCTCCACCTCTCTCTCTCTCTCTCTCCCGCTGTCTGTCTCCCTATCTTGGTCCCCTGTCTCTCTGCCCTTCCTTCTCTCTGCCCCCCCCTCTCAGTCCGCCCCATCTCTCCCTCTCTCTCTTTTCCCCCTCTCTCTATCCCCCCTCTCTCTGTCGCCCTCTCTGTCCCCTTCTCTCTCTTCCCCCCTCTGTCTCCGCTCTCTGTCCCCCTCTCTCAATCCCCCACTCTGCCCCCTTCTCTGTCCCCCCCTCTCTGTTAGCCCTCTCGCTCTGTTCGCCCTCTCTCTGTCCCACTCTCCGTCCCTCCCCTCTCTGTCCCACCTCTCTCTGTCCCCTCTCCTTCTCTCCACTCTCTGTCCGTCTCTCTCTGTCCCCCTCTCTCTGTCCCCCTCTCTCTGTCCCTCTCTCTCTGTCCCCCCTCTCTTTCCCCCCTCTCTCTATCCCCCCTCTCTGTCCCCTCTCTCTGTTCCCCTCTCTCTGTTCCCCCCTCTGTCCCATCTCTCTCTGACACCCCCCCGTTCGCACCCTCTCTGTCCCGCTCTCCATCCCTCCCCTCTGTGTTCCCCCCTCTGTCCCCTCTCTCTCTGTCCCCCCTCTCTCAATCCCCCCCCTCTGCACCGCCTCTTTCTGTCCCCCCTCTCTCTCTGTTCGCACTCTCTCTGTCCCACTCTCCGTCCCTCCCCTCTCTGTCCCACCTCTCTCTGTCCCCTCTCCTTCTCTCCACTCTCTGTCCCCCCTCTCTCTGTCCCTCTCTCTCTGTCCCCCTCTCTCTGTCCCTCTCTCTCTGTCCCCCCTCTCTTTCCCCCCTCTCTCTATCTCCCCTCTCTGTCCCCTCTCTCTGTTCCCCTCTCTCTGTTCCCCCCTCTGTCCCATCTCTCTCTGACACCCCCCCGTTCGCACCCTCTCTGTCCCGCTCTCCATCCCTCCCCTCTGTTTTCCCCCCTCTGTCCCCTCTCTCTCTGTCCCCCTCTCTCAATCCCCCCCTCTGCACCCCCTCTTTCTGTCCCCCCTCTCTCTCTGTTCGCACTCTCTCTGTCCCACTCTCCGTCCCTCCCCTCTCTGTCCCCCCCGTCCCCGTCTCCCTGTCACCCTTCTGTCTGTCCCCCCCTCTCTGTCACCCTCCTCTCTGTCCCCATTCTCTCTGTCCACCCCCCTCTCTCTGACCCCCTCTTTCTGTCCCCTCACTCTCTGTTCCCCCTCTCTCTGTCCACACTCTCTCTCTTCCCACTCTCATTACCCCCTCTCTCTCCCCACCTCTCCCCTACCTCCCTCCCCCCACTCTCTTGCCCCCCCTCTCTCTGTCCCCCCTCTCTGTACCCCCGCTTGGTTACCCTCCTCTCTGTCCCCACTCTCTGTGTCACCCTCTCACTCTGTGGCTCCCTCTTCCTGTGTCCCCATTTCTCTGTCCAGCCCTCTCTGTCTGTCCCCCTCCTCTGTCCCCCCCTCTGTCCTCTCTGTCTGTCCCCCTCTGCCGCACTCTCTCTGTGACCCCCACTCTCTCTGTCCCCCCACCTCTCTCTGTCTCTCCCGCTGTCTGTCTCTCTCTCTCGGTCCCCTCTCTCTCTGCCCCTCCTTCTTTCTGTCCCCCTGCTCTCAATCTGCCCCATATGTCCACCTCTCTCTTTCCACACTCTCGCTATCCCTCTCTCTCTGTCCCCCTCTCTGTCCCCGTCTCTCTCTTCCCCCCTCTGTCCCCTCTCTCTCTGTTTGACTTCTCTCTCTGTTCGCCCTCTCTCTGTGCCCCTCTCCATCCCTCCCTTCTCTGTCCCCCCACTCTGTCCCCCCTCTCTCTGTCACACTCCTCTCTGTTCCCATTCTCTCTGTCCAACCCTCTCACTCTGTATCCTCCTCTCCCTCTGTCCCTATCTCTCTGTCCACCCTCTCTCTCTGTCCCCCTCTACTTGTCACTCTCTCTCTCTGTCCCTCTCTTTCTGTCCCCCCACTCACTGTCCCCCTCTGTCTGTCCACCCTCTCTCTTCCGCCTCTCTATACCCCCCTCTCTCTCCCCATCTCTCCCCTACCTCGCTCCCCCCACTCTCTTGTCCCCCTCTCTCTCTGTCCCCTCCCTCTCCGTTCCCCCTCTCTCTGTCCCACCCTCTCTCTGTCCCACCCTCTCTCTGTCCGTCCCCTCTGTCCCCCTCTCTTTTTCCTCCTCTTTCTTTCCCCGCTGTCTCTGCCCCCCTCTTTTTGTCCCCCTCTCTCTTCGCCCCCATCTCTCTGTCCCCCTCTCTCAATAGCCCCCCTATCTCAGTCCCCACTCTCTCTGTGTCCACCCTCTCTGTACCCACCGCTCTGTCACCCTCCTCTCTGTCCCCACTCTCTCTGTCACCCTCTCACTCTGTCCCTCCCTCGCCCTCTGTCCCCATCTCTCTGTCCACCCTCTCTCTCTGTCCCTTCTCTCTCTGTTCGCCCTCTCTCTGTGCCCCTCTCCATCCCTCCCTTCTCTGTCCCCCCTCTCTGTCCCCCCTCTCTCTACCCCTCTCTCTCCGCTGTCACTCCACCCTCTTTCTCCCCCCACTCTCTTGTCCCCCTTTCTCTCTCTCCCACTCTCTCTCTGATCCCCCATCTCTCTCTGACCGCCCCCTCTCTGTCCCCCTTCCCTCTGTCCCCCTTCTATCTGTCCCCGCTCTCTTTGTCCCCTCTTTCTTTGCCCCTCCCTCTGTCTGTCCCCCCCTCTCTCTCTTCTTCCCCCTCACTTTCATTCTCCCCTCTCTCTGGCACCCCCTCTCTCTGTCCCCCTCTCTCTGTCCCCACTCTCTCTGTCACCCCTCTCTCTTCCCCCTCTGCCCCGCTCTCTGACCCCCTCTCCCTCCGTTCCCTCCTCTTTATCCCCCTTTCTCTGCCCCCCATCCCCCCGCTCTCTGTCCTCCTCTCTCTGTCCCTCTCTCTCTGTCCCACTCTCTCTGTCCCCTTCTCACTTTGTCCCCCCCTCTCTCTGTCCCCCCTCCCTAATTGTCCCCCCTCTCTCTGTACCCCCCTGTTCCCCTCTCTTTATACACCTCTCTCTGTCCCCTCTGCCGCCCTCTCTCTTTGAACCCCACTCTCTCTGTCCCCCCACCTCTCTCTGTCTCTCCCGCTCTCTATCACCCTCTCTCGGTTCCCTCTCTTTCTGCCCCTCCTTCTCTCTGTCCCCCCACTCTCAGTCTGCCCCTCTGTCCCCTTCTCTCTTTCCCCCTCTCTCTGTCCCTCCCTCTCTGTCCCCCTGTCCGTCGCTCTAATGCATCCCTGTGTCTCTGTCTCCCATCTCTTACTGCCCCCACTCTCTCTGTCCCCTCACTCTCTCTGTCCCACCCTCTCCATCCCTCTCTCTCTGTCCCCCACTCTGTCCCCATGCTCTCTCTGTCCCCTCTCTCTGTGTACCCATCTCACTCTGTCCTCTCTCTATTACCTCCCTCTCTGTCCTCCCGTCCCGCCCTCTGTCCCCCACTCTCTCAATCCCCCACTCTCTGTCCCCCGCCCTTTGTCCCCCACTCTCTCCATCCACCACTCTTTGTCCCCCACTCTCTGTCCCCCACTCTGTGTTCCGCTGCTCTCTCCCGTTCTCTCTGTCCTCAACTCTCTCTCTCTCTCTCACGTTCTCTCTTTCCCCGTCTCTCTCTGTCCCTGAATCTCTGTCCCCCCTCTCTCTCCCGTTCTCTCTGTCCTCAACTCTCTGTCCCTTCTTTCTCTGTCCCCCTCTCTCTCTGTCCCCCATTCTATCCCCACGCGCTCTCTGTCCCCCCTGTCTGTCCCCCACTCTCTCCATCCCCCACTCTCTGTCCTCCCTCTCTCCATCGCCCTCTCTCTGACCCGCTCTCTCTGTCCCCCTCTCTCTCTCCGCCAGTCTCTGTCCCCCTCTCTCTGTTACCCCTCTCTTTGTCCCACTCTCTCTGTCCCCCCTCTCTCTCTCTGTCCCCCTCTCTCTGTCCCCCACTCTCTGACCCCTCTCTATACACCCCTCTCTCTCCCCATCTCTCCCCTACCTCGCTCCCCCCACTCTCTGGTCCCCCTCTCTCTCTGTCCGCCTCTCTCTGTCCCACCCTCTCTCTGTCCCCCCTCTCTCTGTCCCCCCTCTCTCTGTCCCCCTGACTCTGACCTCCCTCTCTCTGTCCCCCCCTTCTTCTGTCCCCCTCTCGGTCCCCTTCTCTCTCTCTCTGCACCCCCAATCTGTCACCCCCTCTCTGTCCCCGTCCCTCTGTCCCCTTCACTCTCTGTCCCCCTTCTCCCTGTCCCCATTCTCTCTGTTCCCCCTCCCTCTGCCTCTATCTCTGTCCCCCATCTCCGTCCCTCCCCTCTCTGTCACACTGTCTCTGTCCCCCCTCTCTCTGACCCCCCTCTCTGCCCCCCCCTTCCCGCTCTCTCGGTCCCAGCCCTCTCTATGTACCCCCTCTCTCTGTCCTCTCACTCTCTCTGTCCCCCCTCTCTCTCTATAACTCTCTCTCTGTCCCCCTCTCTCTCTGTCCCCCTCTCTGTCCCCCTCTTTCTGTCCCCCTCTCTCTGTGTCCCCCTCTCACTCCGTCCTCTCTCTATCACAACTCTCTCTGTACCCCCGTGCCCCCTCTGTCCCCCAATTTCTTCATCCCCTACTCACTGTCACCCTCTCTCCGTCCCCCACTCTCTGTCCCCCACTCTCTGTCTCCCTCTCTCTATCCCCCTGCTCTCTGTCTCCCCTCTCTCGCCCGTTCTCTCTGTCCCCTCTCTCTCTGTCCCCCTCTCTTTGTCCCCCTCTCTCTGTACCCCCTCTCTCTCTGTCCCCCCTCTCTGTGTACCCTTCTCACTCTGTCCTCTCTCTGTTACCTCCCTCTCTGTCCCCCCGTCCCGCCCTCTGTCCCCCACTCTCTCCATCCCCCACTCTGTGTCCCCCACTCTCTGTTCCCTCCCTCTCTGTCCCCCCTCTCTCTGTCCCACCTCACTCTGTCCCCACTCTCTCTGTCCATCCCCTCTGTCCCCGTCTCTCTTTCCTCCTCTTTCTTTCCCCCGCTCTCTCTGCCCCCCTCTTTCTGTCCCCCTCTCTCTTCGCCCCCATCTCCCTGTCCCCCTCTCTCAATATCCCCCCTCTCTCTGTCCCCATTCTCTCTCTGTCCTCCTCTCTCTGTCCCCCCCGCTATGTCACCCTTCACTCTGCCCCCAATCTCTCTGTCACCCTCTCACTGTCCCTCCCTCTCCCTCTGTCCCTATCTCTCTGTCCTCCCTCTCTCTGTACCCCTTTCTCTGTCCCCCTCTCTCTCTTCCCCCTCTCACTACCCCCTCTCTCTCCCCTATCACTCAACACTCTCTCTCCCCCCACTCTCTTGTCCCCATTCTCTTGTCGCCCCCTCTCTCTGTCCCCATCTCTCACTCTGACCGCCCCCTCTCTGTCCCCTTCTCTCTGTCCCCCCACTCTCTGTACTCTCTTTCTTTGCCCCTCCCTCTCTCTGTCCCCCTCTCTCTCTATCCATCCCCCCTCTCTCTCTCTCTGTCCCCACTCTCTCTCTGTCCCCACTCTCTCTCTGTCCTCCTCTCTCTGTCCCCACTCTCTTTCTGTCACCCCTCTCTCTTCCCCCTCTGCCCCCCTCTCTCTGACCCCCTCTCCCCCTGTTTCCTCCTCTCTCTGTTCCCCTTTCTCTTCCCCCCAGTGACCCCGCTCTCTGTCCCCCTCTCTCACTCCCACTCTCTCAGTCCCCTCTCTCTCTGCCCCTCCTTCTCTCTGTCCCTCCGCTCTCAGTCCGCCCCCTCTGTCCGCTTCTCTATTTCCCCCTCTCTCTGTCCCACCTCTCTCCGTTCCCCTGTCCCCCCTCTACTGTGCCCCCGTCTCTCTGTCTCCCCTCTCTTACTGTCCCCACTCTCTCTGCTCCCCTCTCTGTCTCCCCTTCTCCCTGTACCCCCCTCTGTTCCCCCTCTCTCTGTCCCCCCTCTCTCTGTACCAACTCTCGCTGTCCTCCCTCTCTCTCTGTCCTCCTCTCTCTCTGTCCCCCTCTCTCTATCCTCCCTTCTTTCTGTCCCCCTCTCTCACCCCCCCTCTCTGTCCCCCCCATTTCGGTCCCAGCCCTCTCTCTGGTCCCCCCTCTCTGTCCCACTCTCTGTCCCCCTCTCTCGGTCACCCTCTCTCTCTGTCCCCCTTCTCTCTGTCCCCCTTCTCTCTGTCCCCCCACTCTCAGTCCGCCCCCTCTCTCCCCGTCTCTCTTTACACCTCTCTCTGCCCCCCTCTATCTGCCCCCCTCTCTCTGTCCCCCTTCTCCCTGTCCCCACTCTCTCTGTTCCCCCCTCTCTCTGCCCCCATCTCTGTCCCTCCCAGCTCTGTCCCTCCCCTCTCCGCCCTCTCCTCTCTGTCCCCCCTCTCTCTGACCTCCCTCTCTGTTCCCCACCCCCGTCCCGCCTTCTCGTTCCCAGCCCTCTCTATGTACCCCCCTCTTTCTGTCTCCCCACTCTCTCTGTCCCCCCCATATCCCTCTCTCACTCTGTCCCTCTTTCTGTCCCCCCCCCGTCCCCCACTCTCTCCAATCCCCACTCTCTGTCCCCCTCTCTCTGTCCCCCACTCTCTCCATCCCCCACTCTCTGTTCCCAACTCTCTGTCTCCCTCTCTCTATCCCCCTGCTCTCTGACCCCCCTCTCTGTCCCCCTCTCTCTGTCCCACTCTCTCTGTCCCCCTCTCTCTATCCGCCTCTCTCTGTCCCCCTCTCTCTGTTGCTCTCTCTCTGTCCCCCTCTCTTTCCCGTTCTCTTTGTCCCCCCCTTTCTCTCTGTCCTCCTCTCTTTGTCCCCCTCTCTCTGTCCCCCCTCTATCTGTCCCCTCTCTCTGTCCTCATCTCTCTTTCCCCCTCTCTCTGTGTCCCGCACTCACTCCCTCCTCTCTTTGTCACCTCCCTCTTTGTCCCACGTCCTCCCCCCGTCCCCACTCTCTCCATCCCCCACTCTCTGACCCCCCTCTGTCCCCCAGTCTCTCCATCCCCCTCTCACTGTCCCCCACTCTCTCCGTCCCCCAGTCTCTGTCCAACTCTTTCTGTCCCCCACTCTCAGCCCCGCCCCTCTGTTCCCCCGCTCTTTGTCCCAATCTCTCTGTTCCCCCCCTCTCTCTGTTCCCCCTCTCTCTCTGTTCCCCCTCTCTCTCTGTTCCCCCCCTCTCTCTGTCCCCCTCTCTCTGTCCCCCACTCTCTGACCCCTCTCTCATTATGTCCTCCCCTATTTCTCTCTCTCTTCTTCACCTTAGCTCTCCCTTGCCTCTCGCTCTCTCTGTCTCACCCTGCTCCTTCACTCTTTCTCCACTTCTATCACTCTCGATCCCCCTACGTCAGTGTCTCTTTCTCCCCACCTCCCTCTGTTTCTCTCTGACTAAATCTCTTTCGCTCCTGCCCCCCTCCCTCCCTCTCTGATGCAATCTGTCTCCCTGACGCGTCTCTCTCCCTCTGATCCAGAGATTGGGGAGGGGGGTAGTCCCCATGAAACAACTGAAATCCCACTCACGACAGGAAATGGGGAGTCCAGGTTGGAGTGGGGGGGGACAGAGTGAGTTATACCCAGCTCCTGAGCTCAGGGCGCGGTGCCCTCCCCTTCCCTGAGGACCAGGACTTGGGGCTGAGTCTGTCTCTCTCCAGCTCAGCTTCTCCAACACAAAGACACACAACAACATCGATCACTCTGCTGCTCGGCACGCTTTAATCAACATTTTTATTGGTTACAAATGAAAGTGATGGATACAGTCAGTGGGATGGTGCCTTTTCTCACTGGCCCCTGAGTTGTGAGAAACATTGAAATGTTTCCCTGTAACCCCCCTGTGGGATAAGGATGGACAAACCAGCGCTACCCTCAGTCTGTTACCATAGCGACAGGCTGCTCCATCGCTGAAACACTGAACTGAAATGAGAAAATCCCGGATGGTGTGATTAATGAGGGAATTTGATGGATGGATGGATTTGGGTGAAGGGATATTTCAGCACATTCTTCAGCTGCTGCCTGAACTTAGTCTGGGTCACGGCATAAATCACGGTGTTTGTGCAGCAACTGAGGAGCTGCAGCATGAAGCCCAATTCCTGCACAAAGGGATGGAGATACACAGACTCATACCCAAAATAATACATCCGGTTCCATATAGAATACAGCATTAATGTTGACCATAACAGGATGAAATTGGCCGAGATCACAAACAGTAAAATGATGGATTTTTTTCGGTTTCTCATTTCAGTGTCAGACTGAGCGTCCCCATTGGTGTGAGCGTGGAGTCTCCTGCGGGCTCTGCTGGTCACTAAAATGTGTCTGACGGTGAGAACATTGAGCAGCAGAATCAGGAGAAATGGGACACACGGGGTTAGAATGTGGTGGAGGAACTCGATTGTGACCCAGACACTGGAGTATAGAGCAGCGCCTGTTACATCACAAAACCAGGGGATGTTCATCAGCAAATACTGAGCCGTGAGAATAAAATACCAGGAAATGTTCTTTAAACAGCTCAGCACAGTCACTGCTCCCAGAACCACAGCCACCGTTTTCTCACTGCAATATTTACTTTTCAGCTTCTGGCAACAAATGGCCACAAACCGATCAAAGGTGAAAGTGACGGTGAACCAGACAGAGCAGTCAGTGGCTGCATAAAGCAGGACGGCGTGGATATTACACACGGGGACGGAGTAAACCAGGAAATAAAACGGTTCCTCATAAACAATGGGAATGTGTCTCAGGATCAGGTCGAGGATAATGACCAGGAGATCCGCCGCTGCCATGGCCCCCAGGTAACGTCTGACACATGGAGACAATCCACAATCTTTATAAAGCAGGACGTAGATGGTCACTACGTTAACTGTGAGGAAGGAAAACAAACCCATTATCCATCAGCCTGGAGGCAAAGGGACCCGTTTGATCGGGGACCCAGTGAGATTTTCAAATGTGTCCTTGTATTCAGGGATTTATTAAAATAATTGGAACTGGAATAACAAATGGGAAAGTCTGAATTACTGACAAAAATGTGACAAAAACCACAAGAAACCCTCCCTCCCCAAACACACAGAGACACATCAATAAGGACAGATGTTTTCTAGAACATTCCCACACACTTGATCAGTCGAGAGCAGACACAGGTCACACCTTCCCAGTTCCTAATACGGCGGGTGGGAACGTTACTGTCCTGAAGGATTCTCTCCCAGTTTCCTGAAGACAAACGGAGTTTGGGAATTTCTGTATTTTGGTCTAAATTGTGGTCGATCCTGTGTCGTGAAGAAATGTAAACGCAGGGAAATCGTATTCACCCCTTTAACTGCCTGAGGGGCCTTCGGAACAGTGTCTCCTTCTCCCTGGAACGGGATCTCTTCCCTCGGGATCTTATCGTTTGTTCAATTCACTGACGTCCGGCCGTTCACAAACAATGTCAGGGACAGAACGTTCCGGGAAATGTCAATTATAGAATGTCAGGGACAGAACGTTCCGGGGAATGTCAGTTATAGAATGTCGGGGACATAACGTTCCGGGAATGTCAGCTATAGAATGTTGGGGACAGAACGTTCCGGGGAATGTCAGTTATAGAATGTCAGGGACAGAACGTTCCGGGGAATGTCAGTTATAGAATGTTGGGGACAGAACGTTCCGGGGAATGTCAGTTATAGACTGTCGGGAACAGAACGTTCTGGGAAATGTCAGTTATAGAATGTCAGGGACAGAAAGTTCCGGGTAACCCCTTGACCTGTCCATCACCTTTCCCCCCTCCCCCCCTTCCCACCCCACCAACATGATGTACTGTGCCTGGACACACTGTAACATTAATGGGGAGAGACGGAGTGTCCAATCACAGGAATGGGAACTAAAGGCATTGCCAGATCAGCTGAAATGGTTAGATAGACCACATTCTCAATCCACCTCACAGAACCAGCCCAGACACCATACACCCAGAGGAGATATCTGTTCACCGTGGAACACTGTACAGACCAGGCCAGTGTCCTGCTCAGTACAACCCAGCAATCTGTCCAAATTCATCCATTACATTGGTCAATACAACCCAGCAATCTGGTCAGAGTGGAACACTGCACCGAGCAGATCAGAACATTGATCTATAAACCCAGACCATATATATTTGTCCAGCACTGGGAGCTGTGCAGACCACAGCAGGGCACTTATGTGTAAATTGAAACAAATATCCATCCAGCATGGGGAGCTACACAAACCACAACATTGCATTATCTATAAACCACAACCAGATAGTCTGACCAGCACAGCGACCCGTGCAGTGATCAATGGTGAATTAATCTGTAAACCAGGAGCAGTTACACTCCCCACATGTAGGACTGTGTACCCCACCCCAGTACATTGATCTGTAACCCAGGAGCAGTTACCCTCCCAGCATGTAGGACTGTGTACCCCACCCCAGTACATTGATCTGTAAACCAGGGGCAGTTACCCTCCCCGCTGTGTACCCCACCCAATGCATTGATCTGTAAACTTGGAGCAGTTATCCTCCCAGCATGTAGGACTGTGCACCCCACCCCAGGGCATTGCTCAGTAACACTGTGTTAGATCCCTGCCCAGTGTGGGGAAACGAGCAGCCCATGCTGGAAGTGACAGGATGTTAGCTCCCACCCATTTACAGCTCCATGTCTCCATTGTGCCCTGACAAGGGGGTGCTGTAGGTATGAACCTCACTGACAGGGAGAGATGGCGGGGGAATCAGTTTAAATATCACCACGTGGGAGGGGTTTGGGGTATAGACAGAGAGGGGCAGACTGAGAGACAGTGTCATGGAAGGATGTGTTCCCAGGTAGCAGAATGCTGAAATGTGGATACTTCGATAACATCCTGTAACATGAGCCTGTCTTAACAGGAATGATGGGAAAAAGTGATATCGGTGTGAGGTCAGATGATCATTTGTTGTGCATCTTTGTAACTGCAATTAGTTTCAACAGAATCGACGCCTCATTTGGGCAGATTCTAACAACAATTTATCTTTGTTTGATTTTCCTTGAGTGTGACAGAGGGATCGTCCACACGAGGCTGAGCTAGTTTCCTGGTGCTATCGAATTCACCTCATTAACTACTTACCCCACCCCATGGTGTCCCCCTCATTCAATACCAGCCCGATTCTTCCACCCATCATGACTGGAGGTACTCACTTTTGACCAGGTGCCCCTGGATATTCCGTGATCCCTGGCACTGGGGCCATCTTTAAAAGGCTAAGGGGCACACGGTTGAGCTTTCTCAGTTTGGAACTGCCCTGCACAGTTTACCCCGAGCATGGCAGATAAGGGGCAATTACACCACGGTTTGTCGACAGGGGCACGGAGGGCTTGGTGGATGGGCTAGTACAGAGGGGGACCATTCTCTTCCCAGAGGGGGCGACACCACCAGACCCACCGAGCATGGTCTGAGCTCCCCACAAAGCTCAGGGCAGTATCTGGGGTCTGAAGAAATGCCCAGCAATACAGGACAAGCATCAATAACCTTACCCACTCTGTCAGGATAAGGGTCACCGTATTCTCTCTGCTCCCTCACACTCACTGTATATCTCTTATAGCACCGACCACCGAACAAGGCTCATGGTCCAACACTCTCACTACTGCATACAGCACCTTCCCTCTCTGCCTCTGTCTCTGTCTCTCTGTCTCTCTCTCTCTCTCCCCCTCTCTCCCCCCCCCTCCCTCCACTTCACCCCCACACTAATAACACTGCATGGATACAACACTGTGGACTGACTCCCTCCGGACACCTCACCATGACCCCCTCCCCACCTATACTAACACTAACAGCAGGACCACCCACTCCCACCCTCACTCTCTCCCTCCCTTTCTCCCATTCCAGGAGAAACAGCCTGGAATAGGACAGAAATGGCCAAGCCGGGTGGTGGAGTGCCCGATATCCGTTCCCTCACCCGCTTCCCCCCGTCATGTGGGGAGGACGCTGGTACGAGCTGGAGGGGACCGGGACGTCTCGTGTGGAGATTCTGATACATCTGCGTCCCACCGACCGAGTAAGGAGCAATGTTCAGTGAAGGGCAATTCTCACTTTAAACCCACTGGCAGCTCCGTTTTCCCCCCCGGCACAACTTAGAAGCCGTGGCCCTGATGCCATCTCCCTTTTGTGTCGAGCTGGTACAAATGGAATTCCCACGGTCTCGGTGGGCAGGAGGGTGGGCTCACAACACATCGTCACCACCACCTCCCAGGAAGGGAGCACGGAGGCTTCCTCCAACACCTCCTCCTGTAGCTCCGATACTGAAACTAATCTGTGATAGTTACTGCTCTCCCCACTTGTCCTGATATCTTCAATAATCTGTGCTCATATACACCCAGCGCCCTCTGCTCCTGCAGCCCCTTTACAATGGCACAGCCTGTTTTAAACTGTCTTTCATTGTCTTTCCGACCAAAGTGTATCACCTCACACAGCTCTGCACTGATCCCCATCTGCCATAAACCTGAACACTACACCAACGTGTGATTGTCCTGTTAGAGTTCCACACTCTCCTCCATAGACTTCAGAGTTCTTCCAAGTTCGGTGCCACCTACAAACATTGAGATTGTTATAGTGTCACAGTCCCCATGAAACAACTGAAATCCTGCCCTACATTCACGAGTGTGAGCAATTGAAATACTGATATATTCCCACGGACGGAGTTGAATAATGGCATACTGTCAATGGAGCAACAAAAATCCTGACGCATACGAGACAGAGTACATGAAATATTGACAAACCACAGAGCAAGAGAAATCGCACAGGATCTACTTATCGATATTCATCAGGGTATAATGTGATGAAGTTGAAAGTGTGTATTGTACCTTTAAGACAGGGTGAATGCTGTTCTGAACTGAGAGCTTACAATCACCTGAGATATGAGAAGATGGCAGACCCAGAAACAGTATATTGCTGTAGAGCTGGAGTCGGGTAATAAGCAATTAAGAGAAAGGGGGTCCCAGAGTTGTGAATAGTTCATGTAAAATGTTCACTTTCAGAGTCAAAAAATAAATTGATGTTTTTATTTAAGCAGTGGAATTTGGCAGATCTGTCCCTCATACTTTAATAGTTTACGAGGCGACTCGAGCATTTCTTTATGTTTCATTTAAGTTACCAGATGAGCTTCACGC
The DNA here is from genome assembly GCF_047496795.1 of Chiloscyllium punctatum. Lineage (NCBI taxonomy): Eukaryota > Metazoa > Chordata > Chondrichthyes > Orectolobiformes > Hemiscylliidae > Chiloscyllium > Chiloscyllium punctatum. The sequence continues at coordinate 30,487,911 of NC_092751.1, forward strand.
CATGCCCTAACCATTCCCGTGTGTGTATCTGTGTGTCTCTGTGTGGGGCAGGTCTGGCAGTCTCTGTGGTGATTAAAGTGATGCAATGCCACCCTCTGCTGGCCTCCACACGCCACTGCACAGGCATTGGCAGAGGGTGAAAACCATTCATTCAGAGAGGGGGAGAGAGAGGGCAGCGGTTTACAGCACCATCCAAACTGATGTCTTATCCCTGGACTGATCTAAATGTCGTTTAAACGTTGTAACTGTCTCTGCTTTCACCACTTCCTCTGGAAGTTCATTCCACACACAAACCAGATTAAAATATTTACTTCTCATGACTTTTGTAAAACTTTTTCCTCGCAGTTAAAATATCCCTCAGTTTTGAATCCACAATTCTAGTGAAAAGACATCAGCCCTTTAGCTTATCTGTACCCTTCATTATTTTATAAACCTCTGCAAAGTTACCCCTTAATCTCATATTCTCCAGTGAAAAAAAGTCCCAGCCTATCCAGCCTCTCCTTATCGCTCACTCCCTCCATTCCCTGCAATATCCAGTTTAATCTCTTCTGAACCCTTTCCAGCTTAATAATATCAAGGTCAGTAATATCTGGGTGAATAGTCAAGGTATTTTCTAAGGGTACAGGGAGTCCAAAACGAGAGGACATAGGCTTAAGGTGAGAGGGGAAACATTTAAAAGTGACCTAAGGGGCAGCTGTTTCACCCAGAGGGCGGTGTGCCTATGGAATAAGCGGGCAGGATGACCAGGCTGGACACAGTATTCCAGAAGAGGTTCCACCAATATCCTGCACAACCACTACATGACGTCCCAATTCCGATACTCAAAGTTCTGACTATTGCAGACAAATGTGTTAAACACCTTCTTAACTGCACTATCGATATTAAATGCAAATTTTAAAGGACTATACCTGACGGCCTAGGTCTCTGTTCTACAACACTGCCAAAGACCCTACTTTTAATTGTATAGGTCCTGCTGTTGTTTGATTTACCAAATCCAATAACTCGCATTAATCCAAACTAAACTCCATCAGCTACCCCTCAGCCCAGTGTGTGATATTACTGCCACCTCCCCCTCCCCCTTCAATTTTAAAATTCCCTCCCCATCTCCAGGAAGCCTGGACACTCCGGCCTTGATTTTCACAAAGACCCTGAGCTTGGTTTGCCTTGTGTGGTTAGGGGAAGGAGGGACAGATTGCTGACACAGTCAGTGGGGAGGAGAGGCTGGACAGTAATCAGCGGCTTGGTTACATTTCATGGTTTTAGGAAGAGGGCAGTTGCACGTTAGAGGTGGGTAATAGTGATCGGTGTTTTGGGACCAGAAATTAAGCTCTTCCTTCGACTCTAGTGTTCAGTAATAAATATCCATTTGAGACCCTTCATTGTGCAGAGTGTGTCTGCAGGATTTCTTTCTCAAATCTTGCAGACTACAGACAATAGCGATTAAAGATGCTCATAGTTAATTTCGATAGCATAGCACGTACACTCAATATCCTACAGTTGAGACAAATATCTTGCATTTGTTTAACAATACAAAGTGTTTTGTGTAGTTCAGTAATGGGAACCTGATTATAATAAATCCACACCGAGCTGAAAGTGGGCACTAAAATATGACCCAAGTCTGGGTATGGTAGTGTAGTGGGTAGTGTCCCTGACTCTGAACCAGAACTCTGAATTTGATTCCAATTCCTGAACTTGTTTGGTAGTTTTCCGAGCTCTGGACTAGAAGGCCTGGATTCAAGTTCTGCCTGTTGCAGAGGTATGTCCCAGCATGTCAGAACAGGCTGATGAACAAACACACAGGAGAATACTCTTACAGCTTTATGGGTATTGCTGAGTGATGCAAGTGTCCCTACCTCTGGGCACAAAGGTCTAGGTGTAAAGCCCACAGAGGTTTCTCAGGATACATCTGAACAAACTGATTAAAATGGATTTAGAATTGTGACTTGATGGACAAGGAAGAGGTGTCAGTATTGAATTTCAGAATTTAGGCCCAGAATGACTGAAAGTACAGCCATTCGTGTTGATTGGAGTCACATTTCGCAGCAGTCAAGGTTTATAAAATCAGAACGGCCAGGGATAGGTGAATAGTCAGGGTTTTTCCCCAGGTTAGGGGCATCCAAAACCAGAGGGCCATTGGTTGAAAGTGAGAGGGGAAAGATTTTGAGGAGACCTAAAGGGCTCCTTTTCACGCAGAGGGTGGTGTGTGTATGGAATGAGCTGCCAGAGGAAGTGGTGCAAGATGGTGGAACTACAGCATGTAAAAGGCATCTGGATGCTGACAGACCTGCCGAGCTGTTCCAGCAATTGCTGTATTTCTTTAAAAAATGCATTCATTTTAACAAAGGTATTCTGAATATATTAAACATTTTATTTTTTAATGACGCAGGGCCATGTAAACATATTTAAAATCGAACGAGAACATTTTCTGTTAAGGGTATGGCTCTGCATATGACAGCAGCAATGATGCACCTACATGGAACAGGGAATGTGATGGAGACATAGTTGGACAATGCACAAGGAGACCTCACGTGACCCAGTTTGAGTCTGTGTGATTCAGCTCAGAGAGGGAGAAAATGTAACCTGCCTGAGAAGGAATGGCCGATTGCACTCTCTCTCCTTCATTGTTCCTCATCACTGCAATATGTGCGAGCTAAAAAAAACCTCTTCAGTCATCGTTACCATTCTTATAGAAATCCCTACAGTGTTGAAACAGGAATTCGGCCCAACAACTCAATACCAACCTTCCCAAACCATTCACCTATATATACGCCTGGCTAATGCTCCTAACCTAGAAATCCCTGAACACTACAGACAATTTAGCATGACCAATCCACCGAACCTACACAGTTTGTGGTAGGAAACTGGATCACCCATTAAAAGCTCACACAGAAAAGTGGAGAATGTGTAAACTCCACACAGACATTCACCCAAGGCTGGAATCGACCCCAAGTCCCTGGTGCTGTGAGGCAGCAGTGCTAACCACCGTTCTACCCTTTGGATGATCCCTAACCAGAATTCATTGGAATCTCCTCACTGCCTGAAGCAAAGGGAATTCAGCCAAATCCAACTCTTCCAGGATTAAATCCCATTGCTAGCAGCTGTGTGAGTACAATATCCTCTGAAGCAGAATAACGTTTTGGACAATCACTCAATTTTTCGTTTTGTCATGGGTTCCAATCATATCTGGACTGAAATATTAATTATATGTTTGCAATATCCAAACAGTTTGCTATTCATCTTTCCATCACTGTTTGAGTAACATTGCTCTGGATCATAAACGTGTTGTTTTAGCAGATTAAAGAAACTAGCCTGACTTGTTCCTAAAACTGACCCTGACCCAGTCTGAGATCAATATCATCGGCCATATCACCAACCTGGTTACATTTAACATTTGTTGTGAGCAGTGGAGGAGTGGGACTAGAAAAGGAAGCAGTGACCCCAAAAAGCCGGGGAACGAGAGACCGGTGAGCCTGATGTCAGTGGTGGGTAAGTTGTTGGAGGGGATTCTGAGGGATAGCATTTACATACATTTGGGAAGGAAAGGGCTGATCGGGGTACACAACGTGGCTTTCTGCATGGGAAATCATGTCTCATTAATTTGGCTGAGTTTTTTGAAGAGGTGACAAAGAAGATTGATGAAGGCAGTTTGGTAGACATTGTCTATATGGACTTCAGCAAGGTGTTCATTTAAAGAACAAAGACCAAAGAAAATTTACAGCCCAGGAACAGGCCCTTCGCCCCCAAAGCCTGAGCCGATCCAAGTGTACTGTCTAAATCAGTCGCCCAATTCCTAACCATCTGTATCCCTGTACTCCCCACCTACTCATGCATCTGTCCAGACGCATCTTAAATGAATCTACCGTGCCTGCCTCTACCACCTCTGCTGGCAAAGCGTTCCAAACGCTCACCACCCTCTGTGTGAAGTACTTACCACGTGTATCCCCCTTAAACATCCCACCTCTCACTTTGGAAGCATGACCTCTCGTTTTTGAACACTTCACCCTGGGAAAAAGCTTGTCTCTATCCACCCTGTCTATACCCTTCATGATTTTTCAAACCTCAATCAGGTCCCCCTCAATCTCCTTTTTTTCAGGTGAAAATAAACCTAACATACTCAGCCTGTCTTCATAGCGAGTATTTCATTTTGATTGGGAGACAGATTAGTAAGTTTCAGTCACATAAGATCCAGAAGAAGCTAGTCACAAATGGTTTGAAGGAAAAGGGACATTTTTCAGCCTGGAGGCTTGTGAGCAGCAGTGTGCTGTAAGAATCAGTACTGAGTTCACTGTATTTTATCATTTATGTATAGGATTTAGATGTGAATATTGGGGCAATAGTTAGTAAGTTTACAGATGACATCAGAAAGGTGGTGTAGTAGATTATCTCAGAGTATAACGAGACCGCAATTAGATGGGACAAAGGGGCAAAGAGTAACAGATGAGGTTTAATTTAGGGAAATATGAAGCTTTGCATTTTGGGAAGGCAAATCAGGGCAGACATTATATACGTCATGGTCAGGTCCTGGGGCGTGTTGTGAAACAAAGGGACATAGGGCTGCAGGTGCATTGTTCCTTGAAAGTGGAGTCGCAGGTAGACAGTGTGGTGCAGAACACATTTGGCACATTTGCCTTAATCAGTCAGAGCATTGAGTACAGGAGTTGTGGTGGTATGTTGTATCTGTACAGGATGTTGGTGAGGCCACTTTAAGAATACTGCATACAACTCGGTTTTCTGCAGAAATGACTTACACGATGTCCCAGGACCGGAGGTTTGAGCTTTAGGGAGTGGTTGGTTAGGTTGAGGTGTTTCCCCCTGGAGTGTCAGAGGCTGAGGGGTGACATTATAGAGGTTTATAAAACCATCAGAGGCATGGATATTCTGAACAGCCACGTTCTGCTCTCCAGGATAGGGGAGTCCAGAACAAGAGGGCATTGGTTGAAGGTGAGGGGGATTGACTTAGAAAGGACCTGAAAGTAAATGTTTCACACAGTGAGTGGTGTTTGAACAGAAAGTGCTGTCAGAGGAAGTAGTGAAGGTGGTAACAATCGCACATTTAAAAAGTATCAGAAAGAAGAGTGATATTGGCCAAATGCTGGCAAATGGGACGGTATCAGATTTGATATCTGATCGGAGTGAAAAGATCGGACTAACGGGTCTGTTTCAGTTCTGCATGACTCTCTGGTTCTATAAGAGGGATGATGAAAAATTCTGTAAGGTCCTTTCAAATCGGAATTCTCTTCTCTGGAAGTTTATCGTGCCTCTATGTTCACATTGATTGAAAGCTGCATTAGTTAAATATTTGACGGAGAAGTGAGTCACAGACAATGGGATACAGACAGGAAAGTGGGGCTGAGACCCCAACCTGATCAGCCACAATCTTACTGCCTGGTGGAGAAGACTCATAGATGAAGTGCTGAAGACGGTTACAATCGCACATTTAAAAAGTATCTGAAAGAGGAATGATATTTGCCAAATACTGGCAAATGGGACTAAATCAGATTTGATATCTGATCGGAGTGAACAGAATGGATTAATGGGTCTGTTTCCATTCTGTATGACTCTCTGATTCAATAAGAGGGATGACGAACAATTCTGAAAGGACCTTTCCAGTCGGAATTCTCTTCAGTGGAAGTTTATCGTTTTGCTATGTTCACATTGATCGAAAGCTGCGTCAGTTAAATATTTGACAGGGAAGTGAGTCACGGATAATGGGACACAGACAGGAAAGTGGGGCTGAGACCCCAACCTGATCAGCCACAATTTTACTGCCTGGTGGAGAAGGCTCAAAGTATCTAATGACCCACTCCTGCTACTCAGTCCCATGTTCCTGTGTTCCATTCAGCCCCTCAAACCTGTTAGACAGGAGCAGTTGGAGGCCACTTACTCCTATAACCTGTTGCACAGAAACAGAGGAGACCATTCAGTCCCTCAAGACTGTCACACCCGCTTTGAGGTGATTTGGGAAATGTAATTGGAAAATCCAGGCTGGGTATGAAAGAGGCCCCTCATCTCTCTTCACACATCTTCCCCTCTCTGCAACTTGTGCTCCATTTGTTGGTCATGTTGTAGACCCAGATTCACTGTGAATATAGCCCACATACCTCACCCAGAGATGGTTCAAAAAAATCATCTGGTCTCACTGACTGCAATATGCAATACCAGAACATTCATAAAAATAACACCCACTAACTTTCCAATAACAGAATATGAGAACATCAGAATGAGGGGCATGTCGTTCACTCCCCAAACCTGCCTTGCCCTTCACTAAGATCGTGGCTGATCTGATCCTGGCCTCAAATCCTCTTTCATACCCAATTCTTCATCGCCCTCAACTCTCTGACAGGTCAATATCCATCTATTTCCTCTTCAAATACTTTCAGTCATCTTGCTTCCCGAACACTCTTGAGAAGAGTAATCCTGACATTCAATCCCACCTGTTTGAAGAAAACACTTGCTGCTCGTATATCATGGTTTATTAATGTGAACAAAAGAGGCTGAGACAAGGGTTCAGGTAAAAATGACTGGCCCCGATATCAAGGCAATGGTTGACATCTGTTGACATCAAGGAACTGGACTTAATGGGAATCAGATCAAACTCTCCAGTGTTTGGAGTCAAACATGGCACAAAGGAAAATGTTCACCATCTCAGTCCTGGGTCACCTCTGTGCGAGATCCTCAGGGTAGCTTCCTCTTCACAAACATGTTCAGCTGCTTCATCAATGTCTCCCCACCCCCACCCTCCCCACCATGTGATCAGAAGTGGGGATGGTCACTGAAGATTCAACAATGTTCAGAAAGTTTAGTTCCCCCCTCAGCTCCTGAACTGGTCTGTGTCCATGTGCAGCAAGACCCAGACTCCATTGAGACTTGTGCTGTTAAAGTATCAGTAACATTCATATTACAGCACTGCCTGACACTGCGCATTTCCCCAGTAAAAATAGAGTTCATTCAGCACCTCACTCTGGTTTCACAGGAATATGAAGAAGCCATTCAGCCCATTGACACTATTGGAGAAGAACAGGGACAGCCCATTCAGTGCCTCCAGCCTATTACTCAGGAAGAGAAGGAGTCTAGTGTGATGGACCACACCAGAGCGCCTCGAAAATATTTGACGGCAATAGCCTAGACTCGAATGTTTTCTTATTTTAAAGGAAATGTAAAGTGTCTGTTCCAGATGCAATGTGACTGGTCAAACTACTCGGTGGGAAGCAAAACACCATCTACTTAAATACGAAAGAAGAAATAAAACCACAGAAAGAAGAATTTAGAATAACGTAATTCTATTGGATAGTTTAACAGAATAATAGATCTAGGAACTATTACTAATGAACTGTTCCAATATAGGGAAATCCCATAAACACAGCCCTTGGCAAAAAGGAATATTCAGACACAGAATGTCACAAATATTTCTCCAATCCAGGAATTAAAAAACAGCATCAAGAGAACTTTCAGAGAGGGTAGCAACCAGGAAACATTCACTGAAGTTTCCAACTCTGTGGCGACCCCAATAGTTTCTGATGTCACTGAGAAACCAAAACCCAGAGACCCTACTCTGTGAGAGCTGGCCACACTCATTCAGGCTGCATTAAAATAAACCTAAGGCCTCCCTCGCTGTTTACTCAAGTGGTCTTAACTACCCAGCTTGGTAATGATCGTTCAATCTCTCTCATAAAAGAAACCCCGACCAAATAACCTCTTAAAGTTGCAGTATTGTCATACTAGTCAGTACAATGAGCTGTCAAACAGGAACCAGGGGTAACCCAGTCAGGCCCTTGGCCCTGTCCAATTGGACGAGGAAGAAGCCAGTCAGTCCCTTGAGTCACTTACACAGGAACAGTAGGAGGCCATTCCCACCTCAATGCACTTAAACAGGGGCAGAATGAAGTAATTTATTCTGATTCCTGATGAATGTCTTATGCCCAATGCGTCGATTCACCTGCTTCAAGGATGCTGCCTGACCTGCTGTGAAATTCCAGCAATCGACTCTCTACTCTGATCTCCAGCATCGGCAGTCCTCACTGTCTCTTAATTGATGCTCTAACATGATGCAGAAGCTGCACAGACAGACTGTTCCACGTTGTTCCTCGTGGCTCCGTGCTCATGATACACATGTGGGACTTTAACGTGGTTTTCTATTGGTGATCAGGGAAGCCATATGTCTTGTGTGAAGTCTCAAGAAGGCATCTTTCATCTCTATGTAGGGCGGAAGCTGGTGGGAATGGCTACCTGTTTCAGACAGAAGGTATTGTGGCTGCTGTTGGGGATTGTGAATAACCTGACGTTCAGTACAGGGTTCACACACCGCCTGCACAATAACGTGGGAAGAGTTAGTAAAGGCATATAAACTATTAGGAAGGTCACGTTAGACTGATGAATGGATGCTCTCAGTTCAAATAATGGTCATCTTCTTCATGTTGATCTTGTCTAGTGCATGTCCTGTTCAGTGTAACCTGTATGCCTTACTCTGTCCAAGTCTATTTCCACCCTATGATCTGTCTGGCCATGCTTACTATGACCTGCCTCCACTGCTCATAAATAAAGTGTTTCCCTGTAGTGAGGTACACGTGACAATAAATCAAACCAATCAATCCTGGGTAAAGTATGGAATTTCTCTCCCTGTCAATGTCTGTTTTGGAAATAAGAGATCGCTGCCACTCCTCGTGTTTCAGCATCACAATTTCTTCGTCTCTCACAGCTCTACAGATTAAACACTCAGCTTCTTTACTCTATCCTCATCTTACCATCACTGGTGTCTGTGGTAGGGAGATCATTCCTTACAAAGGAGATCAAATCAGTACAGAGTGCCCCTAATGCTCTCTAAGGAAGGCTCTACAACAGCAGGAAGATGGCTTTACTTATGTACTCGGATCATCTTACAATGAAGCACAGCATAACATTGTCTGCACCCATTACTTACACAGGGTTTGATTCAGAGCAGTCAGCATAGACTTGTGATTGGGAGATCAATTCCCAAATTTCTTAGAGTCCTCTGGTGAAGTGACCAAGAATGTTGAGGAGGGCAGTGCGGTAAATGTAGTCTCTATGGATTTCAGTAAGGCCTTTGATAAGGTTTCACATGGCAGGCTGCTCTGGAAGGTTCCATCACGTAGAATATTGGGGGAACTGGCCAATTGGATACACAGTTGGCTTGTTGATGGGAAGCAGAGGGTTCAGTGGAAGGATGCTTGTTAGACTGGAGGTTGGGTGCATAGTTTTTTGTTATCTATGATTTGGTTGAGAATATACAAGGCATGATTAGTAAGTTTGCAGATGACACTAAAGTAAGTGGCAGCATGATCAGTGAGGAAGTTTATCAGAAATTGCAGCAGGACCTTAATCAGGTGGGCAAGTGGGCTGAGAAATGGAAAATGGAATTTAATATAGATGTGTGAGGTCTTGCAGTTTGGAATCTCAAATCAAGGTGGGAGTTTCACGGTGAATGGGCGGGCCTTAAGGGGTGTAGTGGGCAGAGAGACCTTGGAATTCAGGTGCAAGGTTCCTTGAGAGTGGAGTACAGGTAGACAGGGCAGTGAAGAAGGCTTTTGGCACACTGGCCTTCGTCAGGCAGGACATTGAGTACAGAAGTTGGGAATTTATGTTGCAGTTACACAGGACTTTGGTAAGGCCGCACTTGGAGTATTCTGTTCAGTTTTGTCACCTTGTTATAGGGAGGATATCATGAAATTAGAAAGAGTGCAGAAGAAATTTACAAGGACGTTGCCAGAACCCAATGGTCTGAGTTATAGGGAAAGGTTGGACAAGTTAGGACCTTTTCTTTGGAGTGTAGGAGACTGAGGGGGACCTTATAGAGCTGTATAAGATCATGAGGGGTATGGATAGGGTGAATGCTCTCAGTCTATTCCAAAGTTTAGAGAATCAAGGACGAGAGGGGATCAGTTTAAGGTTAAAGGGAAAGGATTAAAATGGAACCTGAGGGACCACTTATTTACATAAATGGCTGGTACGTGGATGAGCTGCCAGAAGATGTGTCTAAGGGGGGTACATTAACAACATTTCAAAAGCATTTGGATAAATATGTGGATAGGAAAGGACTGGAAGGATATGGGACAACTGCAGGGAAATGGGGTAAGTGTGAATGAACATTTACAAGGTGGAGTCAAACCCCTCTGTTAATTAAACCCAAACACCCAGAAAAGCTCGCCTCACCTCGTAATCTGTTAAAATATGAGTGACACAGATCTCCTACATTCCACTATTTAAACAAAAATTAGCAAGTTAGTTTCTTAACTTTTACAGTGAACACTAAACAAAAACTATTCGCAAATACAAGCCCCTCTTTTCTTAGCTACTTACTATCTGACTCCAACTCTGTAAAAAATATGCTGTTCCAACAACCCACACAGGAAACGTTACAATCTCAAGACCACCCAGTCTCTATCTTCCCCGCTGTGTTCACTCTTTCAGCTGCTGATCTCCCTGGGTCATTTTTTTTAATGCAAGTAGGTTTACATGAACATGTGTCTTTGATAGAGAGTGTTTGAGATGGTCAGTTAGCACTCCTGTTCTACAGCAGTTAATTTGCTGTTGGATGGCAGCGGCTCCCCCTCTATTTCCAAAATGCTGGATTAATTTACATCCCATGATACAATAATTCTCATAATTTGATTGATTTCCAGGTCTACGAATAATAATATTCAAATTCCATTGGCTTCGGATATTCTGAGCATTATTTAAAGCCTTTGATTGCATTTGAATTGCTGTCAAAACAGCAACCAAAGCTCAGGCCTCCATTTCCCAGCTAATTGTTACATTTGGAACAGTCTGATCTTTAACTGGCATCTGTGGCTGTACTTTCGATTCAGCAAAACCCGTCCTATCTTAAAGTGAAAAGACATTGATTAGATTCCAGGCAGTAACACACCCTGGGCTGTCTGTTATTCTGTATTCTAACCTCCTTGAACCCCTCGATTAGATTACAGGCTGTAACTCACTCTGAGGTATCCGTTGATCTGTATATAAACAACCCTGAACCCCTCGATTACACTGCAGGCTGTAATTGAGTCCGGGGTATCTGTTATTCTGTATATAAACCACGCTGAACCCCTCGATTAGATTCCAGGCTGTAACTCACTTCGGGCTATCTGTTATTCTGTATATTAACCACCATGAACACCTCGATTCGATTCCAGGCTGTAACTTCCTGTCAGGGTTGAAAGGGAAGGCTGGTAGTTATTGGGAATGCTAGCTGACTAACGAAATTGAGGGTTTCGTTCAGAAAAAGAAGGGAGCATATGTTAGGTATAGACAGGATCGATCGAGTGAATCCTTAGAAGAGTAGAAAGGAAGTTGGAGTATACTTAAGAGGGAAATCAGGAGGGAAAAACGCAGACATGAGATAGCTTTGGAAAATAGAATTAAGGAGATTCCAAAGTGTTTTTACAAATATATTAAGGCCAAAGGGTAACTAGGGAGAGAATAGGGCCCCTCTAAGCTCAGTAAGCCGGCCTTTGTGTGGAGCCACAGAAAATGGGGGAGATATTAAATGAATATTTTGCATCAGTATTGACTGTGGAAAAGGATATGAAAGATAACGGCTGCAGGGAAATCGATGGTGACATCTTGCAAAATGTTGCAGATATACAGAGGGGGAAGTTCTGGATGTCTTGAAATGGTAAAAGGTGGATAAATCCCCAGGACCTGATCAGGTGTACCTGAGAACTCTGTGGAAAGCTAGAGAAGTGATTGCTGGGCCTCTTGCTGAGATATCTGTATCATCGATAGTCACAGGTGAGATGCTGGAAGACTGGATGTTGGCAAACGTGGTGCCACTGTTTAAGAAGGGTGGTAAAGACAAGCCAGGGAACTATAGACCGGTGAACCCGACCTCGGCGGTGGGAAAGTTGTTGGAGGGAATCCTAAGGGACAGGATGTAAATGAATTTGGAAAGGCAAGGACTGATGCGGGATAGTGAACATGGCTTTGTGCGTGGGAAAACATGTCTCACAAACTTGATTGAGTTTTTTGAAGAAGTAAAAAAGAAGATTGATGAGGGCAGAGCAGTGGATGTGATGCATATGGACTTCAGTAAGTCGTTTAACAAGGTTCCCCATGGGAGACTGATTAGCAAGGTTAGATGTCATGGAATACAGGGAGAAGTCGCCATTTAGATACAGAACTGGCTCAAAGGTAGAAGACAGAGGGTGGTGGTGGAGGGTTGTTTTTCAGACTGGAGGCCTGTGACCAGTGAAGTGCCACAAGGATCAGTGTTGGGCCCTCTACTTTTTGTCATTTATATAAATGATTTGGATGCGAGCATAAGAGGTACAGTTAGTAAGTTTGCAGATGACACCAAAATTGCAGGTGTAGTGGACATCGAAGAGGGTTACCTCAGATTACAACAGGATCTGGACCGGATGGGCCAATGGGCTGAGAAATGACAGATGGAGTTTAATTCAGATAAATGCGAGGTGCTGCATTTTGGGAAAGCAAATCTTAGCAGGACTTCTACATTTAATGGTGAGGTCCTAGGGTGTGTTGCTGAACAAAGAGACCTTGGAGTGCAGGTTCATAGCTCCTTGAAAGTGGAGTTGTAGGTAGATATGATAGTGAAGAAGCCGTTTTGTATGCTTTCCTTTATTGGTCAGAGTACCGATTACAGGAGTTGGGAGGTCATGTTGCGGCTATACAGGACATTGGTTAGGTCACTCTTGGAATATTGCGTGCAATTCTGGTCTCCTTCCTATCGGAAAGATGTTGTGAAACTTGAAAGGGTTCAGAAAAGATTTACAAGGATGTTGCCAGGGTTGGAGGATTGGAGCTACGGGGAGAGGCTGAACAGTCTGGGGCTGTTTTCCCTGGAGTGTCGGAGGCTGAGGGGTGAACTTATCGAGGTGTACCCTGGGGTAAGGGAGTCCAAAACTCGAGGGCATAGGTTTAGTTTGAGAGGGGAAAGATATGAAAGAGACCTAAGGGACAACTTTTTCACGCAGAAGGTGGTACGTGTATGGAGTGAGCTGCTAGAGGAAGTGGTGGAGGTTGATACAATTGCAACATTTAAGATGAATTTGGATGAGTATATGTATAAGAAGGGTTTGGAGGGACATGGGCCAGGTGCTGCCAGGTGGAACTAGATTGGGTTGGGATATCTGGTCGGCATTGACAGGTTGGACCGAAGGGTCTGTATCCATCCTGTACATCTCTATGATTCTATGACTCTATAACTCACTCCGGGCTACCTGTTATTCTGCATATAAACCACCCTGAAACCCTCGATTAGATTCCAGTTTGTAACTCACTCCTGGGTATCTGTTACTGTACATATAATCGTCGCGAATCCCCTTGATAAAATTCCAATCTGTAACTGAATTCCAATTTTAAGGGACTCTGTACATTAGCCAATTCAATCGTTTGATTAGATTTCAGTCTGTATCACACTCCTGGGTATCTGTTAGTCTGTATATTAACCATCCAGTCCAAACCCTGTTAAAATTGCCCATGGTATTCAGGGATGTATAGGTGAGTTGCATTAGTCAGGGTAAATGTGGGGAAATGGGTCTCGATGGGTTATTCTTCTGAGGGTCAGTGTGGTCTTGTTGGGCTGAAGGGCTTGTTTCCCCACGGTCGGGATTATATGAATCACCCGGAACCCTCTCGATTAGATTCCAACGTGTAACTCACTTCCATGTATGTGTGACTGGCATGTTTCAAAAACACCCCAAAACCTTCAATTCTGTTCCACTTTGATAAACACGAGGCGCTGCACTTTGAGAAAGCAAATTGAGCAGGATTTATACACTTAATGGTCAGGTCCGAGGGAGAGTTGTTGAACAAAGAGACTTTGAACTGCAGATTCGTAGCTCCGTGAGAGTAGAGTGGCAGGTGGATAAGATAATGAAGGCAGCGTTTGGTATGCTTTCCTTTATTGGTCAGAGTTTTGAGTATAGGCATTGAGAGGTCATGTTGCGGCTGGACTGGACATGGGTTAGGCCACTGTTAGAATATGGCATGCAATTCTGATTCCCTTCCTATCGGAAGGAGGTTGTGAAACTTGGAAGAGTTCAGAAAAGATTTACAAGGAGGATGTCAGGGTTAGAGGATTTGAGCGACAGGGAGAGGCTGAATAGGCTGGGGTTGTTTTCCCTGGAGCATCAGAGGCTGAGGGGTGACCTTATCAAGGTTTATAAAATCATGACGGGCATGCATAGGATAAATAGACAAAGTCTTTTCCTTGGAGTGGGGAGTAAAGAACTAAAGGGCATTGGTTTAGTGTGAGAGGTAATATGAAAGAGACCTAAGGGGCAACTTATTCACTCAGAGGGTGGTACAAGAATGGAATGAACTGTCAGAGGAAGTGGTGGGGGCTGGTCTAATTGCAACATTTAAAATGCAGCTCGGTGCATTTGATTGGGAAGGTTTGGAGGGAGATGGGCCAAGCGCTGGAAAAAGAGACTAGAGTAAGTAGAATATCTGGTCGGCATGGTCGGGTTGGACCAAAGGGTCTGTTTCCATGCTGTACATCTCTATGACTGTATGACTCCGTGATTTTGTGACTCATTCCTTGTTATCTGTTGTTCTGTATGTAACCCACCTTGAACCCCTCGATTAGATCCCAGTCTGTAACTCACTCCAGGGTATCTCTTCTGATGTGTGTAAACCCTAAACGCCCCAATTAGATTCCAGTCTGGAACTCACTCCTGGGGATCTGTTATTGGATCTGTGTAGTGATCCTTGTTGGATGTTAGGCCGAAGACAAGATAAACTAAATGGTCAAATGTTACATTGGGAGCAGGAACACATAAAGCTCCTGGTTCATTTCTGTCCTGTTACATATCTCCAAGTTTCAGATTGGGGCTGAATTTCTGTCACAATGGGGAAAGTCTCAAAAGCTGTTTACTGTCCTGCATGAATGCATCATCATAACATGAATTCCCTTGCAAGATAGGAAATGGAAACAGCTCCTGGAAGGTGTCTATATCTCTGTGTGTGTGATTCTGTGTGTCTGTGTATGTCTGTTTGTGTGTGATTCTGTGTGCGTGTTCAATGTTTTATATATTTTCAAACTGCATTGATGTTGCCAGTCTCTCTTGCTTTTCCTAATTTATACACACTCAATAGACAATAGACAAAGACAATAGGTGCAGGAGTAGGCCATTCAGCCCTTATAATCTGCACCGCCATTCAATATGATCATGGCTGATCATTCCTAATCAGTATCCTGTTCCAGCCTTATCTCCATAACCCTTGATTCCACTATCTTTGAGAGCTATCCAACTCTTTCTTAAATGAATCCAAAGACTGGGCTTCCACTGCCCTCTGGGTCAGAGCATTCTGCACCACTCTCTGGGTGAAGAAGTTTCTCCTCATCTCTGTCCTAAATGGTCTACCCCGTATTTTTAAGCTGTGTCCTCTAGTTCGGTACTCACCCATCAGCGGAAACATGTTTCCTGCTGCCAGAGTGTCCAATCCTTTCATAATCCTATACGTCTCAATCCGATCCCCTCTCAGTCTTCTAAACTCAAGGGGAAACAAGCCCAGTTGCTTCAGTCTTTCAGTGTAAGGTAATCCCACCATCCCAGGAATTGACCTCGTGAACCTACGCTGCACACCCTCAATAGCCAGAATGTCTTTCCTCAAATTTGGAGATCAGAACTGCACACAGTAGTCATGCAGTTTTGCTGATATAAAATGGTGGCTGTGGACAAATCTAAAATGTCTGCCTGACCGATTTGTGTCAGGAATATTTTCAGCAAGGGAGAGGGGGCAACGTGTCAAAAGTCATTTCCATTCATTGATGCCAGCAGAGATAGGAAATGGAGACAGCTCTTTGAAGGTGATTAAAATGCAAATCCCAGAACCTGTTTACAGTGAATGCGGAGAGACAATGTGACATTCCAGTAAGGTCTGCCTTACTTTCCAAGCTCCTAACATATGAGAGAGACATAATATACAAAACCTGAAAGAGCTCAGCCACTGAATTGTAGATTTGCAGCGTTGGATCAGAAACCTGCCTGGCTAGGTCTCATCCCAAATTGAAGGGTTTCTCAAATTCCACACTGACCTTCTGTGGGTTCAAATTGTGTGTTATCTATAAATAAAAGAAAATAATGGACCTGCAATTGAACAAAGCTTTTCTGGAACTTTGTGTCTCTGTTGGTTTAAGTATCTTTCAACAGGATTGAAGATAAATGAGACAGTGAGAGATAGGTAGCACGATAATCAGAATGGCAGTGCTGTATAAAAGGTATATTAATACTTTCAGTGAAAGGGGAAAACAGAGGAGGATAGTCCTCAAACAAGGAAAGTTGTGAGTCAGTAAAGTTGTGTAGTTTGTGACTGCATTATGTTTATGTGAGTCAAGATTTGAAACCACTTGACCAATAGTACACTTTGTGACTCACTCCCAGTTCCAAGTTATTTCACATAAAAAGGTGAACATATCCCTCGATTAGATTCCAGGCTGTAACTCACTCCGGGCTCTCTGTTATTCTGTATATAAACGACCCTGAACTCCTCGATTAGATTCCAGGCTGTAACTCACACCGGGCTATCTGTTATTCTGTATCTAAAACTCCCTGAACCCCTCGATTAGATTCCAGGCTGTACCTAACTCCAGGGTATCTGTTATTCTGTACATAAACCATCCTAAATCCCTCGATTAGTTTCCAATCTGTAACTCACTCCGGGCTATCTGTTATTCTGTATATAAACAACCCTGAACCCCTCGATTGGATTCCAGGCTGTAACTCACTGCGGGGTATCTATTATTCGTATATAAACCACCCTGAACCCCTTGATTAGATTCCAGATTGTAACTCACTCCGGGGTAACTGGTATTCTGTATATTAACCACCCGAACGCCTCGAATAGATTCCAGTCTGTAACACACTCCGGGCTATCTGTTATTTTGAAAAAACCCACCCTGAACCCATTGATTTGATTTCACTTCCTGACATGTTAAGCTCATGTTCCCAACACAATCTAATCTCAATAATGATTAATGTATCACTGGTCCTCCTATCTGCTGGCACTACCATCATGTTAACTTTCTGATGTTTCCGAACATGATCAGCTGTAGCAGTGAGTCGCAGGTAGACAGAGTGGTGCTGAACACATTTGGCACATTTGCCTAAATCAATCAGAGCATTGAGTATAGGAGTTGTGGTGGCATGTTGCATCTGTACAGGATGTTGGTGAGGCCACTTTAAGAATACTGCATACAACTCGGATTTCTGCAGAAATGTCTTACACGGATGTTCCAGGACTGGAGGTTTGAGCTATAGGGAGAGGCTGATTACGTTGAGGTGTTTCCCCCTGGAGTGTGAGAGGTTGAGTGGCAACATTATAGAGGTTTATAAAATCATCAGGGGCATGGATATTCTGAACAGCCATGTTCTGCTCCCAAGGATAGGGGAGTCCAGAACAAGACAGCATAGGTTGAAGGGGAGAGGGCGAATGATTTAGAAGGGAGCTGAAGGTAAATATTTCACACAGAGAGTGGTGTGCGTACAGAAAGTGCTGTCAGAGGAAGTGGTCAAGGCGGGTACAATCACAGGAGGGATATTGACCAAATGCTGGCAAATGGGACTAAATCAGATTTGATATCTGATCGGAGAGAACAGATTGGACTAACGGGTCTGTTTCCATTCTGCGTGACTCTCTGATTCTATAAGAGGGATGACGAATAATTCTGAAAGGACCTTTCAAGTCGGAATTCTTTTCAGTGGAAGGTTATCGTGTCTCTATGTTCACATTGAAAGCTGTGTTAGTTAACTATTTGACAAAGAAGTGAGTCATGCAGAATGGGACGCAGACAGGAAAGTGAGGCTGAGACCCCAACCTGATCAGCTACAATTTTAGTGCCTGGTGGAGAAGGCTCAAAGTATCTAATGACCGACTCCTGCTCCTCAGTCCCATGTTCCTGTGTTTCATTCAGCCCCTCAAATCTGCTAGACAGGAGCAGTTGGAGGCTACTTACTCCTGTAACCTGTTGCACAGAAACACAGGAGACCATTCATCCCCGCAGTACTGTCCCACACGGTTTGAAGTGAATTGGGAATTGGAAAACCCAGGCTGGGTACGAAAGAGGCCCCTCATCTCTCTTCACAGAGCTTCCCCTTTCTGCAACTTGTGCTTCATTTGTTGGTCATGTTGTACACCCAGATTCCGTGTGAATACAGCCCCCATACCTCACTCAGGGATGGCTCACAAAATCCTCTGGTCTCCCTGTCTGCAACATTCAATAACAGAACATTCATGAAAATAACACCCACTAACTTTCCAATAACAGAATGGGAGAACATCAGAAACAGGGGCATGTTGTTCACTCCCCAAGCCTGCCTTGCCCTTCTTTAAAATCATGACTGATCTGCTCTCGGTATCAAATCCTCTTTCATATCCAATTCTTCATAGCTCTCAACTCTCTGACAGGTCAATTTCCATCTACCTCCTCTTCAAATAAGTTCAGTCATCTAGCTCCCCGAACACTCTTGAGAAGAGAAATCCTGACATTCAATCCCACCTGTTTGAAGAAAACACTTGCTGCTCGTATATCATGGCCTATTGATGTGAACAAAAGAGGTTGAGACAAGGGTTCAGGTAAAAATGACTGGCCCTGATATCAAGGCAGTGGTTAACTTCTGTTGACATAAAGGACCTTAACAAAACGGGACTTAATGGGAATCAGAGTAACCTCTCCAGTGTTTGGGGTCAAACATGGCACAAAGGAAGATGGTCATCATCTCAGTCCTGGGTCACCTCTGTGCGAGATCCTCAGGGTAGCTTCCTCTTCACAAACAGCTTCAGCTGCTTCATCAATGTCTCCCCGCCCCCACCCTCCCCACCATAAAATCAGAAGTGGGGATGGTCGCAGAAGATTCCACAATGTTCAGGACATTTTGCCCCCCGTCAGCTCCTGAACTGGTCTTTGTACATGTGTAGCAGGATCCAGACTCCATTGAGACTCGTGCTGTTAAAGTGTCCATAACATTCATGTAACAGCACTGGCAGGTACTGCATATTGCCACAGTAAAACAAGAGTTCATTCAGCACCTCGCGCTGGATTCACAGGAATATGAGGAAGCCATTCAGCCCATTGACACTATTGGAGATGAACAGGGACAGCCCATTCAGTGCCCCCAGCCTATTACTCAGGAAGAGAAGGAGTCTAGTGTGATGGAGCTCACCAGAGCCCCTCGAAAATATTTGAAGGCCGTAGCGTAGATTCTAATGTTTTCGTATTTTAAAGGAAATGTAAAGTGTCTGTTCCAGATGCAATGTGACTGGTCAGACTACTCGGTGTGAAGAAAAACACTATCTACTTCAACACGAAAGAGAAAATGAAACCAAAGAAAGAGGAATTTAGAATACCGCAATTCTATTGGACAAGTTAACAGAATAATAGATCTAGGAACTATTACTAATGAACTGTTCGAATATAGGAAACTCCCATAAACACAGCCCTTGGCAAAAAGAAATATTCAGACACAGATTGTCACAAACATTTCTCCAATCCATGAATTCAAAACAGCATCAAGAGAAATTTCAGAGAGGGTAGCAACCAGGAAACATTCACTGAAGCTTCCAACTCTGTGGAGACCCCAATATTTTCTGATGTTACTGAGAAACCAAAACCCAGAGATCCTAATCTGTGAGAGCTGGCCACACCCATTCAGGCTGCATTAAAATAAACACAAGGCCTCACTAGCTGTTGCTCAAGTGGTCTTACCTAGCCAGCTTGGTAACAATCGTTCAATCTCACTTAAAATATTCCAGGACATAATAACTTCTTAAAGCTGCAGCACCATCACACTAGTCAGTACAATGAGCTGTTAAACAGGAACCAGAGTTAACCAGTCAGACCCTTGGCCCTGTCCAAACGGACGAGATTGAAGCCAATCACTTCCTTGAGTCACTTACACAGGAACAGCAGGAGGCCATTCCCACCTCAATGCACTTAGACGGGGGAAGAATGAGTTTTTTTTTACTGATTATTGATGAATGTCTTAAGCCCAAAATGTCGATTCTCCTGGTCCTCGGATGCTGCCTGACCCGCTGTGCTTTTCCAGCAATTGATGCTCTAATCTGATCTCCAGCATTAGCACTCTTAGGTGTCTCCTAATTGATGCTCTAACATGATGAACAAGTGGGGCAGAGGCTGCACAGACAGACTGTTCCACGTTGTTCCTCTTGGCTCTGTTGTTTATGATACACATGTGGGACTTTAACGTGGTTTTCTAGTGGTGAGCAGGGAAGCCATATGTCTTGTGTGAAGTCTCAAGAAGGCGTCTTCCATCTCCAAGAAGACAGCCTGGTGTTCTCTATGTAGGGTGGAAGCTGGTGGGAATGGCTACCTGTTTCAGATGGAAGGTATTGTGGCTGCTGTTGGGGATTGTGAACAACCTGATGTTCAATACAGGGTTCACACGCCGACTACACAATGACGTGGGGAGAGTTAATTAAAGCATATATACAATTAGGAAAGTCACGTTAGACTGATGAATGGACTCTCTAAGTTCAAATAATGCTTGTCTTGTTCATGTTGATCTTGTCTAGTGCATGTCCTGTTCAGTGTAACCTGTATGCCTTACTCTGTCCAAGTCTTTTTCCACCCTATGATCTGTCTGGCCATGCTTACTATGATCTTCCTCCACTGCACATAAACAAAGTGTTTCACTGTACTGAGGTACACGTGACAATAAATCAAACCAATCAATCCTGGGTAAAGTATGGAATTTCTCTCCCTGTCAATGTCTCTTTTGGAAATAAGTGATCACTGCCACTCCTCATGTTTCGGCATTACAATTTCTTCGTCTCTCACAGCTCTACAGAATAAACACTCAGCTTATTTCCTCTATCCTCATGTCACCATCACCGGTGTCTGTGGTAAGGAGGTCATTCCTTACAAAGGACATCAAATCTGTACAGAGTGTCCCAAATGCTCTCTCAGCAAGGCTCTACAACAGCAGGAAGATGGCTTTACTTATGTACTCGAATCATCTTACAATGAATGACAGCATAACATTGTCTGCACCCATTACTTACACAGGGTTTGATTCGGAGCAGTCAGCATAGACTTGTGAGTGGGAGATCATGCTTCCCAAATTTCTTAGAGTCCTTTGATGAAGTTACCAGGACTTTTGATGAGGGCAGAGTGATAGACGTAGTCTCTATGGATTTCAGTATGGCCTTTGATAAGGTTCCACATGGCAGGCTGCTCAGGAAGGTAACATCTCGGAGAATACTGGGGAACTGGCCAATTGGATAAACAGTTGGCTCGATGGTTGGAAGCAGAGGGTTGAGTGGAAGGATGTTTGTCAGACCGGAGGCTTAGTCCATTGCTGTTTGTTGTCTATGATTTGGTTGAGAATGTACAAGGTATGATTAGTAAGTTTGCAGATGACACTAAAGTAATTGGGAGCATGATCAGTGAGGAAGTTTATCAGAACTTGCAGCAGGAACTTAATCAGGTGGGAGATGGGCCGAGAAATGGCAAATGGAATTTAATGTCGGAGCGTGAGGTCTCGCATTTTGGAAACTCATATCAATGTAGGAGTTTCCTGGTGAATGGGAGGGTCTTAAGGGGTGCAGTGGGCAGAGGGACCTTGGTGTTCAGGTGCACAGTTCTCTGAGAGCGGAGTCACAGGTAGACAGGGCAGTGAAGAAGGCCTTTGGCACATTGGCCTTCATCAGGCAGGATATTGAGAATAGGAGTTGGGACATTATGTTGCAGTTACACAGGACTTTGGTAAGGCTGCACTTGGAGTATTGTGTTCAGATTTGTCACCTTGTCATGGGGAGGATGTCATTAAATTAGAAACAGTGCAGAAAAAAATTACAAAGACGTTGCCAGGACCCAATGGTCTGAGTTATAGGGAGAGGTTGGACAAGGTAGGACCTTTTGTTTAGAGTGTAGGAGACTGAGGGAGTACTTTTAGAGCTGTATAAAATCACGATGGATAGGGTAAATGCTTTCAGTCTTTTTCCAATGTGTAGAGAATGAGGATTTGCGGGGATCAGTTTAAGGTTAATGGGGAAGGAATAAAAGGGAACCTGAGGGGCCACTTCTTTACACAGAGGGCTGGTACGTGGATGTGTTGCCAGCAGATGTGGTTGAGGGGGGTACATTAACAACATTTCAAAAACATTTGGATAAATATGTGGATACGAAAGGACTGGAAGCATATGACCCAACTGCAGGGAATTGGGGTTCGCGTGGATGGACATTTACAAGGTGGACTCGAACCCCCTATGTTAATTAAACCCAAACACCCAGAAAAGCTCGCCTCACCTTGTAATCTGTTAAAATATGAGCGACACAGATCTCCTACATTCCACTGCTGAAACAAAGATTATCAAGTTAGTTTCTTAACTTAAATAGTGAACACTAAACAGCAGCTGTTCACAAATACAAGCCCCTCTTTTCTTAGCTACTTACTATCTGACTACAACTCTGTAAAAATATGCTGTTCCAACAACCCACATATGAAACATTAAAATCGCAAGACCATACAGTCTCTATCTTCCCCGCTGTGTTCACTCTTTCAGCTGCTGATCTCCCTGGGTCATTTTCTTTATTGCAAGTTGGTTTACATGAACATGTGTCTTTGATAGAGAGTGTTTGAGATGGTCAGTTAGCACTCCTGCTCTACAGCACTTACTCTGCTGTTGGATGGCAGCGGCTCTCCCTCTATTTTCAAAATGCTGGGTTTATATATTCCCCATGATAAAATAACTCTCATAATTTGATTGCTGTCCAGGTCTCCAAACAATAATATTAAAATTGTGTTGGTTTTGGTATCCTGAGCGTTATTTAAACTCTTTGGTTGGATTTGAATCGCTGTCAAAACAGCAACCAAAACTCAGGTATCCACTTCTCAGCTAATGGTGACATGTGGAACAGTGTGACCTTTCGCTAGCATCTGTGGCTTTAATTTCTATTCAACAAAACCCGATCTGTCTGAAAGTGCCCATACATGTTTTTGGCTTCATAACATCTTCCTGCTTCAGAAAATAAAATGAACCAGCAGAATGAAAAGATGGCATCATTCCTTTTCCTCTAATTCTTAATCCCAATTATATGAAATACAAAAGTATTAATCTCAGTTATATCATTCATATTAATTCTGCACACCAATACAACACTGGAATAAGTCAAATCTTATCTACACTGCTTTCCTTTAACTCCGCGAAAACCCATCTGCTATCACATTGTAGGAGCCACAGCATGTACATTTTGTGAGTTTAAAGTCGGTAAGGCAAGACTCCAATTAAATAGTCTCATATTCTGGTCTTTAAATATTCCAAAAAATACGAGAGATTTGTCGTTGTCCACAACCATCTCCGACAATTTGTTTGTCATATACACATTAAAATATTGTCAGGCCAGTGTGAAACTTAATCATTCTTGTTCAATAATGGAGATTTTGTATATTTTTTCTGGTGGATATTGAGTTTTTTCAACAAGTAGCCAATTAGCCATTCAATTCCATTATCTTCTTTCTGTATCAATACATCTCCGACCTCGATATCCCGAGCATCAAACACAATTTTCAATGGGTTTTAAAATATTTGGTGTAGCTAAAACTGATGTGGTGATTAATCCTGCTTTAAAATTCTCAAATACCTCCTGGCATTGTTCTATCCACCACAATTCTATGTTCTTCTTTAATAAATTCATCAGTGGTGCCAATACGCTGCTGAAGTTTGGGACAAACCTCCGATAGAATCCACTCAGTTCCAAAAATCGAAGTACCTCTTTCTTCGAGGATGGTCGTGGAAATTCCTCAAAGCCCTTTGTCTTTGTGTTCCATGGGGTCAACCTTCCATGTCCAATGTAATGTCCCAAGAACGTCACCTCTGCCTTCGCGAATTCTGTTTTTTTTAAGTTTATTACCAAGTTGCTTCTTGTAATTGTTCAACATTCTCTGCCAACTGTAACATGTGAGCTTTCAATCACTTGCTAAAGATCACGACATCATACAGATAAGCTGCACAATTTGTTCATATGGCCACAACTCTGTTTCTGAGTCTTAAATGTGGCTGGCGCATTATTCATCCATATGAAATACTCAATTAAGTTTTTTGTCATCTCTGGTATCTTTACTAGATAGTTTAACTGACTCCACGTTTTTTAAAATTTGAAACGGGCCACTAAACCTGGATTTGAAGAGATTTCCTACCACTGGTGGCAATACTAATACGTCATCCCCACGGGAAATCTTTAAAGTTTCAGAGTTTTTATCTGCCACCTGCTTCACTCTTATCTGTGCTCTTCAGATACTGTTTAGCAAACTCACCGACTCCATCTACTCTCCTTTACCTCGTACACATAACCCAGGTGTGAGATTTCCGACTTCGGTCCTGTCAATTTATATTTAATTAATTTCAATGGTCCTCTCACTTCATGTACGAATAATATCTCAAAGGAAGTAAAGTGAGTAGATTTATTTGGGGCATCGCCAATGGCAAACAATTTAATGGGGCACCTTTATCCCAATCATTTGGCCAACCCTGACTGTACGCTGTTAATATGGTCTTCAGCGTCTGATGCTAACTTTCCAAGGCTCCCTGGGATTCAGCATGGGACGCCTTTGATTTGAAGTGCTCTATGCCTAAGCTATCCATGACTTACTTAAACAGCTGAGCGGTAAAATGAGACCCTTGGTCTGACTGAATCTCTCTGGGCAGCCCACAGTGAGTAAAGAAAGCTACCAACTCCTCCACCTCCCTTTTTGCCTTAACACACCAATAATGGAATTGCCTCTGGAAATCTGGTAGACACATCCATTATGGTCAGCCAATATTGGTTTCCACTTTTACTTTAGAAAGGGGAGCTACACAATTAATCATTACCCACGTGCAAGGTTCTTCGAATGCAGGAATTGGCAAGAAAGGTGCTAGTTTTATTCCTGTCTGTTATTTACCCACCATTTGGTATGTATGTCACATCCAACAAAAATTAACAGCGTCCTTGTGCATTCCAGGCCAGTGGAAATGTTTCTGTACCTTAGCCTGAGTCTTCTATACAACTAAGTGACCACCTGTAGTTAGTTTATGAGCTACCCATAACACTGTACGTTACTGTTTACACAATTTGGTGCACTTCGGCCCATTTCCTTTCTGCACTAACCTATCGGGGTCTCCATTTTAATTTTATGATTCTATCTTTAAGTTAATAACGTTCAACAATATTTTCTGATTCCTTCTCTGTGTGTGTGCATGTGTATGTGTGTGTGAATGTGTGTGTATATATCTGTTGTAAGTCCATTCGCCTTTCAGGACTAAACCCCTCTGCCTGATCCTCTGCCTGTTCAGGTTTTTCCTGCACCGTTACATCAAACAGGGGGTCAGTTCACTGAGCATCAATTCATTTGTCTTTTTCGTCCGTCTTTCCTTCCTGCTATAATTTATGACAGTGTGATCTTGTTACTACACAGTCTGGAAAAGTTCATGGGTAATTTTCTTTTCAATCACCAATTCCCTCGTCTTCCTTTGGCTTCTACACCACAAGGGGTGCCTATCCCACCTCGCCTCCTGCTAAATCGTTCCCAAGAACAAACTGTATTCCTGGAACTGATACTCTGTTACTCACTGTCACTGTTACTTCCCTAATCTTGATTTGGCATTCCATCCTGATGTTACACAAGGGAATGCTTAATTTCTGTCCCCATTCCACAAATTGCCACGCTCTTGATTAACATGCCAGAAAGAGTGAAAAAAACTTTCATCTCTTTCTATTAGAGGGTAAGCGAAAGTGAGGGCTGCAGATGCTGGAGATGAGAGTTGAAAAATGTGGGGCTGGAAAAGCACAGCACGTCGGCAGCATCCGAGGGGCAGGAGCGTTAACGTTTCAGGCATAAATGCTTCATCAGGAAAGTGGGAGGCAAGGGAGGGGGAAGGAGGTTGAAAAATAAATGGGAGGGTGGGGGTGGAGTTGGGTGGAAGGGAGCTTGGAAGGCGATAGGTAGATGCAAGTGAGGTGTGATGGTGATAGGTCGGAGAGGAGGGTGATAGGACTCCTATCGGTGGTAGGACAGCTGGAACCCTCAAACCGTATAGCATCAACGTTGACTTCACCAAATTCCAAATCTCCCCTCCACCAACCTCTCCCAGATCCAACCGTTTAATCTAGCACTGCTCTCTTGGACTGCCCTAACTAGCCATCTTCCTTTCCACCGATCAACTCCACCCTACCCTCCGACATATCACTATCACTCCCACCTATATCTTCTTATTGCCTTCCCAATGACCCTCCCACCAGCTCAGCTACTCCCCTCGCATTTATCTTTCAGCCCCCTTGTCCCCCCACCATGTTCCTGACGATGTGTTTCTGACTGATATTCGATTGTCCTGGTGCCTGATCTGTTGTGCTTTCTGGCGCCTAACTTCTCAACTATTAGAGACTGAGCAGATCCCATATCTCACAAAATTATAACTTCTTGTTCTTCTCCCCCTGTTCTTTCTGAGTAAAGTTTATCTACAGAGGTGAATTCTTTAGAGAGATCAGGCACTGCCTCCATACCCAGCCCCTGCCTCGGCTGTGCAATTTCCTGCAGCTCCTCGGCTCCACTTGGGGTCTCCTTTACCAGTTTCACTAGTGCCACTGGGCTTAGCCTCTTCTACTGCATCTTTCCCCAAAGTGTCTTCCTTTAACGACCAGCACGGCGTGTCCCAGCTTACTGCAGTGAAAACGATTTTTTCCCTGTGCCCTTCTTAAACCACCAGCACTGTAATTTTATGTGTTCCACTCCCTTATCGTGAGAGCACCTGAGGCCTTTCACCACCTTTCAACCCCCTTGGGCTTCTTTCTTCACCTGTGGTAAAATATTGTGAACTACTGTTCGCTTTGCAATATGTGATCGTCCCTTCTCCCAATTCCTATCCGTCACAGGGTGAAATTCCTGCCAGAAGCTAAATTTCATTACATGCCACAATGCATATTTATCTGCCATTTCTGCCGCGCTTCTCACTTCTTGAACTTTCTATTCATTCACATTAATTCTTACTATCTCTGGAAGTAAGTCTTTTAACTTGTCCAGCAGATTAATCTCCCTTCAAGCCTCACAGGTCTTATCCATTTTTAAGGCCAGCACCCACCTGTCAAAATGACTGTGGTTAATTCTTTCAAACACAATATAAGTCTGACCTGGTTCTGTCTCTATTTTTCTGAACTTCTGTCTATATGCTTCCAGTACCAATTCATAACCAATCAAAATAACCAATTTAACATCTTGATAATCTCTTGATCCCTCATCTGACAGCGCTGCACATACCTCACCAGCTGGGCCCACCAACTTAGTCTGAACTAGCATTACCCACAAGTTCACTGGACACGTCATCTGCCTAGCCATTTTTTCCAATGAAATAAAAAAGGGTTTGACAATTTTCTCACCGAAATATGGCAAGTTACTAACCTAGTTGTATACATCCCTACGTTCTCCCTTCATCGCCATCCTGTTAATTTGAACTTCTTGTCTAATTCCTAACTTCTGAATTTCAAATCCCCTCTCTCTTTCTTTTTCCTCTCTTTCTCTTCTGTCTCTCTCTCTGTTTCCGTCCCTTTATTTATCTTCTATCTCCAGTTGCCACATTTGCAATTTATGTTGTTATAACTCTTTTGAAGTTGCCTATTTCTCTGATACATCAAATTGCTTAACCAACTCCATTACAATTTCAGCTTCCCTTTTCTCCCTGTTTAAACCCAATTCCAACCTATTTGCTAATTCTAAAAAATGTCCTCCTTCTGTCTTTCTAAACTTGCTTGGAAAATGTGGGAACCTCTTTAGTAATGTTAAAAGGTATTTCCCTCACTTTTCATTTAACCAACCACAAGTAACAAAATTAAACGAATTTTCCCACTGGTTTAATTTGAAGATCAAAGTCACTAATTGCAATGAGTTGGAATTTGCTGGGACCTGTTGTATCTCAAATCTGTTCAGATCGGTCCAAGTGCCACACGGCAAGGCCCCAAACTGTTATGACATCAATGTCGAATCCCTCTGTTAATTAAAACCACATACCTAGAAAAGCTCACCTCACATCATAATCTGTCAGAACGTGAGCGACAGAGAACTCCTAAATTCCACTAATAAACAAAAAATAACAATTCATATGTGTGCAAGTTAGCTCACTGAGATTGAAGGTTTTTTTTCAGAAGTTTCGTCATCATGACGAGGTGACATCATCAGTGAGAGTATCTGCTGAAGTGCTGGTGGTATGTCCCGTCTCTCTATTTATAGGTCTTGGTTTCTTAAAGTGGGTGATGTCATTTCCGGTTATTTTAACAAGAGAATGTAGACAGGATCTAAATTGATCCGTTTATTGATGGACTTCTGGTTAGAATACCATTCCTCTAAGAAGGTCCTTGCGTGTCTTAGTATGTGTGTGTGCTTTGTCCCAGTCAAAGTGGTGCCCTTCTTTGTCTGTATGTATGGAACATAGTGATAGTGGGTCATGTCTTTTGGTGGCCGGTTGGTGTTCATGTATCTGCGTAACACAACAACAGGACAGTTTCAATGGTGGAAAAATGATTTTATATACACTGTTTAATAAATGTGTGTGTGCAGATAAGTTGCATTTTTCATATGTGCACAACACATTGTAAGTGAACAACAGAGACACAGTTAACGAAAAATGATGCATATAACGTATAAAATTGATAAAACATTAAAACATGATTTGATCCTCTCAACATTCCCTCCTTTTCTGGAATTCCCTACTCTACTCTCTCATTCTTACCAGGATATGTGCTCCAAATTCTTGATTCTGGTGTCGCAACTTATTTCAGTTAACCCCCTTTCTACCGGGACTTCAATATGTTGGCCTGGTGGGTTCTTTCCAAAGCTAGTGTCTGTCATATTATTGGAGATAAATATTCTGGCATCAGACTCAGCATTTGAAAATATTACTCTGTTGTACATGCACTGTACCAAGGACCACAGCACACAGGCATTGCCAAAACATTGGGGGATGTTCATCTACTTCTTTCGATAATGTAGTTTTCTCATTTTCCAAGTCTCCAGATCTCTATCCTCTCTCTCGTTCTCCCTTTGTATCTAGTTAAGAAATCCACCAATTATTCTTCGTGTCCCATCTCCCAAAACTCCTTCTTTCGGTTTATATCTAATGCTGTCTTCAAGATGTAATGTGGTTGTAATTAAGCAATGTAACTACAAAGACATGCAGGAGGAGCTGGCCAGAGTTAATTGGAAGGGGAGCTGAACAGTAAAGACCATGGAGCAGCAATGGGAGGAGGTTCTGGGGATAAATTCGGGAAGATAAAACCAGAAATGCAACTCCAAGAACTTGAAACATACTCATGGGAGGACAAGGCAGCCATGAGTGATAAGGCATCAAACCAAAAGAGAAAATATACAATGTGGTGAAGATGAATGGGAATCCAGAGAATTCATTGGCTCTGAAACTACATAACGCTGGCATCACTGACACTACAGAGCTCTTAATCATGGTCAGGGAGAGAAACAGAGGAAACACATTCACTTTAAACACAGAAGATGGTATTTCTCAAGGAAAAATATTGAGGTGAATTAAACATTTGAATTAAGATTAGTTAAATGCTTTTGTGGAATGTGTCAGATTGGAAGCAAGACCCGGGAGACAGACCTTCAGCAGGATGAGAGTTTGAAAATTGAAGTATTTCCACATCAGAAACCAGGTTAGGTCACTGAGTGCATGGCTGATGGGGGAATGAGTCTCAGTGAGAATTGGGGAACAGACAGCAGAATTGCATTGCAGATATTGCAGCTCGAAACTGCGTATTCACGTAATGCTGTAGACCACAGAAGCAGGAGAAGCAGACCTGCATTCAACCACAACCTGTAACTTTTTGCCAGGGTAACACCTCAGTCGGTCATTGCCATCACCACCATCATGGCTCAGTGACGAGTGTGGGTGAACATGTCAGAGTCAGAATCACATGAACTTTAACCTGATGCTGACTCATTAAAGCTACCAGACTTAACCAAAAGATCTGTTCGAAGCAAACTACTCCGAGGTCTGAAAGGATGAAACCGGACAGAACACCTGGCCTCAGCATCAATGTCGGAAAAGGGAATGGGAACACAGTCCTGTCGACCCTGCAGAAACCTCCTTCCAAACATCTGAGAACTTGTGACAGCATTTACAGAGCTTTCCCACAGACTGCACAGAAACATCGGGAATGGAAAACACATTGAGCCTCCCCATTCTAGTTCATGGAAAAAATCTCCTCAATGCACTTACCCCACACGATATACATATCCGCTAATGTGAGTAACCTTGGGAAGCTATAAAATCGGTGGTGCAGTTGTACATTTTGTCCATCGAGTTTGCTACCAATTCAATATAGTGATGGTTGGCCCTTCATTTCCACATTGTACTCCTGCTCTCCCACCATCCCTTTACTGTCTCTAAATCCTTATTTATAATCAGTGTCTCGGTTTCCAGGTGCGAGCGAATTCCCCAGGTTCCCCAATCAGTGAGAGCAGACATTTATTATCATCTCAATGCAGAGTGACTGCCTGTACCTAATACTGTGGCCCCTTGTTTGAGAAGTCCCAGCCAGGGGAATTATCATCCCTGCTTCTAATCTGTCTCACCCTGTCAGAGTTTTATATATCTCACTGAGATCTCCACTCATTTTCCTGAACCCCATGGAATACTGGCCCAGTGACCCCAAACTCTGCTCCCACAACAAGCCCGTCATCCCAGAGATCAGTCTGGTCATCCTTCACTGCTCTTCATCAATGTCAGGTTTGTCCTTTATTAGGTAAGGAGACCAAAACTCCCCACAATACTGCACAATGTCCAAAATGATATCTCACCAAGGCCCTGTACAGCTGCAGTAAGACACCTTTTCTCCTGGACTCACATCCCCCTGAAGTGAAGGTCCACACACCATTTATCTTCCTCACTGCTTTCTGTTTCTGCAATATTACTTTCAGCGACTAGTGTACAAGGAGATGAAGATCCTTTTCAGTGTTACAGCTCCCCACTTGTTGGGTCTGTATACACTGGGCAGCGTGCCAATACCATGCCCAGTATTGACTTCTGGTTACAGAAATCACTGCGCTGCAGGGGCCTCAGAGGTTTATGCAGAAGGAAACAACAAACAGGAGCATACGTCCCTTTGTAGATCAACATGTTTCAACAAATCCCTTTCAAATGGTAGGCTGCCAATTTATCGTTTCCACCAAAGGGCACACCGTCACCTCTATCCACATTGTTCTCCATCTGTCACGTATTTACCCATTCACTCCACTTGTCTTAGTCTTCTCGGTGCTTTTTTACATGCTCCTCACCCACTCACAATCCCACATCCGTTAGTGCTGTCAGCAGGCTGGGATATATTGTATCTGATTCCAGTAACCAAATGTTTAAAGGGCATTGTGAACAGCTGGGGCCCAAGCACTGATCACTGCGACACCTCAGCAACCGTCCTCTGTTAATTTCTATTTATTTATTTCGTGAATATCGGAGTCACTGGCTGGGCCAGCATTTATTGCCCGTCCCTAGTTGCCCTTGAGAAGGTGGTGGTGAGCTGCCTTGTTGAACGCTACAGTCTACCTGCTGTGGTTGACCTCCAATGCCATTAGGGAGGGAATCCCAGGATTCTGACCCAGTGACTGTGAAGGAGCGCTGATATATTTCCAAGTCAGGATGGTGAATGGCTTGGAGGGAACCTGAAGATGATGGTATTCCCATACATCTGCAGCCCTTGTCCTTCAAGATAGACATGGTCGTGAGTTGGGAAGGTGGTCTCTGAGGATCTTTGGTGAATCATTTCATTGCAGCATGTAGATAGTAAAACACTGCTGCTGCTGCTGAGCTTTGATGGTGGAGCATTGTGGATGAAGGGACAGTCAAACTGGCTGCTTTGTTCTGGGTGGGGTAAAGCTTCTTGAGTGTTGTTGGGGCTGCACTCATCCAGACAAACTGGGAGTCTCCTATTACACTTCTGACTTATGCATTGTAGATAATGGAAAGACGTTTGGCAGTCAGCCAAGGGGCAGGTTAGATTGTATTTTAGTGGTGATGGTCACGGTCTGGCATTTGTGTGGCCTGAATATTACTTGCCACTTGCCTGCCTGGATACTCTCCAGATCTTGTCGCGTTTGAACATGAACTGCTTCAGTATCTGAGGAGCCACAAATGTTGCAGAACATTGTACAATTATTTGTGAACATCCCCACTTCTGACCTTAAAATGGAAGGAAGGTCATTGATGAAGCGGCCCTGAAGAAGTTTTTGGTCACTGCTCGAGGGACTCCTACAGATTTGGAGCTGAGTTGACTGACCTCCATCAACCATGGCCATCTTCCTGCGTGTCAGGTATGATTCTAACTAGCAGGGTGTTTGCCCCTGATATCCATTGATTCCAGTGTTGCTAAGGCCCCTTGATACCACACTTGGGCGAAGGCAGCCTTGATTTAAAGGGCTTTAACTCTCACCCCACCTCTGGAACTCAGCTCTTTTGTCCATGTTTGAACCACGGTAATGAGGTCAGGAGCTGAGTGGCCCTGGTGGAGCCCAAACTGGGCGTCATTGACCAGGGTATTGCTGAGCACGTGCTGCTTAAAAGCACTGAGACCTTCCACCACTTTACTGATGATCGAGAGTAGACTGATGGGGTGGTATTTGGCCGGATTGGATTTGTTCTCCGTTTTATATACAGGAGGTAATTGGGGTAATTTTCCACATAATCAGGAAAATCCATTGTTGTAACTGTATTGAAACAGTTTGGCTAGGGGAGTGGCAAGTTATGGAGCACAGTTTTTCAGTACTATTGCCAGAATGTTGTCAGGTTATGGACCCTATGGAGTATCCAGTATCTCCAACCGTTTCTGGATATCCCGTGGACTGAACCAAATTGGTTGTTGACTGGTAACTGAATTGCTGAGGACCACTGGAGGAGGCTGAAATGGATCATCCACTCAGCATTTCTGACTGAAGATTGTTGCGAATGCATCAGCCTTATCTTATACACTGAAGTACTGGGCTCTTCCATCATGGAGGAAGGGGTTATTTGTGGAAGCTCTTCCTCCAGTGAATTGTTTTATTGTCCCCAACGTTTCTCGACAAGATGTGGAAGGACTGCAGAACTTAGATCTGGACCGTTGCTTGTGGGATCACTTAGCTCTGTCTATCACTTACTGTTTATGCTGTTTGGCGCACAAGTAGTCCTGATTGGTAGTTTCACCAGGCTAACACCTCATTATCAGGTATGCCTGGTGCTGCTCCTGCCATCCTGCACACTCCACTGAACCAAAGTTGATCCTCTGGATTGATGGCAATTGTTGTGAGGGGGATATGCCAGGCCATGAGGTTATGCGGGAGTACAATTCCACTGCTATTGATGACCCACAACAGCTTATGAACATCCAGATTTGAGCTGCTAGATCTGTTCGAAGTCTGCTCTATTAAGCACCGTATTAGTACCACCCAAAATGGTGGAGGTTATTCTCAATATGCAGGTGTGACTTTGTCTCCACAATGACTATGCGGTGGTCACTCTTACCGATACTGTCATGGACAGATACTTCTGCAACTGGCAGATTAGTAAGGCTATGGTCAAGTATGTATTTTCTTGTTGGTTCCTTCATCATCTGACGCCAGTTATATCCTTTAGGACCCGGCCAGCTCGATCAGTAATGCTGTAGCTCAGATACTCTTGGAGGTGGACATTCAAATCCCCCATCCAGAGTACATCTTGCGTATGTGCTACCCTCAGTGCTTCCTCCATGTGTTGGTCAGCATGGAGGAGTACTGATTCATCAGCTGAGAGAGGCTGGTACATGGTAATCAGCAGGAGGTTTCCTTTCCCATGTGTAAACTCATGCCATGAGACTTCATGGGATACGGAATCAAGAGGAATTCCCTTCCAACCGTATCCCAATGTGCCGCCACTTCTGCTGTGTCCATCCTGCTGATGAGACAGGAGATATCTGGGGAAGGTGATGGGGAATCTGGGACATAGGTTGAAATGGATCATCCACTCAGCATTTCTGACTGAAGATTATTGCGAATGAATCAGCCTTATCTTATACACTGAAGTGCTGGGCTGTTCCATCATGGAGGAAGGGGTTATTTGTGGAATCTCTTCCTCCAGTGAATTGTTTAATTGTCCTCAAAGTTTCTTGACTAGATGTGGAAGGACTTATACCTTATGGAATCATACCTTACAGACAATGTCAGGCTGTTGCTTGACGAGTCTGTTTATTTCTATTCACTGTTTCCTGCCAGCTGTCCCATTCTAGAAACATAGCCATATATTTGGCCCAATCCACTCAGATTTGATTTTGCAAACTGGACTTGGAGCTTTACCGAAACGTTTCTCAAAATCCACGTGTTTAACATCCATTGCTTCTCTTTCATTTGTCTCCCAGTCTGTTTCTCAAACATAATTCCCATTTCATAAATCTATGTTAGTGTTGTCCATGACCATTACTTGCGCCCCCAATAATTTCTCCTGAACCATTTACTTACTATGTTCTATGATGCACGTACTCTACCACTTTCCCACACCAGACTTGGTTTTCCTTGCATTGTTTGAGATTTCTGTGAAGACAGAACTGAAGTAGTGGCTTCATAGTTTTTCAATTTCCCTGTTCCCCATTCTCAATTGTTTGGTTTCAGACTGTAAGGAAACTGCACTTGTTTTCTCATATTTTTCGCACTGACATGATTTATCAAGTTATTACAGTTCACTCTTATAACCCTTGCGAATATAGTCTTCAGAAGTTCATCAATTCCTGCCTTAAACTGCTCAATAATTGACCTTCCACACCATACACTCACAGGGGCATAGCCTCTGTGCCAACAGATGTACAGCACGATCTATATTAGTCCCACTTTCCTACACCAGGCCCATAGCCTGGAATGTTATGATACTTCCAAGAGCTCGACCAAGTACTTTTTAATGATTGTGAGGTTACCTGTGATAATTCCCCTCTCAAGAAGTAATACCAGAACACAACACCCTCCTCAAAATGTTAGAGTGCAACAGTAAGATTCCATCATCTCCCAATCCTCTAAAGCATCAATAGGAAGAGGTCATTCTGGCCTTGGAGATGACAACATCGGAACACCAGAAAGACTTCAGCCCATCGAGTTTGTACACCAGCAGGATGATGACTCCATTCAGCCAGACATGACTCTTACACAGCAATTGGAGCACATCTCTTAAAAACGTGTGCCCATTAAATAGGAATTCAAAGAAAACGCAAAGAGTTTCGAAAGGGAAGAACTTATAATAATGGTATACATTAGAGACTAAAGTGTAACAATAAATTATTGTAATTTAAGGCAAATTGTTAGAGTCCATTGTTCAGGGCATTTGCAAACTCAAACCACAATTCGTCAGAGTCAACATGGTTTTTCAAAGGCTAAATCATGTTTGAATTGTTAGCTTGAGTTCTTTGAAGATGTTGCAAACAATATGGATAGTGGGAATCCTGGAGATGGAACATCTCTGGTCTTCCTGAAGGCATCAGATATGTCACTTCTCAAAGAGTAAATGGTAACATGAGACAACATGGGTTTAGGAGTAATTTATTCGCTTGTATGGAGGATTGGTTAACTAACAAAATGGAGTCAGGTGGAATAAATGTGCCATTTCCTTTTGGCAGATGCAATTTGTGGGGTGCCATTGATTTCAGTACTCATGCCTCAACCATTTGCGATCGATGGTATTACTGTACTCGGTTGATGGGATAGAAAATACGGTGCCACATTTTCAGATGACACTAACATTGGTAGGAAATTACATCGAAATGATGATGCAAGAGATTTAAAACTATATGGATAGGTTGCGTGAATGGGCAAACATTTGGCAAGGAAAATTAAAGTGAATAAATATGGGGCTATTCAAATTGGCCAGGATAATAGAAAGAAAAATTATTATCTAAATGGAGAGAAAGTTCAAAGTGCTTAGGTGCAGAGGGATCTGGGTGTTTGCTTGCACATCACAGAAAACCTGCCTGTGGGTACTGCAAGTAATGAGAAATACAAGCATAATTTCAGTGTTTATTTATAAAAGGATAGAGTAGAAAGGTAGGGAGTGTTGGTGTAGCTATGCAAGGCATTAGTGAGGCTGCAACTGGAGTACAGTTTGGGTGTCCTGCAGAATGAGGTATTTCCCTTGGAGGCAACTCAGAAGAGCTTCATTACATTAATTCCATGTTTGAAGTGTTTGTCTTATGAAGAGAAATTGAGCAATTTAGGCCTATATTCTCGAGTTTATAAGAATGAAAGGAGAGCTCATTGAGGTCTGTAAAATGCTAAAGGTAATTGAAAGTGTAGATGTGGAGTGGATTTTTTTCATGTGTCGCAATCTACAACAAGAGAGTAGAGTTTTAGGGTGAAGAGATGGCAGGAAAGTGGAACAGAGGCCGCGTTGACATCAACCTCATCGAGGGGTTGGGTTCCTCACAGATGCTCTTTGTTCTTATACAACTCTTCGACTGTGTTTCCCAGGAATGGGAGAGGCCTGGGTATCATACAGGAAGCAGGCACTCAGGATAAATCATTTAGAGAGAACGTAACCAGTAAGGTCACACAGTGACCAGCGCTGGGTTCTCAACTATTTACAGTCTATATGAATGATCAGGAGGATGGAACAGATATACAGATGCTGAGTTTGGTGATGTCGCTGTGGTAAGCAAGATATTAAATTATCAAGAGAAGGTGGAGAGTCTGAAAATAGATTCAGAGAGGTAAAGGCAATAGATAATAGTTTGGTAGGTGGAATTTAAGATGATATAACCTGTCATTTCATTTACAGGAATAATGCAAGGCAGTATGTTACTGAAATGGAGAGGGATTACAGGACTTAATGATACTGTGTACTGGGGGGTTCACTCAGATCCGTTCAGACATGGGAGGTTTTGCTCCATCCCTGATCGTCTGCTACCAGACACTCCAAGTGACCCCATTGCTTTCTGTACACATGGAATACATTGATGTGGTTGATTGGTGGTGGGGATGGTGTTTTGAAACGTGCATCAAGGGGACAGCCTTTATCCAAGATATATTCAAATCTTTCTACATGAAGACCCGATGACGATGGGAATGGCTGACTGCTTCTGAATGAAGAGGCCGTGACTGCTGCCAGGGCAGGGGTTATTCACCAACATGATGTACTGTTTATGGGCACACTGTAACATTAATAGAGAGAGAGAGAGAGAGAGAGCTCCTTCAGTTCCTCTACCTCTCCCCATTGATATGGATACACTGCAGATGCCATGTACTCCATCGGGAATCCCACTATACTGGATACACCCGGCAGCTCCCTGCTGAGGGAGAAACAATGCTTCTCATCCATCATATATATCCTCCATCACCGAATGGTGACATTGATGTTGAGATACTGGGAGATGATGGATATGTCACCTAGTCCTGACTGGAAAGTTCAGGATCATAGAGGCTGAATGAAACAGTGACCCTAACAGCCACTGGCAGCACCATCCTCCCCCTGGTGTGAAGCTGCAGGTCGTGTTGAAGGAGGTGGTACCATTCTATGATCAGCTCCTTGTTCAGTGAGGGTCACCTCACTATCTGCTCCTGGGTCAAGTGGAGCTTGAGAAGCTGGTCCTGAAAAACCCGGGGTGGATACAGCAGATCCCTTTCCCTACACACTCTCACTCCGTGGTTTCAGAGCTTCCCCTCTCTGCAGCCTCTGCTCCATTTGTTGTTCATGTTACAGACCCAGATGCTGTAGCTGCAGTCCCCATGCTCCATCCAGAGTTGGGTCGCTAAATCCTTAGGTCTCCCTGAATGTCTGAGGCAACTTACAACACAACCTCCAGCAAAACATCCCCTGCCCTTCCACTAAATTTTCAATTACAGGAGCCAGTCAGAAATCCCTCGGTACAAACGTTGTGAACCAGACCAGATCCCCGCAAAATATTTCCAGAAGGCCGTTTAGACCCAAACCTTTCCTTATTTTGAATATAGATGTGAAGTGTGCCTGACAGATATGTTCTGACTGGTCAAACCACTCGACATGAAGCAAAATATAATCTATTCAAACGCTTTAGTTAAAATACAATCAAAGAAAAGAATATTTTGTGATGGCTTATATGTTGAAACACTTACACAAACAATAGATACCGTACCTTCTTGGTTTACACCGCTTGGCACAAAGATATATTCAAATACAGATCCTTACAGCAGTTTTCCAATCCAGGAGGAAATAACATGAACAGAGATCTCAGAGAGAAAAGCAGCTGGGGATCACGTATTAAAATTTCCACCCCTTCTGGGATCCCCAGCAGCTTCTGAATGCTGCAGCAAAAAACAAAATGAGCAACCCTGGTCTGGGAGAGCTGGCCACTGCCCTTCCATCGTTACCA
Source organism: Chiloscyllium punctatum (assembly GCF_047496795.1). Classification (NCBI taxonomy): domain Eukaryota; kingdom Metazoa; phylum Chordata; class Chondrichthyes; order Orectolobiformes; family Hemiscylliidae; genus Chiloscyllium; species Chiloscyllium punctatum. The sequence continues at coordinate 30,526,216 of NC_092751.1, forward strand.
TTGTTTTAATGAAACCTAAAATCTCAGTTATTTACTTAAACTATTTTCAGACAGAAGTTCTGCACCTTTGCCTTTAAAACCTCTCTTTAAAAAAAACCCAAGAGAAAATAACCTTTTTACAGTGATAGAATTCTCACAACTCCATCTTTAATACAATATTCCATCAATATACAACGGTGGATTCATTTTAGACCTCCTAATCTTCCTCTGTTAGTAGTCTGAAATGTATATACTTTACATTGACTGTGAGCATACAAATGTTCACAACTAGTTTCAATTTCAGGCATTTTATTCCTGCCAAGTCTCCACAACGTGTCAAAATGTAGGGTTTCTCGCCCTGTCACCTGTATAATTTCAAACTGAATGGCAGCAATAATAAACTCAATCGAAACAGACTGGTATTTTTCTCCCTAGACTTCTGCAAAAACTTTACCGGGTCACGATCAGTGATAAAGGTTTGTCTCATGCATGTTATTCGCAATTTATAGCTGAAATGTTGTAACGCCAACACCACGCTCAAGGCCTCCTTCCCCATTGTGAAATAAATCTGTTGATGTTTCCACTGGATACTCCAACCACACGTTACATAATGGAGCACTTCTCATCTCTCCAATAGCCCTTCTGAATGACATAGCTCCTCATGTCTCAGCATAAAAGAGTTACATACGTCTGTACCTCTTAATGCTCTAACCTCTTTACCTGCTACTCCTGGCCTTTGCCAGTTAATCTTACTCTCACAGGTATATGTTTTAAGAAGATCTCACGCATTCTTCTCAACCTCTTAAAGAAACCAAACTTTGATTTCTGAACCCAATCATCATCATCAGCCATTTCAGCTTCTAAGCTTGCCATTTTAACTCTCTGCTCTTCCACATGAGTTCTCGCGACTGCAGGAAGTGAATTATTGAACTTCTCCAAAATAAGAATCTCTCTCAGAGTGTTATCGGTTTGCTCTGTTTTTAATACCCTTCCCCACTTTTCAAAATTACTTTGTTTGATCCTTTCAAACTCAATGTGTGTTTAACCAGGGAACCATTTTTAGATTCCTGAAACGCTGTCTGTCGGCTTCTGGCACAAGCTCATATGCACTTCAGATGGCTTTCTTCACCACCTCATACTGGCCATATACCTACTCCGATAGGGGTGCAAATATTTATTGGCTTTGTTTGGCTAAACTAAATCCACATGGTCACTGGTCACTGCATTTGTTTAGCCACTTTCTCAAATGAAATTCAAAAGGCTCCTCCATCTTTCTCATCAAATTTAGATAATGCCTGGATGCATTTAAACAGAACCCCATTATGCCATTGGTTACAATAGGGTTGTTCATCCTCAGTATCTTCCTCATCCAGCCGACCGTCTACCTTCATCTCCCCCTTCTATGTCAACTTTCCTCTCTAATTGCTAACTTTTTAAGTTGAAACTCTCTGTTTTTCTTCTGTCCTTTTCTCTCTTTCTTCTTCATTTCCTTTTCTTTTATTTCTACTTTTCATCATAATTCAAACTGTTTCAATTCCTTCTCATGTTCAAAGTGCCTCATTTGAAATTGAATTCTCGCCATTTCCAAAGAGTCTGATGGAGGTTCCACCAAATGTAATTGCCGAGCTATAGCTGTAATTATCTCTCATTTTCTCACAGACAAACACAGCCCCAACTCCAGCTTGTCTGTCCATTCCTAGAGCTTTGCCTTCATTATATTTTGTAAAACCGCCAAACTCAGTTCCTCCACACCCAGAGAACTATTAATGACTGAAAGAATCTTTATACGCAAAACACTGTTTAAAACAACCGAATTCAACATCCACAACAAAAGACACGAACAACTACCATACACGACCTTTGAACCCAATAGTCTCCCGTTGCATAATCTCCAGTGTCTGCTTGAGCTTATTCTGGATTCTCTGGTTTCCTCCCACAATCCAAAGATGTGCATGTCAGGTGTATTGGCCATGCTAAATTGTTCATAGTTTTCAGGGATGTGTGGGTTAGGAGCCTTAGTCGGGGTAAATGTAAAATAATAGGGTAGATGAATAGGTCCGGGTAGGTTACTCCTCGGAGTTTCAGTGTGGACTTTTTGGGTCGAATGGCCTGTTTGCACACTGTAGGGATTGTAATTCTAAACCCAATGTGGTGTTACCGATTTAGGACCAGCCAAGAGTCCCTAGTTTGCTGTAGACCAACCAGACTGCCTCAAACTAGTTTAAGAGGGTAGCTTGGATGCCAACCTTTATTATTGTAAAGGTAGATGTGAAATGGATCTTCCAAATGTGATGTTACTAGTCAAACCACTCACCATTAAGCAAAACACAATATACTTAAACACTCTAATGAAAATCCATTCAAAATGACGAAGAATTTTGAATAATCTAAATATTGGAAACCTTAACCGAATAATGGATACAGTACCTTCTACAGATGAACTGTTCCAATACACTAACATCCCATAAATACACCCCTAGGCAAAAAGGTACATTCAGACATACATTCTTGCATACAGTTCTCCAATCCAGTAGGAATCAGCATCAAGTCAGGTTTCAGAGAGAGTAGCAGCTGGGGATAAGTTACTAGGCCGTTGTTACTACTATTTATTAAGAACCCTAAAAGTGTCGTAAGTCATTTACTTGAGCCGTTTTCAGCAGGCAGTTTGGCCTTTAAGACCTCTTATTTTTTTAAAAAAAAGGAGAAAATAACTTTTTTTTAAAAAGTGACAGCATTTCACACAATTTAGATGCCTGGTCCTTTCCTCTCGGGGCTTCCTCGTGCTACTGATCGCAAGGTCACCTGAGAGAGACAAATTCAGCTACAGACCAAGTTACAAGGATGTGTCTCATAACTTCTGAAACACGCCTGTCCATGAACCATGCATGGGACATACCGGGAAGTGAACAATCGCCTGGCACACACCATTTCACTGTTTCTCAGCTTCACAATGATTGCACTCGATACACGAGGGAGCCAAAAGCAAAGGCCAGGGAAAGATACAGAGGGACAGAAAGATTCACATTAAAGACAGAAACAGACAGTTAATTAACTGAAAAGATGTTGTGGAAATATGGGGAAAAAGACAGGGCAGTGGGACTAACTGGAGAAGTGAGATCTTCGACAGAAAACTTACAAGAATGACAACATTGAATAAAGGCATTGTCAGATCAGCTGAAATGGTTTGTTACATCAAATTCTGAATCTGCTTCACAGAACATCACCAGCAACATAAACTGGGACAAGATGACAGGCCAGCATGGAGAGCTGTGCAGAGCATGCTAGTGTGTTGCTCAGTAAACTGCACTATCTGCCCAGCATAGAGAGTATTGCAAACTTTACTATCATATGCAAACTATACTCGCATCAGATTTCTGCCAACAATGGGAAGATTTGCTGCGTGTGTGTGTTCATCAGAAACTGAGGGACAGTGCCTGTGTGTGTGTGCGCGATAGGCGTGGTTGAATGTGAAACTCATTGTTTGAGAAGGAACACACATGGAGGAAATTATTTTAATTAATAACAACTAACAGGCTTTTTGTTAATCGACAGAGAGAATGAGAGAAGTTTCATGGACAGATCAGATAAAGTGTTTGAGAACGTCAAAATAAAGGCATTGCCAGACACAATAGCAATACACATCGGCGTGCACATGAATGACAGATGGATGGGAGTTGGGTGTGAGTTCGAATCAGATTTGCTTCGGCAGGTTTGAAGTCGGAGCGTCAGCGGCAGATTATTGGTTTCCATAAGCCTGTATTTCATAGCTCAAGGTTCAAACAGGAGATGGAATAAGCCAGTGAGATATATTCTGGAGTGGTGAGTATTTCAAGTTTGAAATGGTCAGGGCATGGTGTCAGGAATCAGCTCATGGTCAAAGGGATCCTCCACAGTTGTGACGTGTCTGCTTCAGCCACAGATATTGGCCAGGGATGGGAGGGAAACAGTGGAAGGAAGTGGAATTTGTAACCAGAACAGTAGAGAATGATCTCCATGCTGTTAATACTTCAATAACAAGGACAATCATACAATAAATTGTAGTTCTCCGCTGAAACTGAGTAGGTCAACATTGAGACCCATGAGTAATAATGTCAGAGCAGAGAGGGAGACAGAGGGAGACAGGAATTGAACGCATTAATTGATGTAGTTAGGAGTAGTCTGTAGAGTGAATCTATGGATTGAGAGTTTCAACAGGAAGATAATAGGGACAAGAAGTGTAGACTATTTCAAAGAACAGTAATACAGACATAACTGGTTTATAGAAAGAAAAATATGGACAGTGACACTTACCAGGAACACCGACGATAACCAGGAAAGGATAATAAAAATGTTGAATAATAAGAAGTGTGTAATAGATCCGAAATGATAAAGGCCACCAATTATTTGCAGAAAGATACCAAACATAATTGGATAAACTCCTGTCTATTGTTGGAAAATGCCAGTCTAATATTCCCAGATTATGATGCATTTTTGGAACATTCCAGTCTAATATTCCCAGATTCTGATCCATTGTTGGAACATTGCAGTCTAATGTTCTCAGATTCTGATCCATTGTTGCAACATTCCAGTCTAATGTTCTCAGATTCTGATCCATAGTTGTAACATTCCAGTCTAATGTTCTCAGATTCTGATATCTCCTCCCCCTTTCTCCAAATCTGCTGATCCCTATCAGTGCTGTCGGTGATGTTCTCGCCCATGTAATGGCATAACACATTGAATGGCGCCCATTTATCATTTAAAGATGGAAATCCTCCATTGGAATAATTAGAATCCATGGAGATTGGCATTAATCACAGTCACTAAACAAACACTGGGTAACTGAGCAAAGGCTACGAGAACAGATGAATGGGAACCACACAACAATCAACAGACAGGAGTATTCCCTCCCAGTTGGGGAACACTTCAGTGGTCCAGGATATTCAACCTTGGACTTTCTGGTGACCATTCTCCAAGGTGGACTTCAGGACAGGCAGCAGCGAAAGGTGGCCGAGCACAGGCTGATAGCGAATTTCGATACGCATAGGGAGGGCCTCAACCGGGACCTTGGGTTCATGTCACATTAGAGGTGACCACCATTGCACCATACACACACACACAGGCACTCCTATACATACACATACGTACGGACACGCATGTACACAGACACGTACACAGACACTCACAGACACCCTTACAGACACACACACACTCCCACACTCATACTGCACTCTCTCAGAGACTTAGACCACTCTACACTCATGAACACACATGTACACACTCTCTCACTGATACTCAAAACCCCCCACCCCAGACACGCACACACACTTCCACACTCACACATGCACCGCCTCACAGACTTAAGACACTCTACATCACTACACACACATATACATTCTCTCTCACACTCATAACCCCCCAACCCAGACAGACACAGACACACATATACAAATCGACAGAGACCCACATGCACACATATATTTTGTGGGATGAGTTTGCACTTGCAGATTTGCATTGTATTTTGCTCAAAAACTGCATGAATTCATGTAAAACTCTGAGCTCAAAACTTCATGGATTCATGTAAAACTCTGTTATCTCACTTTCCTGATTAGAATCAATCTAAACATCATGGCATAGACAGAGAACACAGGGGGATAAACTTGGAAATGAGAGTATTAACAGAACATTGCAGGGGTCTATATATGTTCCACTCTGTTTATGAAAGAGACAGTTATAAAATAACAGATCGATTGCATAAAGAAAACTTGGGTGGGCAGGTTTCTAGATTCCTTATTGACCAGAGTGAGACTACTCCTGGTTTTAAGTGCCCTGCCACCAAATCCTTTCATAACCTTGAGACAGAGCATTGAGGCTGCTGCTCAGCAACAGGCTGAAGCAATTCTGTCCCTATGGACCTCTTACAGAGGGATAAGAGAAGGCCATTCAGCCAAAATTAGCCTGTTGCTACTTGAAAAGATGGAAGTCTAGAACATTGGCACATTTTGCCAACAAGGAGAAAGTGAGGACTGCAGATGCTGGAGATCAGAGCTGAAGACTGTGTTGCTGAAAAAGCGTAACAGATCAGGCAGCATCCAAGGAGCAGGAGAATCGACGTTTCGCGCTTTTCCAGCAATACATTTTTCAGCACATTTTGCCAACAGAATCATTCAAAACAAAGAGATGTGTCACTGCAGCTGTATGAGGTGTCACTGAGAGGGCACCTGGAGTACATTGTGTTGTTTGTGTTTCTGCAACTGAGAAGGGATGGACCGCCATCAGATACAGTTTAACGGCTGCTCGTAATCCACGGATTGCTGTGTAATTTAATGTCTCGGGTCTGTTACACAAGGACAGGAGGAGGCCATTCAGCCTTTCCAGTCTATTACAGAGGGCCACGAGGAGCCCATTCAGCCTCTCGAGCCTGTTACAGAAGGGCAGCAAGTGTTTCGTTAACTTTCTGTTACGCATAAATATTAGTTTTAAATTAGTTGTGGAATAGGAAAGACCTGATGTAAACATTAAAGTTCTAACTTTGAACAAGGCCAATATTGAAAGTGTTCGGCGAGCCCTGTGAAAGGCTGATTGGAATACCCTATTCACAGGTAAAGGGATGGTTGGAAAATGCAAGGCCATCAAAACTTGGTTTCAGAGAGTCCAGAGCCAACGTGTTCCCATTAGTGAGATGGGCAAGGCTGGTGGGTGCAGGGAGTGCTGGATGGTTAGATATATTGATGCTCTTGTCAAGGTAAGGAAGGAGGCATATGTCAGGTAAACAGAGCTGAGATCAAGTGAATCCCGAGAGGTGTATAAGGGCAGCAAGTGCACAGTCAATGTGAAAATCGGGACAGAAAAATGTGGACATGAGATAGCTTTAAAAATAGGGTTAACGAGGCATTGAAGAAATTCTACAAATCCTTTAATGGCAAGAGATTAACTAGGGAGAGAACAGGGCCTCTTAAAGAACAGTAAGACTACCTATGTGTGGAACCACACGAGATTGGAGGGATATGAAACAAAAATTTCTCCTCAGTATTTAATGAGGAGGAGGCTACAAGAGCGAGAGAATGAATAAATATATAGTGATACATTGAAAAGTGTCTATATTACAAGGAGGTGTTTGACATTTTAAAACACATAATGGTGAACAAATTCCTGGGACCTGATCAGTTGTATCCCAAATGTTTGTGGGAAGCCAGGAAGGAGATTGGTCAGCATTTTGATGATGTATTTGTATCATTGATTTCCACAGGTGAGGTGTCAAAAGACTGGAGGGCTGTTAACATAGTGTCATTATTCAAGAAAGTAAGGGAAAAAAAATAGGTAACCATAGATCGCTGAGCTTGACGTCAATGGTGACTAAATTGTTGGAGGGGATTTTGTGGGAAAGGATGTGTATACATTTGAAAAGACAAGGACTGAAGAGTGCTTTGTACATTGGAGATCACGTTTCACTGACTCGGTGTAATCTTTTGAGGAAGTGATGAAGATGATTGATGAAGGCAGGAGATTGGATGTTGTCTTTATGAAATTCAGTAAGAAAACTGAAATGTTCTACATGGTAGACAGGTTAGCAAGGTTAGACTGCCTGGGATCCAGGGAGAGCTTGCCATTTAGATCCAAAATGTTCTTGAATATCGGAGACAGGCCGTGAGAGTGGACATTTGTTAATTAAACTTGGAGACCTGTGACCAGTGGCGCTGCTCACAAAGATCAATAGTGGGTCCACTGCCTTTTGTCACTCATACAAATCATTAGCACTTGAGTATATGAAGTATGGTCAGTAAGTCAGTAGATAATAACAAATTTCGTGACCGTGAAGAATGATCTCTCAGACTATAATGGGACCTTGTTTAGGTGAGCAGAGGAATGGCAGATAGATTCTATTTTAATTTCATGTGAGGTGTTGCATTTTGGCAATACAAATCAACGCAAGACATGATAGAACTCCATAGAAAGTATCGAATCCCTACAGTTTGGAAACAGGCTTTTCGGCCCATGGAGGCCAAACAGAACCTCTAAACAGTATCCCATTGGACAAACCCCTATCCTATCCCTCTGAGCCTGCTTTTCCCATGGCTAATCCACCTCCCCTACACAACCCTGGGTAGGGTGCGCAATTTAGCATGACCAATCAACCCTTACCTGTATATCCTTATACTGTCGGAGTAAAACATAACACCCGCAGGAAACTCACACAGACACGGGGAGAATGGACAAATTCCACACAGCGAGTCATTCAAGGATGGAATTAAACCCAGGTCACTGCCCTGTGAGGCAGCAAAGCTAGCCTCGTGGTGCAGGTTCTCCGTTCCTTGAAAGTGCCGTCACAGGTAGACAGGGCAGTGATGAAGGCATTTGATAATCTTCCCTTTATTGGTGCGTGCTTTGAGTCGAAGCATTTGCATGACATGTTAAATCTGTCCAGGACATTGGTTTGGCCACTTTTGTAATATTGCCTTTAATTCTGGTCTCCCTGCTGTCCGAAAGGCGTTGTCAAACTTGAAAGGATGCAGAAGATATTTCAAAGAATGTTGCAGGTGTTGGAGGGTTAGAGTTACAGGGAGAGTTTGAATAGGCTGGGACTATTTTCAAGTGTTGAGGCTGAGGGGGGACGTTAAAGGGGTTTATAAAATCATGAGGGGCATAGATAAGGTAAACAGCCAATGTCTTTTCCCAGGATAGACGAGTCCAAAATTAGAAGACAAAGGTTTAAGGTGAGAGGAGAAAGATTTTAAAAGGGACATGAGGGACAACATTTTCACACAGAGACTGCTGTGTGTATGAATTGAACAGACAAAAGAGGTGGTGGGGGCAGGTACAGTTACACCATTTAAAAGGCATTTGGATGGGTACATGCATGGGAAGGGTTTAGAGGGAGATGGGCCAACTGCTGGCAAGGGGGACGAGATTAATTTAGGGTATTTGGCGGTATGGATGACCAGACCGAACGATCTTTTTCCGTGCTGTACATCTCTGAGAGTCTATTGACTCTTCAGTGTATAACACAGGAACAGGAGGAGGCGATTCAGCATATGAATTCGGCCAAGCGGCTTGTTTGTTCAATTACTGAGATTCAAATACAAAAATACATTATTCAGAATTTGATGGTGTTTTACAGAAACAGGAGAAAGGCCTTTCGTCAAGAAAAGCTGAAAAGATTGTGAAGAGGCCATTCAGTCCCTCGCCTCAATTCCACAGGAGCAGCAGATGAGCACAGAGTTATTGGAGCCTGTTACTCAGGAGCAGGAGGAGGACACCTACTTTCACAAACTTGGGATCAGGAGGGAATCATTCAACTGCTTGAAACTGGGACACAGGAACAGGAGACTCAACTGTTCGAGACTGGGACACAGGAACAGGAGGCAGTCACTTAACTGCTCAAAACTGGGACACAGGGAAATCTGGAGGCTACTGAGGCCCGAGGATCCTGTTACGCAGGAACAGGAGGAGGGGACTCACTTCCCACCAGCATGGGACACTGGGAGAGAAGGGGAGTTTGCTTGGAACAAACAGAAATATATGAATAAGTTGCATTTGTGTTCCATTAAATCCTGCCCCACCATTCACTAAGACCACGGCTGATCTGATGGTGATTCCCTCATTCCATTTCACAGAGACTGTCCTCTCTGCAGCCTCTGCTCCATTTGTTGGTCATGTTGCAGACAAAGATGCTGGAACAACAGTTACCATGACTCATCCAGAGGGATGGGTCTAACCGGATGAGTCACGATTTGAAGAGTCCAATCAAAAGAATTAAAACACAAAATAAAGGCATTGCCAGATGTTTACTTCTCTCGCATTCGCAATCCAACTCACATAACCAGCCAATCCATTACATATTCAGGACGGAGCACTGTGTAGATCCGGCTAGTGTACTGCTGAATGCAACCCAGCTATGTCCAGAGGGAAACTACATGCAGCCCACACCAATGCTGGATCGATAATCCTGGGCTAAATGTCCAGCATGGGTAGCTGTGCAGTCCGCACTGGTTCATTCATATATAAACCAAGGCTGTTGCATTGTTCGGTAACACTGTGTTAGATCGCAGCCCAGTGTGGGGAAACTTGCAGCCAATTTTGGAACTGATAGGATGTGCAGCTCCCATCCATTTACAGCTCCATATCTCCACTGTGCCTTGACAAGGGGTGCTGCAAATGTGAAAGTCACTGCGAGGAAGAGATGTAAATGGAAACAATGTAAATACCATTAGTTCTGATTAAGGCACGTATCACTCTTGTATTTGGAGATGAAATAACTGAGATAATATCCAATGCTTTTTGACAATGCTACATAAATGTTGTCATTTTATCTAAGAATAACAGACTAATAAGGGTTCACTTTGTCTGAGAGGGCTCAATGTCTAGCCGTATTGATGCCGAGTCCTCAGCGGTCCAGGCACTAACATAGGATGATAAAAGAGCTTAATTGATAGCTTTTAATCAGGGAGATTTACCCCCCACAATCTGTGGAGCAGTTGCAATTTTGTTAGCTTGATAAAGAATCGCTTATGGTACCAAATAAAAGAGCTAAACTCGCCATTATGTTTCCTAAATATCTGTGTGGGAAACATCAAAGAAAGCATTCGCACGGGGTCTAGGAAATGAGGAAGAACATTCATTTTAATAACCGCTATCTGACCTAGCCAGATATTGGAAGTGCCTCCTATCTTTGAAGGTCTTGTTTAATTTTGTCAAACAAATGGACACAGTTCACGTTAAATAAATGATCAAAGACAGATGTAATGAATATACTGAAATCGGGAAACCACCCGCGTGACCACTTAAAAGGAAACCAGGATTTGCCCTCAGTATCAGGTATTTCCCTAAGACCTCCCATAAGCATGGCCTCCAACTTTGTAAAATTAATCTTATCACTCAGAAAGGCAACAAGTGAATTTATGCATTGCATCACATGAACTACCGAAATTGCGGGATTTGACAAAAAACATAAGACCCTAATCTGCATACAATGTAATCTTTCGTGACTTCTATCCCACTTCTGGGGCAGATATGTTGGTATCCCGACGGATGGCCTCCGCCAGTGGCTCAATCCTCAACGTAAACAAGAATGGTGAACGGTTTCAACCTTGTCGGCTGCCTGGAGAAATATTAATATTACTGGTTGGCCACACCATTAGTGAGAACTGCAGCCAGAGGATCACGGTAAAGGACCCTCACCCACTTGATAAAAACTTTTCATAGACCAAACCGTTCTAATGTACAGAAGAGATCCGGCCACTCAACCCAATCAAATGCCTTCTCTCATCTAAAGAGATCAATAATCCCTGGGCAGATTGTTGTTGAGACTCATGGATCATATTGAATAACCTCTTCGCATTGTAGGAAGATCTGTGGCCCTTTATAAAGCCTGTTTGGTCCCCTTTGGCAATGAAAGGCAGCAAAGTTTCCAGCCTAAATGCACGAGTCTCAGACAGGATTTTGAATCAAACATTTAAAATTGAGATTGGCGTGTAAGAAGCACAATCCTCCAGGGTCTTCCTTTCTTCATCATCAGAGAGATATGAGCCTCTCTTAAGGATGGAGGGAGGGGTCCTGACTGTATGAGTGACGGAACATGTTAAACATCAGCCCCGACAATAGGTTTATAAATTATTTATAAAATTCACTAGGAAATCCGTCAGGAAGGTGCGCCTTTACATTCTGAAGCTGCTTCACACCCTCCTGCGCTGACAATGGTGCATTAAGACACAACACCTATTCAGGGGTTACTCCTGGAAGACCCAGGTTCTTGACAAATGACTCCATCTTAATCCATCTATCCTCAAAATGTTCAGTCTGAAATAATTCGGTGAAAAATCTCGGACAGGAGACATTAATCTTTTTGGAATTGAAGATAAGGATCCCAATACCTTCCCTAATTGAGGTAATGGCTTAAGAGGGGCGCTCGTTTTCCTGCCAAGATAGAATAAATACCTGCCTGGCTTATCGTCATGTTCAAACAGCCTTTGTTTTGCAAAAGTAAGTTCCTCTCTAATTGTCTGTGTGAGCGTGGAATTCACTGTAGACTGAAGCGTTGTGATCCTCTGCAGCTTAGCCACTGAGGGTCTATCACAGTATGCACTCTCGGCTGCCCTCAGCTGTGCCTCAAACCAGTGTTCCTGCTTCCCCTTCTGCTACATCATAAAGAATAATTATTCCCTTGGCATTAGCCTTAGCAGTTTCCCATAGACTGGATGAGTTACTGGTTGAATCTGAATTAATGGCTAAGAAAGATCTGAATTCTTTGCAGTGGTCAGCACAGTGGTACAATTGTTAGTACTGCTGCTTCACAGCGCCAGAGACCTGGGTTTAATTCCTGTGTCAGGTGACTGCCTGTGTGGAGTTTATACATTCTCCCTGTGTTTGCGTGGGTTTCCTCCCACAGTGCAAAAATGTGCAGGTTAGGTAAATTGCCAGCAGTGTTAGGTGAAGGGGTCAATGTCAGGGGGTGGGTTGGTTTGGGCTTTTTGGGACGAAGGGCCTGTTTCTACACTGTAAGTAAACTAATCTAAATACTCAATTAACCAACTACTCTTAATACGAAAGAGATTGATTCGCTAGTGTCTCGAATCTGTTAGATCGCCCTTAATCTTAATCAATAAGTATACTGCTTCATGGTCAGAAATGGTAATATTCCCAATTGTGCAGGATGCCACCGAATCTATGATTGTTGCAGGGATGGGGAAGATATCAACCCTCATGTGGCATTTATGCCGGTTAAAGAAGAAAATAAAATCCCGACTTGTGAGGTAGATCTGCCACCAGACATCCACCAGCTCTCGTTCTGCACACATATCCACTAATTGCTTACATTATAATGAGGGTATTGGGGCACCTTTGGACATTCTGTCCACCGTGGGGTCCATAAGACAGTTGAAAACTTCTACAATAATGTGCCACGATGCAAGATAACAGAATTTGGAAAATGCATCTACCAAGAGTTTAAGAGGGTGCGCCGGGAGTGGGGTGGTGGAGGGCAATAAACATTCAAAATACTATATTCTTTACTATAGTTCAAGGCTTTGGGTATTATGAACCTCCCGTGAGTGTCAAATACAATCTAGTAGGTTAAATGGAAGATTTATTTTATCCAGTCTGGCTTCTCCCTTCCTCGTAATATTAAAAGACGAGAAATAAACCCGATCAAGCCCTACCTGCTGTAATGTCAAATGTTCCTTGTCATCAAAGTGCATCTCCTGCAATAGGACAACATCCACCCTCTCTTTTTTAGACTGGAAAGAAACTTTTTCCTCTTTTCTGGCCAATGGCTCACCTTAATGCTCCAGGTAGACCATTTAAGCACATCATTACCCAGAACACACTATAGCAACATTTGAACTCGAGAGAGGAAGAACTTGAATTACTGTTCATTAATAAACAAAGTCTCATAAAGCTTAAAAACTACACGAACTAAAAATACTACAACTGCCAACTCTCAGAACTTTCAAAAACTAAGCATTTTAAGTAAATGACTGGGATGGAGTGGGTTCGGGAAACATTTTGCCCGTGCTGTGATGCAGAGCCCAACAAAGCAGACCTTCCAGATCACCACCATCTTGGATTTCCCCTTAACATTTTATCGATATTATCATTTCATTTTGCATTATATTCCTGGATGTGCTGGAGCAGTGCCTCAAACATATTCAATATGTCTGCCTCCAATGCTCTGCAGGGAAGAGAGTTCCAAATACTCTCACCACTGAGAAAACAAAAAATAACTTCATCTGTGTGAGAGATTATTTTTTTCTCCTTACCTGAGAAAGGATATAATTAAATTGTAAGCAGTTAGATGTTTCACTTCATGTATTCCAGGAATGAATGTATTATATTATGAAAGCTTTAACAGGTTACTCTTGAAACGAGAGGTGATCTTATTGAAACATACAAAACCAAGAGAACAGTGATCAGATAGATACCCACTGGGTGTTTGTATTGTCCAAACTTCTTGTTGTTTTTATAGAATCTCTACAGTGTGGAGGCAGGACATTCCGTCCATCAAGCGCACATTGACCCTTCGGAACAGTATCCCCTCCGGACCTGCCCCCCTAATCTATCCATGTAACCCTGCATTTCCCATCACTAACCTATCTCACCTACACACCCCTGGGCACTATGGACAATTTAGCATGGACAATCCGCTCTAAGCTGCATATCTATGGACAATGGGAGGAAACTAGAACACTGGGAGGAAATCCACACAGACATGGGGAGAATGTTCAAAATCAACATAGAGGGTTGCCCGAGGTTGGAACTGAACGCAGCTACTTGTTAACGGGAGGTATCAGTGCTAACCTCAGATCCACCAAGCACATCCGTTAGTTCTATTAGTTACTTGTGGCTAACTAAAGAAATCTGCCTGACTTGTTCCTGTCACTGAACCTGACTCAATCTGAGAACTTTATCATCGGCCATATCACCAACCTGGTTACATTTAAAATTTGGTGTCAGCAGTGGAGGAATGGGACGAGAAAAGGAAACAGTGACACCTTCCAACCTTCGTCAGAGCAGGAATTAGGATAAATCCACAAAGTGGGATTTCAGTCAAGTGGGAATTCTCTTTCCCAGAAGTTTGGAGTGGCTTGACCTTTATATTACATCGAAGCTGGCTTAGTCTGATTTTCCATGGACAGGTGAATCAGGGATAATGGTGCATGGAAAGAAACGTGCAGCTGGGATCGCAATGAGATGAGCCATGATCTTATTTACTGGTGGAGTAGTGCGAAAGGGCCGAATGGCCCACTTGTGTCCTCAGCCCTATGTTCTGATGTTCCATTCAGCCCTCGGACATGTCAAACAGGGACAGATCGAGGCCACTCCGATGGTTAGGTGTAGTTTTGGAAATGTACTTGGAAAATCCAGGCTGGATCAGGAAGTGACCACCACCCCCACCCCCCAGTCCCTGTTTCGAGGCTTCCCCTCTCTGTAACTTCTGCTCCAGATGTGGGTCATGTTGCAGACCCAGATACGCTGGGAATATAGCCACATACCCCACCCAGGGTTAAAACAACAAATCCTCTGGTCTCCCTGAATGCACTATTGTACAACACGATATCCAGCAAAATAACCCGATACTTTCCAAAAGCATAACATGTGAAATGAATAAATAGGAACAGGAGTAGGTCAATCGGCACCTCAAGCTAACCCTGTCATTTAATAAGAACATGGCTGATCTCCTCCAGGGCTCAACTCCACTCTCTTGCCGACTCCTTGTCTCCCTCCACACCTCTCTGGGTTAGGGAGTTCCAGACATTCACTACCTTTGGAATGAAGCTCTGACTCTGCATCTCAGATTGAAATCGATGTTCCATATTCGGTATCTATATCATCGAGTTCAACACTTTGCTCAAGAATAGAAACAACTTCTCAACATTTACCTTCTTCAACCCCTTCTGTGTCTTGTAGGTTTCAGCAGGATCACTCCTCATTCATTTAAACCCCAATGAATAATCGCCTCACCATCTTAGAGATTCTCAATAACACAACCCTTCCTTCCCTGGAAACCCCCTAATGTACCATCCAAGTTACTTGCTACATCATCATGCTGACTTTATGTTTCATACACAGGAAGACTCCAATGCCTTTAATGTTCCTTTTCTGGAAGTCCTCCCCATTAGATAACAGCCTGCCTTTTGATTCTCCATGTCATCCTCAAACACGGATGTATGTTGCACTCAGCTCCCTCCTTCAGGCTGTCAGTATAGATTGTAAATAACTGATACCATCAGACTGTTATTTGTGGTCCTCCAGCAGGTAAACCTTTACCATAAAGATCCATTAATCCTGACTCTTCGATTTCTGTGTTAAACAATCATCATCCCATGTTAATAAAGTATCCGACGTCCTGGAGCTTCTGTTTTGTGTAAGAACTTTTGTTTTGTAATACCTTGTGGAAAATCTCTGGAAAGCCTGGTGTCCACCAGATCCCCTTTATCAAGTCCACTTGTTACATTTACAGGCATCTCCAGAAATACTTTGCATGATTTTACAGGGCAAAATATAATTTCCCTTTCACAAAACCACCCTGACTCTGCGTGAAGCTTTTCTAAATGTCCATGCTGGGCAGGTTTTCCAAACTATACTAGTCCCATCTGTTTTCATTAGGTCCATGGGCCTCTAAATGTTTCCAATTCATATGTTTGTCCAAATGAGTTTTAAATGTTGTAGCTGTCCTTGCATCTCCCACTCATCCTCTGGAAGCTCATTCCATTCTCACACCGCCCTTTGTGTAAAAAAGCTGCCCTTTTGTCCCTTTTAAATCTACCCTCTTTCACCCTCTATGTTTGGATTCCCCTACCCTTTGGAAAAGACCTTGTCTATTCACCCGATCCATACCTCTCATGATTTTATAAGTTTCTATAATGTCACTCCTCAACATCCTACGCTCCATCTGATACAATCTTCAAGAACAAGCGTTTAAAGATAAGCACTGCAAAATTAATCAATATTAAAAATGACAGGTAACCAACACTCGGCACAAAAGTCAAACTGTGATTTGTTTTTCTCCATATTACAACACTAAGGCAGCATGAAACGCTTACTAGTGCCAATAAGAAGTCAAGCACCTGAATTCCTTTATCTAAAGGGGGTAATGATCACGGCAGTGAAAACGTACCTGTGGCCAGATGTATATACCACATAGTCAACATTCTCCCTCCTGGCCTCCGTATGACTTTGTGTGGTTGTGTCTTTTTTATCTTGCATTCAATAGAGAGAACCCCTTTCCTCCATTCACACCTTAAATTCGACCCATTATACAGAATCTTTCCTTTCACCACTGCGAAAAGCCCGTTTTTCTTTTGCCACACCCTCTTTTCCCTGCCACCCATCCTCCACTTCCGGCAAGGGATTAAAAGACCATTTTGCAATTGTATTCAGTTTTGAAGAATTGTCACACTGGACTGGAAAACTCTGTTTCTCTTTCTCTGCAGATGTTGACAGACTTGCTGAGTTTCTCCAGAAATGAATAGGCGCAGAACAATTTTTCAATTAAATAAATAATTATGGATACTGGAAATAAAAATACAAATCCTTTATCGAAGGTTCACTGGACCTGCAAGTTTAACTCTGCATTCACTCCAGAAAATCCTTGAACATCTTTCGCAATTTCTTCAGCAATTTCTGTTTTTGAACAATTTCCAACGACATATTGTCAAAGATGCCCAAACATCCTGTCCAACATGGAGCGTTGTACACTGGTAACTGAACGGTAACGCATGGTGACAAGTTCCTTGACTCTGAAACTGCATAAGGCTGTTATCACTGACACTGCAGAGCTCTGATTCATGGTCAGGGAGAAAAACAGAAGGAAACACATTCACTTCAAATACAGAAGATGGCATTACTGAAAGGAAACGTTTCAGATTAGTACCTTAAATGGATATTGTTTATGTAACAAATTGGAGGTGTGACACCAAGGAAAGACTTCCCGCAGAATGGGAATATGAAAATTGAAGTATTTCCGCATCAGAAACCAGAGTAGGTCACTGAGCACAGGGCTGATGGGTGAATGGGTCTCGGTGTGAACTGAGGGGCAGTCAGTAGAATTGAACTGTAGATATTGCAGCTAAAACTTGATTATCATCGGATGCTGTAGATTTCAATGACAATCTGTAACCTTTCCCCCAGGATAGTCCATCCATCTACCATTACCATCAAGCCGATTCATGGGTCAGTGACGAGTGTGGGTGAACATGGTCGGGTCGGAATCACATGCAGCTAAATCTGATGACAATCCATTAAAGCTACCGCACATGACTGGTTACAGTATGAACAGCAGGACTAAAATCTGATACAGAGAGAGAGATGATCCCAAGACTAACAAATCAGATATAAGCTCTGTCGTCCTGTCAAATCCATGCATAAAAGTCGATGGACCGTTAAACAACTTACAGTGTAAAAGATGCAGTATCTGCACCATCCTCAGCCAGAAGTGTTGTGTCGATTACCCACCTCACCCTGAATATGATACCCTGAAGCACAGATGCCCATCTTAACCAATTCAATTCACTGCACGTGACATGAAGCAACAGCTGGACACTGTAGATATGACAAAGGCATTTGGCCCTGACACCATTCCTGCAATAGGACTGAGGACTTTTGCTACACAACAAGCCGTGTTCCTGAGGAAGATGTTTCATTCGAGCTCCAACTCTGACAACTCCCTGGCAATGTGGGTAATTAGCAACTGCAGTCCTCACTTTCTCCTAACGTGGGTAATTACTCAACTATGTCCCATCCCCTAAGAAGGGAATAATTACAATCAGACCAATTGCCACGCCCTCAGTCCCATCACGATAGTCAAATTGGTTAGGGTTATTTTTGATAGAGCTGTTAAACAGCACAGAAATAATCGGTTCAGTGTGGTTTCCGACAGGCCCCCATGTGGAGATGGTGCTGTTGTGGAATTGTCATTGGATTGCTAATCCAGACCAGGATAATTCTCTGGCAACTGGTGCAAGTTAAAAACAATTAATAAAATATCGAGATCTATTATCTGGCGTCAGTAATATTGATCTTGTGTTCAATTATAGATGTCGATCTCCTTCCCCAGTGTACTTTCAGGAAGTGAATCCCCCGTGCTTTCCTGTCTGGCCTAAAAGTGACTCCAGACACACAGACACGTGATACACTCTTCAATGGTCTCTGAAATGGGCAAGCAAGGCACTCAATTGTATCAAACTGCTCCGAGACCTTAAAGGATAAACCCAGAGAGAACAGCCGGCACCAGCCTCGTTATCAGAAAAGGGAATGGGAAACACAATCCTGTCGACCCTGCAGAGACCTCCTTCCTAACAGCTGAGAGCTTGTGACAACATTTACAGAGCTTTCCCACACACTGCACAGAAGCATCGGGAAAGGAATACATCATACAACTCATTGAGCTTTCCCTATTCTCGTTAATGGCCGAACATCTCCTCAACGCAGTTTTCCCCATACAATATACATATCCCTTAATATGTTTAAAAATTGTGAAACATAAAATGAGAACTGCTGTAGTCCATTCAGCCCACCAGTTTTTCGCCTCCATTCTATGTACAGGCAGTTCACCAATAACACGTGTTGATTAAATACAATTCGGCTGCAATGCAATTCATGAACCTTTTTCTATAAAGTGAACTGGCGTTTACTGTGACGCGATTCCTTGTCGGGCACCAGCTGAACATCAAACCCAGCCTCAGAAACCCTCTATCTACAAAAGGTACAATCAATGTGTTCAGCTAAAACAGGAGTGCAATCGACTCTGCAGGCCTTGAAACTGAGCCTGATCTGGGAATTGTAGTCTATGTTTCGAAAGAGCTTTATTTCAAACTGTGGGGAGAATCTTGGGGAAAACTGGAATTCGGCATCGGCATCACATGGTCACTCAGCCCCCGTGTGCTTTCTGGTGAAGATTGTGGTGAAAGGTACAGTGCACCAGTGAGTGATTGTAGTGTGAAAGCGTTAGATTTACAGCACTGTTCCATTACAACATGTAATTTAAAGATTTATTTAGACTGTCCTATTGTGTGTTAGACCAAATTTAAATTTTGGTTTTTACTGATATTTTTAGGAGTTCGCCACTTACCCTCTTTTTTCCATAGACCCCATTATTAATATTGCACGATTTTCTACAACACAGTGTTGTACAGGAACCCAGTTATTATGTTATTGGAGAACAACCTGGAATGAGAGCTGATCTTCTATCTTCACACCATACTCCTGCTCTCTCCCTATCCTTTAGTTTCCAGAAATTCTGATTTATATTCAGGCCCTTGACTTCCACAGCCTGATCTTGGAGAGAGTACCCCTGGTTCGCCACTCTCTGAGTGCAGGCATTTATTCTCATCTCAACGCAAAGTGGCCTGTCTGTACCTAATATTGTGGCCCCTTGTTTTAGACGTTCCAGCCAGGCGATTTACTGATCGGCTTCTAATCTGTCTCGCCCTGTCAGAGTGTTATATATTTCACTGTGATTTTCACTCATTTTCCTAAAGCCCATTGAATACAGGTCCAGTCGCCCCAAACTCTGCTCCCACAAAAAGTCTGTCATCCCAGAGATCAGTCTGGTCATCCTTTGCTACTCTCACTCAATGTCAGGTTTGTGGTCTGTTAGGAAAAGAGACCAAAACTGCACACAATACTGCACAATGTTGGAGATGGGGTCTCACCAAGGCCCTGTACAGTTGCAGTGAGATACATTTACTCCTGTACTCAAATCCCCTGAAATGAAGGTGAATACAGCATTTATCTTCCTTCCTGCTTTCTACTCCTGCAATATTGCTTTCAGTGACTGGTGTACAGGGAGATCCAGTTTCCTTTCAAAGTTCCAGTTCCCCACTTGCTGGGCCTATATACACTTGTCAGCGTGCTAATGGCATTCCCAGAATTGACTTCTGTCTTCAGAACTCACTGCCCTACATGGACTCTGAGGGCTGCTCAGAAATAAACAAAAATGCAGCTTAAGTTCATTTACAGTGCAACATTTTTCAAACACTCCTTTTTCAAATGAGAGGCTGCCAGTCCATTGTTCCCATCAAAGTACACAACATCTCATCCACCCCATTACTCTCCATGTGCCACGTATTTGCCCAGTCACTCCACTTGTCTCAATCACCTTGGAACTTTTTTACATCCTCCTCATCCACTCACAGGCTGACATCGTTTAGTGCTGTCAGCAGACTTGGGAATATTGCATTTGCGCCCCTCACCCAAAGATATGATGTGTATTGAGAATAGCTGGAAACCAAGACACGATCCTTACAATATCCTCCAAGCTTTCCATATAAAAATAAAACATTGTTTTATTCCTATTCACTGTTTCCTGCCAGCTCTCCCATTCGAAATCTATGACCATATATTAGCCCGAGTCCCATAGGATTCGAATTTGCACAATAGGCTTGGGGCTTTATCAAAAACCTTTCTGATAATCCACTCGCATGGCATTGATATCTCCTAGATAACTTTCCTAAAAGCCACTTTCTCAAATATGATTCCCATTTCATAAATCTCTGTTGACTTTGTCTATTCCCATTAATTTCAGTCCAATACTTTCTCTAAACCGTTTAGTTGCTATTTTCATTCTATTCCCTTTTTCTCACAAGACTGAAATTTCCTAGTATTGCTTGGAAGTTTTCTTTTTTGTTTTGTTTTCTTCTGTGAAAGCATAACTAAAGTATTTGCTCCATAGTCCTGCTATTTCTCGGTCCTTTATTATCTGGCATCAGACTGTAAGAAATCTGCAACCTTTTTCTCTTAATTTTGCCATTGACAAATTTCCAGAAAATATTACAAGTTCTCTATTAACAACTTTCTTAAGATATTCTTCAGAAACCCATCAATTCCTACCTTAAGCTACTCAATCATTGACCTTCCACTGCCATACAATCACAGAAGCACAGACTCTGTACTACCAGAAATACAGCACGGTCTACTTTAGGCCCACTTTCCGACACAAGACTGTAGCCGTGGATCTTAAAGCATTTGAAGTGCACAACCATGTGGTTTCTAATGGTTTGAGGTTACCATGACAACTCAACTCTCAAGAAGTGCATTCCAGACCCCAACACCCTCTGGTTGAAAAACAATTCTCAAATCTTCACTCAACCACAAATGCTTCACTTTAAAAATGTTGCCCTTTGAGTCCAAGCAACAGCTGCTGTCTATCCACCCTGTCCATTTACCTCGTAATCCTATCCTTCTGAATCACAGACCTCGCAGCCTTCTCTCCTCCAAACTAAACAACCTGAGGTTATCCAGCCTCTCTCCATAGCTGATATGCTCCATCCCAGGGAACATCCTGGTGAATCTGCTCTGCACCCCCTCCACTACAATCACATCCTTCCTATAATGTTGTTCCCAGACCTACACACAGTATTCGATCTTGCTCTCACCACAGTTCCGCATAGTTCTTATCAGCTCTGCCTCGATGAATAAAGGCTATGTTTACATTCCCCTAGCCTTTCCCAGATTGTGTATTAACCTGTACAGTCACATTCAGTGATGTGTGGAGAAACACCCTCTGAGCTTTCTAGTGTGCTGCCATTCATTGAGTACTCCTCTGTCTGGTTCCTTCTTCCAAAGTTGCATCACCTTATAGTTATCAAGGTTGCATTCCATCTGACATTGATCCACCCATTTGACCATTCCATCCGTATCTACCTGTAACATAAGGCCTTCCTCCTCACTGCCAACCACCCCGCCAATCTTTGTATCAAATCCAAACTTATTTATTACACACCCCACCCCTCGTCCATATTCACAGCTGCATCATTTATGAATACCACAAATAATAAGGTTAAAAATCTCTCAACATCAGTTATATCACGTGGTTGTGCACGTTGATGAAGAAGCTACGTTTCGAAAGCTAGTGCTGCCGAATAAACCTGTTAGACTATGGTCTGGTGTTATGCTATTTTTAGATTTGTCCACCCCAGCCCAATACTAGCACCTCCGAATCACAAATAATACGGGACCCAGCACTGATGCCCGTGGTACACCATTGGACACTAGCCTCCAGTCACACAAACAGCCTTCCACCACTCCCCTCTTTCTCTTACTACTAAAGTTGATTTAGATGCAACTTGGCAAGTTACTAATGAGTCCTACGTGTTCATTGGTTATTCTGCTCCACTTGACATACTTGTAAGTTATCTGGAGATTCTCTGTAATCTCGCCCTGCTTTGCCCATGTGTTAGTCATTCCCCTCCACGCGCAGACTTTCCTCCTTATTGCAGTCTTAAATGGTTTGTCCCTTATCCTGCCATTATTTGCCTTGAATGTGGATTAGACAGACTGATAAACATCCTGTTAATTTCAAACTTGTCGTATGTTTTGTGAGTTTTTTAAAGTTCACAGTGACCCACCGCTGGATCTTTGAACCTCAAGAGAACATAGGTTGCCGTCTGGATAATGTCCACCGCACTTCCTCTGTGGTCTGTATATTTTTTCTCAGATTCGGTCACCAAAACTGTGCACAATACTCCAGGTACAGTCTCACCAACACACTGCTTCAACGTGTCTTTACATCTATATTCTGACTCCCTTAAAGGAAGGCAACCAACTTTAGGGTTCCACTTACATATATTCCTCCAAATACCCTTCACATCATTGCATTTTCGAACTCACTTTGTGAGTTCTTATAGAAAGCCTTCTGATAATCTAAAATCTATATCAATTCTACTGGATCCCCATTATCTATGCTGTAAGAATCAACTTCAAACAATTCCGAAGTTTGTCAAGTATGATTTCCCTTTCCGAAATGCATACTGAGTCTCTCCAATGTTGCTGTTAATGTCGAAGTATCCAATATCACATCCTATATAATAGATTCCAACAGTTTCCCCACAAATGTCAAGTTAATTTGTCAGCAGTTCTCCACACTGTCTCTTCTTCTCTTTGTAGATGCTTGTATCCCTACCATTCATCTATAGTGCTTGGATCACGTTTACTAATGTGCATTTATCTACACCAGCTTCCAGACTCT
Source organism: Chiloscyllium punctatum (assembly GCF_047496795.1). Lineage (NCBI taxonomy): Eukaryota > Metazoa > Chordata > Chondrichthyes > Orectolobiformes > Hemiscylliidae > Chiloscyllium > Chiloscyllium punctatum. The sequence continues at coordinate 30,549,632 of NC_092751.1, forward strand.
GCAGAATGTACAGGAAAATAGAACGCAGTCATCGACAATGCAATCAATACTTCTATTTGTGATTTAGTTCTGAAGATTTTGGTATGAAGTACATCTGGTTTGTCAAGCTTAGCAATGCTCAATCCAGCTGCATGTTTAATATTGCCTTGTTACTGATAAGAATTGACTTTATGTCTTTACTTCCATAAGTCCTATACAATCACTTCGTATTTCTGGGTGATTTTCTGGATCTTACTCCATTACGATAGATGTATAGTAATTGGTCATTTGCTTTGCCATTTCCCTGTTATCCACCATAAACTCGTCTCTCCCAATTGCAAATTTCCACATTTGACATTTTTTTTTCTTTTGGAATATAGATCATAGATTTTTGAAATCTTTGTGTTTCTGTTTGTTTGCATGCATGTTCGCTTTTTGATTTCCTGATCAGTTTCATGGCCCTCCTTTACTGGATTGCAATTTTCTGAGAATTCTTAGGATTCCCCAATGTCTGGAATTCTTCTGAAGTCACTTCCTGTGATTATTATATTCCTTAATTTGTTATGTTAATCATCATTGAGTCACTTACTCACTCTTTGGTGTTTTCACCTGAAATAAGTAGACATATCTTTCAGATTATGTAGTATTTCTAAAAATCTCCTGGTCCTGACCAGATATATTCAGGAACACTGCAGGAGGACAGAGAAGTAATAGTGGGGGCCCTGGTTGGTAGCCAAAGGGTGAGGTCCCGGAGGACTGGAGCATAGCGAAGCTGTTCCCTTATTCGAGAAGAGCTACAAAGAAAAACCTGGGACCTATAGACCAGCAAACCTGATATCTCTAGTTGACAAGTTTCTTGAGAAGATTCTGAGAGAGACAATATACATGCATTTGGAAAGGCAGGGTGTGATTATGAGCAGTCAGCACGTCTTTGTGCGTGGGGGATCATGGCTCAATAATTTGTTAGAGTGCTTTGGTGAAATGACCAGTACTTTGACAAGGGCATGGTGGTATATGTGGTGTATATGGATTTCAGTAAGGCCTTCAGTAAGGTTCCACATGGTAGGCTGCTCTGGAAGTTTAGATCATATGGAATTGAGGGGGAGCTGGCAAATCAGATCATAGATTTGCTTCATTGTAGGAAAACATAGGGTAATAGTGGAAGTATGCTTGTCGGGCTGAAGGCCTGTGATGAGTGGAATGCCTCAGGGGTCGGTCCTGGGACTATTACTGCTTATTTTATGCATGTATATTGTATTTGTATTTACATATTACACACATCTATGATTTAGACGAGAATGTACAGGCATGAATTATAAGTTTGAAGATGACACTAAAATAGGCGGTATCGTGGACGGTGAGGAAGATTATCAGAATTTTCAGAAATTACAGCAGTGCCTTGATCAGGTGTGAAAGTGGGCCGAGAAATGGCAAATGGAGTTTAATACAGATAAGTGTAAGTTCTTGCATTTTAGAAAGTCAAATCAAGGTAGGAGTTTCATGGTGAATGGCAGGGCCTTAAGAAGTGTATTGAGACAAAGAGACCTTGGAATTCAAGTTAAAGGTTCTCTGAAAGTGGAGTCACAGGTAGATAGGGTAGTGAAAAAGGCATTTGGCAAACTGGGCTTCATCAGTCAGAGTAATGAGTATCGAAATTAGGGAGTTATGTTGCAGTTATACACGATGGTGGTGAGGCAATACAGGTAGTTTTACGTGAAGTATTGTTCACTTTACTACGGGAAGGATGTTATTATCCTGGAAATAGTGCAGAAGAAATTTACAAGGATGTTGCCCGGACTCAATGGTCTGAGTTATAGAGAGAGGTTGGGCAAGCTAGAAGTTTTTACTTTAGAGTGTATGAGACAGCGGGGGATCTGATACCAGTGTATAAGATCATGGGAAGCATGGATAGAGTGAATTCAATCAGTCTTTTTGAGCAACCATGGACGAGAGGGCATCAATTTACGATCCGATGGGAAAGAGTAAAAGGGAACCTGACGGGCAATTTCTTTTACACACAGGGTGGTGTGCACATGGAATGAGATGCCAGCAGAAGTGGTTGAGGTGGGTAGATACGCAAAATTTAAAATGCATTCGGACAACTACACGGATAGGAAAGAATAAGAAGGATATGGGGCAAGGGCAGGGAAATGTGAATGGACATTTTGTTCGGAATGGACCAGTTTGGGCTGAAGAGCCTTTCTACGTGCTGTCGGACTCTATGATTCTCACAATCATTGCTTCTCCCATTGAATGTTATATTATATTTCCCCAATTCATTGGAGCGTGCTTGACCCTCTAGCCTCCGGGCTTCCATGATGCTTAACCAGAATGTTCAAACACTCGATATTGTATTCAGACGCCGTGTAAAAATGCAACATATTGAAGTCACTATTCCTCCAAAGCTGCTTCAGAGCAAGATTATTAATTAGTCCTCCTGACGACACAATACCAAATCTGAAATAACCTCCTCTCTAGTTTGGTTCACAACATACTGTTCAACCTACCTAATACACACTTACGGAAGTTTATCTTCACAGTATTAGTAGTCACTGCAGTTTCGGTGCAACTTGAGACCATCTATTATTACTGCAGCACACACGATTATTTGTTACTCATTCACAGGATGAGTGTGTCGCTGGATAACCAGCATTTATTGCTCATGCCAGAGGGCAGTTAAGAGTCAGTAGCGTTGTCTTGAGTCTGGAGTCACATGCAGGCTACACCAGGCGACATCAGTATCCTTCCCACAAGGACATCAGTGAACCAGATGAGTTTTTCCAACAATCGACAATGGATTCCTGGTCATCATAAACCCTTGATTCCAGATACATATTGAATTCAAATTCCACCATGGCAGGGTTTGAATTCATGTCCCCAGAATATTACCTGGGTCTCTGGGTTAAGAGTCCAGCGATAATATCACTGTGTCATTGCTCCCCCTTGCATATACTTGCATACCTAATTTCCAGAACCTATGTTGTAAAGTATTTCCGTGACAAATTTGGTTTTGATAATTATACACTAATGTTTGCTTCACCTTGCTATTTGTAAGATCCACCCAAACTGATTCTGTGGGAAGTTATGGAAAGGGTCTGTGGCGTTATTACTGATAGACTTGGACAAGACGTTCAGGGAGACTCACCTCAACGCTGAGATGATCTGAAGAATTGGTCAGCAATACAGGACAAGCATCAATATTCTTGCCCCCCACTTTTCTAGGATAAGTGTCACCATATTCTTCTGCTCCCTCACACTCACTGTGTATCTGTTATAACACCTACGCCCGAACAAGGCTCACACTCTATCTCCAAATAAGGCTCAAGCACGACCACACTCACTGTTGAATTTAGCACGTTCCTTCCCTCAGTTTTTCTGTCACTGACGCAATAGCCCCGCACACTTACACCACTGCATGGATACAACATTTTGGTCAGGCTCCCTCCGGACATCTCACCCTTCCCCCTTCCCCTATACCAGCATTAACAGCAGGGACACCCACTCCCACCCTCACTCCGTCCCTCCTCTTCTCCCATTCCAGGAGAAACATCCTGGAATAGGACATAAAAGGCCAAGCAGGGTGTTAGAGTGCCCGATATCCATTCCCTCACCCTCTACCTCGACATGTGGGGAGGATCCTGGAAAGAGCCAGAGACGTCCAGGACACCTTGTGTGGAGATTCTGAAACATCGCCGTCCCACCAACCGAGTAAACAGCAATGTTCACTAAAGAGCAATTCTCAATTTAAACTCGCTGGCAGTTCCAATCTCATCTCTCTCACTTTTCATGCTAAGTTAAAAGATGTCAGATGGAGACAGAGCGTCTGCAATGGGATACAGACAGGGGGAGGGCAGAGCATCTGCAATGGGATACAGACAGGGGGAGGGCAGAGCATCTGCAATGGGATACATACAGGGGGAGGGCAGAGCGTCTGCAATGGGATACAGACAGGGGGAGGACAGAGCATCTGCAATGGGATACAGACGGGGGAGGACAGAGCATCTGCAATGGGATACAGACAGGGGGAGGGCAGAGCATCTGCAATGGGATACAGACAGGGGGAGGACAGAGCATCTGCAATGGGATACAGACAGGGGAGGGCAGAGCATCTGCAATGGGATACAGACGGGGGAGGACAGAGCATCTGCAATGGGATACAGACAGGGGGAGGACAGTGCATCTGCAATGGGATACAGACAGGGGGAGGACAGAGCATCTGCAATGGGATACAGACAGGGGGAGGACAGAGCATCTGCAATGGGATACAGACAGGGGGAGGGTAGAGCATCTGCAATGGGATACTGACAGGGGACGGCAGAGCGTCTGCAATGGTATACAGACAGGGGGAAGGCAGGGCATCTGCAATGGAATACTGACAGGGGAAGGACAGATCACCTGCAATTGGATCCAGACGGGGGGGAGGGCAAAGCGTCTGCAGTGGGATACAGACAGTGGAGGGAACGCTGTCTGCAGTGGGATACAGACGGGGGAGGGCAGAGCGTCTGCAATGGGACATAGACAGGGGGAAGGCAGGGCATCTGCAATGGGATACAGACAGGGGAAGGAAAGATCACCTGCAATTGCATACAGACGGGGGGAGGGCAGAGAGTCTGCAATGGAATAGACACAGGGAGAGGGAAAAGCGCCTGCAATGAGATACAGACAGCGGAGGGCAGAGCGAGGGTAGTGCGTCTACAATGGGATACAGACAGGGGAAGGGCAGTGTGCCTGCAATGGGAGACAGACTGGTGAAGGGATGCACCTCTGCAATGGGATACAGACAGGGGAAGGGCAGAGCATCTGCAATGGGATACAGACAGGGGGAGGGCAGGGCATCTGCAATGGGATACAGACAGGGGGAGGGCAGAGCGTTTGCCATGGGATACAGACAGGGCAGGGGCAGTGTGTCTGCAATGGAAGACAGACTGGGGGAGGGATGCTGCTCTGCAAAGGGATACAGACAGGAGGAGGCAGAGCGTCTGCAATGAGATACAGACAGGGGAGGGGCAGTGTGTCTGCAATGGGATACAGACAGGGGCAGGGAAGAGCGTCTGCAATGGGACACTGATGGGTGAGGGCAGAGAGTCTGCAGTGGGATACAGACAGGGGAGGCATGGCGTCTGCAATGGGATACAAACACGGGGAGGGCAGAGCATCTGCAATGGGATCCAGACAGGGGAAGGGCAGAGCGTCTGCAATGGGATACAGTTACGGGAAGACAAAGCTTCTGCAATGGGATACAGAAAGGGGGAGGGCAGAGCGTCTGCAATGGGATACAGACGGGGAGGGCAGAAAGTCTGCAATGGGATAAAGACAGGGGAGGGGAGAGCATCTACAATGCGACATAGACAGCTGAAGGCAGTGCGTCTGTAATGGGATACAGACGGGAACGGTAGATCATCTGCAATGGCATACAGACAGTGGGAGTGCAGAACATCTGCAATGGGACACAGATTGGGGAGGGCACAGCAACAAGCAATGGCATACAGACAGAGGATGGCTGTGAGCAAAGCTCCAGCAAAAAAAAACAGTACAATATATATACGTGATGGAAATTTTCTGTTTTGGGGAAAGGATGAAACAGCAGAAATTTATTTAAATGCAAGGAGAATGCAGAATTCGGACAATGTTCAAGAAGAGCTCACTGAGTCCAGTGTGGGACTGATAACGTTACTGATTTAACTTACAGATGGAAAATGTAGCCTATCTGTGGAGAAACATTCTATTGCTCCCTTTCTCTTTCCCTATCGCTCATCACAGCAATGTTTGGGAGTGAAAAAAAGCCCAGTCGTCTTTCGCACGAATGGAGGATTCCTGATGAGGATTCATTGGAATCTCCCCATTGCCTGAAGCAAAGCAATTCAGCCAAATTCAACTGTTACATGAAGAAATCCCATTGTCAGAAGGCTGTGCAAGCAGAATAACAACAGAAGTAATTATCTGACTCGATAGTGAAGGGAACAGACAGGAGATTCTGTGGCTGCAAAAGAGAATCCGGAATGGTGTGTAGCCTCCCACATGCCCAGGGTCCAGGATGTCTCAGAGTGGCTGCAGAACGTTCTCACTGGGGGTTGGGGGGGGCAGTGGGGGGAAGCAGCCAGAAGTCATTGTGCACGTTGGTACAATGGATAGAATGAAACAGGTAGAAATAGTGATGACATCCTGCAGAGTGATTGTGGAGAGCTACGGAAAAGGATAAAAGACAGAGTTAATATTAAGTTTACTTCCAGTTCTCCATGCTAGTGAAGGTAAGAATAGGATGATATGGCAGATGAAGGGGTGGCTAAAGAATTGGTGCAGGGGGCAGAGAATTTTGGATTACTGGGATCTTTTGTGGGGCAAGGTGACGTGTTCAGGAAGGACGGGTTGTACCTGAGCTGGAACGGGGCCAATATCCTGGCAGGCCTGTTTGCAACTGCTGCAAGGGAGGGTTTCAACGAGATTGGCTGGGGTTGGGGAGTGGTGGGATCCTCAACAGCAGGGAGGCAATTGCGAGGCTGGAAGGAGATACAGTAATCAGAAACAGTAAAATGAAGAGACAGGTCAGGCTAGACAACGACAGGGAGCAAGGAATGCCTGTTGGATTAAATCGCAACTGTTTCAATGCAAGATGGCTGACAGGTAAGGCTGACGAACTCAGGGCATGGATTGGTGCATGGGACTGGGATATTATAGCCATTACTGAAACATGGCTATGGGAGAACTATATCATTGGCCATATCACCAACATAGTTATAATTATTTTTTGTGGGCAGTGGAGGAGTGGGGCTAAAAAAGGGAGAAGGGAGCCAAAACAACACAGGGAATTATCGACTCAATCAGCCAACGTCAGAGACGAGGAGTTCGTTGGAGGGGATTCTGAGGGATAGAATTTGTATTTATTTAGAAAGACAAGGAATGATTAGGGATAGTTAATATGGAGTTGTGTGATGGAAATCATGTCTAATTAATGTGATTGAGTATTATGAAGTGATGACAAAGAAGATTGAAGAATACACCGTGGTGTACAATTTTTACACAAACTTCAGCAAGGCATTTAATAAGGTTCCCCATCGTAGACAGATTACTAAACTTAGGTTATATGTAATCTAGGAAAAGCTAACCAATTGGATACAAAATTGGATTGAAGGTAATGGATTGTTTTCCAGACTGAAGACCTGTGGCCAGCGGTGTTCTGAAAGAATCAGTGCTGAGCTCACTGCTTTTTAATCACGGCTATAAACAACTTTGATGTGATTATCGGAGGCATGGTTAGTAAGTTTACAGATAACATCACCAAATTGGTTCAGTGGACAGTGAAGAAGATTAACTCAGAATATAACGGGATCATTGATCATCAATAAGCCAAGGACTGGCAGATGGAGTTTAATTTATATATTTGTGAGGTTTTTCATTTTGGAAAGTTAAAGCGGAGTAGTGCCCTGGGGAATGTTGCTTAACAAACAGACCTAGGGGTGAAGATTCATCGTTCCTTGTAAGTGGAGTTTAGGTCGGTAGAGTAGTGAGGAACGTGGTTGACATGCTTGCCTTAATCGGTCAGAACATTGAGAATAGGAGTTGGAGTAACGTGTTGCGCTTGTACAGGACAGAGGTGAGGCCACTTTAAGTATACTGCGTCCATATCAGTTGACTCTTGTTAAGCTTGAAAGGGTGCAGAAAGGATTTACAAAGATTTTCTGGAACCTGAGGGTTTGAGCTACAGGGAGATGATGAACAGGATGAGGCTTTTCCCCCTGGACTGTCAGAGACTGAATGGTGACATGACAGAGGTTTAATAAAGTCCTGAGGGACATGGAGAGTCTGATTGGTCAAGATTTTTTTCCCAGTGTCGGGGCGTCCAGAACTTTACGGCATAGGGTGAAGGTGACAGGGCAAAGACAGAAGGGACCTGAGGGGAAACCTTTTCATACAGAGGCTGGTGGGTGTACTGTCAGAGAAAGTAGTGAAAGCGGGTACAATTACATGTTTACAATGTAACTGGATAGGTACATAAATCGGAATGGATCATGTGATGTGGGCCAAATGCTGGCAAGTGGGACGAGATCTGATTAAGATGCCTGATTGGACAAAAGGATCTTTTTCCACGCTGTATGATTCTCTTATTCTCACAGCGGGATGAGGAAGAATGCTAAAAGGGCCATTCGAATGGGAATTCTCTTCCCCGGAAGTTTGTGGTTCTTCTCTGATTACAAGTATTCACAGCTGAGTTAGTTAAAGATTTGACAGAAAAGTGAGTCACGGATAATGGGACACAGACTGGACGATGAGGCTGAGACCACAATCTGATCAGCCACAATCTTAATGCCTGGTGGAGAAGGCTCAAGTTCTCTAATGACCCACTCCTGCTCCTCAGTCCCATGTTTCTGTGTTCCATTCAACCCCTCTAGCCTGATAGACAGGAGCAGTTAGATTCCACTTATTGTTATAGCATGGTGTACAGAAATACAGGAAACAGTTCAGTCCCTCGAGACTGTCCCACTCGGTTTGGGAGATTGGAAAATGTAATTGGAAGACCCAGGCTGGATATGGAAGAGGTTGCTCATTTCTCTTTACAAAACTTCCCATCTCTGTATCTTGTGCTTCATTTGTTGAACATGTTGTAGACCCAGATTCACTGTGAATACAGCCCCCAAATCTCACCCAGTGATGGCTCACAAAATCCACGGGTCTCCCTGATTGCAATAGTCCATAAAAGACCTTCCAGGAAAATAACACATACTAACTTTCCAATAACAGAATGGGTGAGCATCAGAAACAGGTGCAGGTCATTCACATCCCAAGCCTGCCTTGCCCTTCACGAAGATCAAGGCTGACCTGCTCCAAGTCTCAAATCTTATTAATGTCCAAGTCTTCTTGAGCACTTCCATAGAACACAGAACAAAGAACAGTATTGATTTGGAGATGTCGGTGTTCGACTGGTGTGTACAAAGCTAGAAATCACATAGCACCAGGTTATGTTCCAACAGGTTTAATTGGAAGCACAGTAGCTTTTGGAGCAACGCTCCTTCATCAGGTGATAGTGGAGGCCTCGACCGTAACACAGAATTTATAGTAAAAATTTACAGTGTGATGTAACTGAAATTATACATGGAAAAATTGATTGTCTGTTAAGAATACCATGATAGAACATAGAACATAGAACATAGAACAATACAGCACAGAACAGGCCCTTCGGCCCACGATGTTGTGCTGAACTTCTAACCTAGATTAAGCACCCATCCATGTACCTATCCAAATGCCGCTTAAAGGTCGCCAATGATTCTGACTCTACCACTCCCACGGGCAGCGCATTCCATGCCCCCACCACTCTCTGGGTAAAGAACCCACCCCTGACATCTCCCCTATACCTTCCACCCTTCACCTTAAATTTATGTCCCCTTGTAACACTCTGTTGTACCCGGGGAAAAAGTTTCTGACTGTCTACTCTATCTATTCCTCTGATCATCTTATAAACCTCTATCAAGTCACCCCTCATCCTTCGCCGTTCCAACGAGAAAAGGCCGAGAACTCTCAACCTATCCTCGTACGACCTACTCTCTATTCCAGACAACATCCTGGTAAATCTTCTCTGCACCCTCTCCAAAGCTTCCACATCTTTCCTGAAGTGAGGCGACCAGAACTGCACACAGTACTCCAACTGTGGCCTAACCAAAGTCCTGTACAGCTGCAACATCACTTCACGACTCTTGAATTCAATCCCTCTGCTAATGAACGATAATACTCCATAGGCCTTCTTACAAACTCTATCCACCTGAGTGGCAACCTTCAAAGATCTATGTACATACACCCCAAGATCCCTCTGTTCCTCCACCAGACTAAGAACCCTACCATTAACCCTGTATTCTGCATTCTTATTTGTTCTTCCAAAATGGACAACCTCACACTTGGCAGGGTTGAACTCCATCTGACACTCCTCAGCCCAGCTCTGCATCATATCTAAGTCCCTCTGCAGCTGACAACAGCCCTCCTCACTGTCCACAACTCCACCTATCTTCGTATCATCTGCAAATTCACTGACCCACCCTTCGACTCCCTCGTCTAAGTCATTAATAAAAATTACAAACAGCAGAGGACCCAGAACTGATCCCTGCGGAACTCCACTTGTAACTGGGCTCCAGGCTGAATATTTACCATCTACCACCACTCTCTGCCTTCGACCGGTGAGCCAGTTTTCTATCCAATTGGCCAAATCTCCCTCTATCCCATGCCTCCTGACTTTCCGCATAAGCCTACCATGGGGAAACTTATCAAATGCCTTACTAAAATCCATGTACACTACATCCACTGCTCTACCCTCATCCACATGCTTGGTCACCTCCTCGAAGAATTCAATAAGACTTGTAAGGCAAGACCTACCCTTCACAAATCCAAGTGATAGTTTCACTTCTTTCATGTGTAAATCACAAAACCTTTTTTTTAAAAAAAAGTTGCATTCTCAGGTGAGCTGTGAACAATGGTGATAGCAAGATAAAATGTTGAAGGTGTTGGCCCCCTGTGTTCTCTGACTATGCCATGATGTTTAGATTGATTCTAAGCTAAAAAGTGTGATAACGGAGTTTTACATGAATTCCTGCAGATTTTGAGCTCAAGGTTCTACATTAATGCATGCTGTTAGGACCTTCAGCTCTCGACGTTGTGTTGTTTGTCCTACTCTAACCTACATGCTTCCGTTCACTTTGTTCCATGTGCCTATCCAAGAGTCTCTTAAGTTTCCCTCACGTATTTGACTCTACTACCACTGATGGTAGTGCATTCAACACACCCACCACTCTCTGTGTAAAGAATCTACCTCTGATATCTCCCCTAAAACTTCCTCCAATTACCTTAAATTTAGGCCACCTCGTCATAGACATTTCTGCCATGGGAAAATGTCTCTGGCTATTCACTCTCTATCTGCCTCTCATCATCTTGTACACCTCTGTCAAGTCACCTCTCATCTATTTTTCCTCGTAAGACTTCTAGTCCAGGCAGCATCCTGGTAAATCTCCTCTTTACACTCTCAAAAGCTTCATTATCCTTCCTATAATGAGGAGATCAGAACTGAACACAATATTCCCTGTGAGGTCTGAGCAGGGCTCTATCGGGCTGCAGCATAACCTCGCGGCTCTTAAACTCAATCCCCCTGCAACTGAAAGCCAACATACCATACACCTTCTTAACAACCCGATCAACTTGGGTGGCAGCTTTGAGGGATCTGTGGACACGGACGCTAGGATCCCTCTGTTTCTCCACACTGCCAAGAATCCTGCCTTTAACCATGTATTCTGCATTCACATTCCAGCTTGCAAAGTGAATTACTTCAGTTTGAACTCCATGTGCCATTTTCAGCCCAGCTCTGCATCCTTTCGATATCCCATTGCAACCTACAATAGCCCTCCACATTCTGTACCACTCCAACCACCTTTGTGTAATCGGCAAACTTACTATCCAACTCTTCAACACGCGCATCCAAGTCATTTTTTGTAAATAACAGAGAGCAGAGGTCACTGAACTGATCCCAGCGGGACACCACTGGTCCCTTTCAGTGATCTAGCTCCCCTAACACTCTGTGTAAGAGAGTTCCTGACATTCACTACTCTCTGTTTGAAGAACACCTTTTCTGCTTCAGCACCATGACCTATTGATATGAACAAAAGCGGTAACGCAGGGGCTCAGGTAAGAGAGACTGATCCTGAGCTCAAGGCAGTATTTGACTGAGGATGACATCAAGGAACCTGAACAAAATCACACTTACTGAGAATTAATTATGACCTCTACACTGCTTGGAGTCATTCACGGCACAAGGGAAGATGATTATCATTGGTGGGCATCAATCATCTCAGCCGTGGGGCACATCTGCAGGAGATCCTCAGCGTAGCTTCCTCAGCTCAGGCATCTCCAGTTTGTCATCATAGAATCCCTACAGTGTGGAAGGAGGCTATTCATCCCATTGAGTCCAAACTGAGCAGATTAGATTCCCTACAATGTGGAAACAGGTACTTCGGCCCAACCAGTCCACACCGACCCTCCGAAGAGTAACCCACCCAAACACATTTCAGTCTGACTAATGCACCTAACATGATGGACAATTTAGTCTGGCCAATTCACCCTGCGTGCGCATCTTCAGACTGTGAGAGGAAACCGGAGCACCCGAAAGAAACTCATGCAGACAACTGGGGAATGTGCAAACTCCACACAGACAGTTACCTAAGGCTCGAATCGAACCTGGGACCCTGGTGCTGTGAGGCAGCAGTGTTAGCTACTGATTCACCGTGCCAGCAGATGAGGGGGCATGAAGTCTACAAAGTTTTCAGGACAGGTTGTCCCTCTTCAGCTCTTGAAACAATCTGTGACCATGTATAGCAAGACTCAGACAACATTCAAGACCGTGTTGTTAAAGTCTGGGTAACATTTATGTAACAGCACAGTACATTTCCACAGTAAAAGGACAAGTTCATTCAGCAGCTCAATCTGGTTTCACGAGAATGTGGGGAAGCCATTCATCCCATCAAAACTACTGGGCAAAAGAAGGAGAGCCCATTCAGTGCCTCCTGCCTGTTGCACAGGAACGTGGGAGTCTGCTCTCTCCCACATGTCACGTACATGGGATCAGAAAGAACCATTTCACACCCGCAGTCACTCACAAAGGAACAGGAAGAGGTTATTCAGCTTGTCAAGCCACTAACGCAGGAACAGGAAAGTGTCAGAGATTCTCCAACATCACAAACAAATGGAGCAGGGGCTGCACAAACAGACTGCTCCAAATTGATCCACATGGCTTAATTACTCATGGCACATATGTGTTACTTTAACATGGGTTTCAGGCAGTCAGAATGAATCCAACATTTTTTAGCCATTCTCCAAGTTAGATTCCATCTCCAAGAAGGCAGACCCATGGTCTCCGTGGAGGTCAGAAACCGATGGGGAATAACAAACTGTTTCAGAATGATGGCATTTTGGCTGCTGACAGGATTGTGTACAAAGTGACAATCAATGCAGTGTCACACAGTAACTGTGCATTAAAGTGTTCAGAGTTCATTCAGAGTCTGCACCTCTCTGTCAATCGGCGTGAGGGTTCTGCAGATGCATGAAAACTGTCGTGAATTAAACATTCAATGAAAAGTATGACATTGTCACCCAATTCAGCTGTTTGGGACATAATGAGTTTCTGTCCATACCCATCAAGCTTCAACTTCTTATTCTTTCACAGCGCTACAGATTAAGCACATAGTTGCTACACTCTCTCCTCATGGTAACATCATGCTAGTGTTTAGTCTGGTCAGACTCCTTTGCACTGTCTCGGTGACAAAGAGATCATTGGTTATAAAGCAGACCAAACCTTTACACAAAGCACCAAATACTATCTCAACAAAACACGATCAGTGGGAAAGATATTCTAACTTTTATACTTCAATCATTTTGCCTGAAGAGCCACATATCATTTATTTCCTGTCCCTGTATGAATTCTATCAGTGACTTATTACCAAGGACATCCAGGTCTTTTTCAACAAAAGCACTCACCAACCTCTCTACCATTTAATAAATATAAATGTACATGATGATATTTGTTGTTCACATCTGAATAATTGTTATACCTTGTGAACAGCTATTGCTCAAACACTGATCCTGCTGCCATCCATCAATCCTTCAGTCCAGAGAAAAACGCTACTCTTCTCATATCTCCGTTACTCAAATTTTAATCCATGTGGTGTATATTCCACCCCTACCTACCCATGGACTCTAACATTCCCCATTCACCTGTATTCAGACATGTCAAGCGTCTTCTAAAAATACAAATACTCCACTCCCATTGGTTCTCAACTTTCGATGTCACAACGGACAATCTCCACAAACAGGTTTATCAAAGATCATTTCCCTTTCCTGAATCTAGGCTGAATGTACCAAATCATATCATTATTCTCCAAGTGTCTAGTCGTCATGTTCCTTCAAAAAGGTTCCAATTTTTTTTTTCTCACAGTTGACATCAAATTATTTAGTTTTCTGTTTTCCCTCTCCATCCTGTTTTATATATTTAGGTTGACATTAGCTGTTGTCCAGTCTGCAGGATCCTTTCCAGAATTTAACTAGCTTTGAAGAATAATCAGTAATTTTTTCACTAGCTCTGTTCTCGTCTCAATCACTCTGAGATGTAACTCATCAGATGCAGCAACTTATGAAACTTCAATTCAATTAGATTTTCATTAACATACGCTTCATTAATTCTGATTTCCTTCAGTTTCCAATTTTTACCAGTCCCTCTGTTCCCTAATATTTGTGGAAAGTAGTTTCTGTACCTTCCCTTGCGGAGATGGAACCAATGCATTCCTCTCAGCAGGCAGATGGTTTCAGTCAACTCGTGAATACATTGGAAGACTGCACTTCAGTGATGGTGGACATATTACCCACTGCTGCCTGCAAAGTTCCAGAATCAATCCAGTTTAATTTATTGTGAGTGTCAGCGCAGTCCTGCTACTGGTGTGAGAACACAGGTTATACTGAAGGAGAGGATACAGCTCAGTGATCACCTCAATTTTGAGACAAGCAGGTTTTACACTTTACACCTGAATGGCTGCAGCTTAGACAAATCTTCCTGGAAATCCCAGAGAGGAAAATATCGTGCCTCGCTCCTCCCTGTGTATACAGCTTCCCTTCTTTGTAGTCTCAGCTCCAGTTGTTTATCATGGACCCAAACACACTGTAAATGCAGTATCCAGAATGGACTTCCCAGACAACCGAGGCTCCATGATTGAACCCAGCAGCTGACATCACAATCCTGAGAACACCATCCACAGAGCCTCCACTGACTTTCCAGATGACAGCAGCAAGTGAATTCCCCACACCTGCAATGCATCCAATCACGACTGAAAATGCCTCGGTCTCCTCAGTTTCTCTAGGAGACGGTGAAGACTGCAGACACTGGAGATCAGAGCTGAAAAATGTGTTGCTGGAAAAGCACAGCAGGTCAGGCAGCATCCAAAGATCTGGAGAATCGACGTTTCGGGCATGAACCCTCCTTAAGGATTGAGGAAAGTGTGCCAAGCAGGCTAAGGTAAAAGGTAGGGAGGAGGGGCTTGGGGGAGGGGCATTGGAAATGCGACAGGTGGAAAGAGGGTGATAGGCCGGAGAGGGGGTGGGGGCGGAGAGGTCAGGAAGGAAATTGCAGGTCAGGAAGGTGGTGCTGAGTTCGAGGATTGGGATTAAGACAAGGTGGGGGGAGGGGAAATGAGGAAGCTGGAGAAATCTGAATTCATCCCTTGTGGTTGGAGGGTTCCCAGACGGAAGATGAGGCACTCTTCCTGTTGGAGGAAGCGCACCTCATCTTCCGCCTACGAACCCTCCACCCACAAGTGATGAATTCAGATGTCTCCAGCTTCCTCATTTCCCCTCCCCCACCTTGTCTCAATGCCAATCCTCGTCCTCAGCACCACCTTCCTGACCTGCAATTTTTTTCCTGACCTCTCCGCCCCCACTCCCTCTCCGGCCTATCACCCTCACTTTAACCTCTTTCCACCTCTCGCATTTCCAACGCCCCTCCCCCAAGTCCCTCCTCCCTACCTTTTATCTTAACCTGCTTGGCACACTTTCCTCATTCCTGAAGAAGGGCATGCCCGAAACGTCGATTCTCCTGATCTTTGGATGCTGCCTGACCTGCTGTGCTTTTCCAGCAATACATTTTTTAGCTGCTCAGTTTCTCTTCCTGGCTGAGAAAGCTCTTACATCTCCACACAGACGCACAGTAACAGTTCCTGTCTCCAAATAAACAGTTGACAATGGAACATTACGTTGCTCTCTATCTCAGCGACTATAAGTAATGCTGATGGAGTCTCACCACACTCAGAGACAAGAGATAGAGGGAAAATAACTCACGGTAAGCAGGGAGATCCCATAATAAACATGATATTCAGGAATATGTGAAAAGGGGAAATGGTAGAATAACTTCCCATTCTGTTTTCCTTCCAGTCCATCATCAGCAATCCTTTTACTTGCTTTTCCTTTCTCTCTCTCTCTCTCTCTCTCTCTCCATATCTCTCTCTTTCTCTCTCTCTCTCTCTTGATGGACATCATCCCCTCAACACAAACCTCCCGCTCACCCTTCCTACCATCCCTGATATAATAATATTATTTCTCAGCTGCATTCAGTTTTGATAGGTTCACTGAACTCGAAACATTTTTTTTCCGACAGACTGCCATACCTGCTGAGATTCTCCAACACTCTTTCAGAAGGGGAGAATTTTATTTCAGATCACCAGCATCCACATTTCCTTGGTTATTTCATCTTTAATGTTGTTGCTTCGCAGGATGCCAGCATCACTGGCAAGGGCAGTATTTATTGTCCATCCTAGCTGCCCTTGACCACGCGGACATTTGTCAAGGCAATATGGAGGCAACTAAATTGTTGTGGATCTGAGGTGACACTTAGTTCAGACTGGGGAAATATGTTAGGCTTCTTTACCAAAGGTTATCAATAAAATAAGAAAATAAATCCTGATGGTTTATGCTTGCCATGAGTGAAATTAGGTTTTATTCCAATTTTAGATATTGGAATTTAACTTTAGTCATCGGCTGTGGTAGGATTTCAGACAATGCTTTTTGAGTCATGACTTGCGCCTCTGAATTAAACAGTAAGTGACATTATTACTCTGTTTACGAATGTCTGTTGTGAAGTAACTGTAGAGACAAGAACAAGCTTGTGGTCAAACTATTTGTAACTGGAAGAGAGGTCAGAAGAGAACTGGAGCCATAAAATCTGTCATTAACGAAGGGGTAGATGATGGCGAAGTCAGCAACAGAACACAGGCAGAGGTGGAGATTGGGGATATTATGAAGGTGGGTGGCGGCGGGTTTGATCACACAGAGAGAATATGGAGACATAAAACAGTTCACTGTATAAAGGAAACTCAAGGTTCCGTACAGTCTTATTCCTTCTCACATGTTTATGAGTAAGTACTTTGGAAATGCATGAGAAGGACGTGGCGTTTGTGACTCCAAGTTTATGTATTTGTTAAATATAATCAACCAGAATAGCAATAACATTCAGCATTATTTATAGAATCGACAGAGATAGACTTACCAGGAACACCAATAATAGCGAGGATGGGATAGTACCCAGCTTGACTAATCAGCAGTACGGCTCGTATTCGCAACTGTAACCATGCCCAATCCTGAGAAAGCCAGGAAAAACCCAATAATAAACTCCTGTCCATTGTTATAACATTCAAGTCTAATGTTCTCAGATTCGGATCCATTGTTGGAACATTCTAGTCTAAAATTCTCAAATTAAATCAATTGTTGGACCATTTTAATGTTCTCAGAGTCTGATTTCTCTCTCTTCCTCTGTAGCTACTGATCTCAATCTTGTTGAGGTTGACTCTGCGCCGAATACTATGACATAAAGTTTGAAAGAAGGCTCTAATTATGGAAGAGGGAAAGCTTCCAGTGACCCAGGTGGGTCCAGAAAGACTGATATTAATCACAGTCACTGAACAAACAGATCAAGTTAACCCATTTCATGGCAACTCTGATATATCACAATAATTGGTGTGGGTGGGATTTTGATATCGATGATTATTGGGCTCATGGCACATCTCCAGTTGTAAACATCGAGGTGGGGGAGAGACATCATTCTTTCTCTTTACAAGCTCGATTATTCTGCTGTGTTTTGGTAGTATAGGAATTGCTGGGCTCCCGAGGCCGTCTGTGTCTGATCACCAGGCCCGCTGCATCTTTTTGTTTATTTTTGTTTAACTTTGACTTTTGTCTGTCCAGCATTTAACGGCTTAGGTGGGTTTAGGCATTTTGGAGAGATGCCTACAGAGCCATAGACGGTATAGATACAGTCCATTCCTTGTGTTCTTGCAGCCACGGCCTGGTCCTGTGGAGTGATGGTCAAACTCTCACAGAACCAGGACTCTTAATTTTAACTTTCACCAATTATTGCTGGGGTCTCAGCAGGGTTGGAAGGCAGGAAATCTCTCCCCGATTCTACACACTCTGTCTGTGATTTCTCTCGGAACTGTCTTTTGATGTTCTTTCCTCCTGGATTGGAGAACTGCATGTCAGACAATCTGTTTCCTGCATATGTTTTTTGACCTTTGTGTGCTTATTGGATGATACCATATTGGAGCAGTTACTGTATAGTAGTTAAATAAACTATTATTTGCTAAGTTTTTGAACAGAATTAAGTTATTGCAAGTTCGTCTTCCTTTTGTTGTCTTTTATCGACAGTCTTCGAATAAATTGTGTTTTGCTTAATGTCGAATATTTTGACCAAGTAAATTCTATCTCAAACACAGCACCTTACATTTACCAGCGGAATGGGCCGAGCTGGAGGAGTGATAATCATGTCAAGAATTATATCGGTTACCCAATCCACCTCTCAGAACCAGCCAAGACACGTATAAGCCCAGATGAGGTACCTCCTCAACATGAAGTGCTGCGTAGACCAGGCTAGTGTACTGCTCAGCAATCCGTTCAGGATCGAACACTGTTTAGAGCTCACAAGTTCACTACTTATGTGTCCAACAGTGTACTGAGCTATAAATTTGGACTAAATGATCTGTTCAACACAGGGCGCTGTGCAGAACACACAAAGGCATTGTTCTATTCACACGGACTGGATATCTGTGCAGCATGGGGAGCTGTGCAGTAAATAGCAGTGAATTTATCTTTTAATCTGGAGCAGTTACCTTCCCAGCACACGCAGCTGTGTGCACCAATTGATGCATTGCTGTGTGACACTGTACTAGATCACTGCCCAGCGTGGGGAACCTTGCAGCTCATGGTGGAAGCGACAGGATGTGCAGCACCTCTCCATTTACAGCTCCATACGTCCAATGTGGCATGACACAGGAGTGCTATGGGTGTGAAACTCACTGCCAGAGCGGGATGGTGGGGGAATCAGTTTAAATACCAACAAATGGGTGGAACTTTGTTAAAAGCGAGGGGAAGATTGAGAGAGAATTTCAGAGAATGATCTGATGGTAGGTTTTAAAATTGTGAAATGAGAACATTTTGATAGCATCTTGCAATATAAGCCACAGTTTCTAGGAATGATGGGTGAGCAGGATATTTGTGTAAGTTATGATGATTTAGAATTTTGGATAAGCATTTGTCCTGCAGCGTTGTAACTGGGAGTAGGATCAGCAGAGTTTTCGACTCACTGGGCTGAATCGAACAATAATTTGTCTCAGTGCCATTTTCATTGAATGTGACAGAAGGAATGTCTGCACGAGGCAGTTAGTTTCCTGGTGTTATCTTATCGAACTCACCTAATTAACTACCCACCCTACCTCATGGTGTCCCTCTCATTCAACGCCAGCACGATTTTCCCACCCATTATGGCTGGAGGTGCTCACCATCGCCCGGATGCCCCTGGATATTCAGTGATCCCTGGTACTGCTGCCATCATGAAAAGTCCAATGGGCACACGGTTGAGTTTTGTCAGTTTGGAGCTGCCCTGCACAGTTTACCCGAGCATGGCAGATAAAGGGAAATTACACCACAGCTTGACGACAGAGGCATGGAGGTCATGGTGAATGGTCTAGTATAGAGGGGGACCATTCTCTTCCCAGACCATGGTCTGAGCACACCACCCAAATCAGTGCAGTGGAAGTTAGGAACAGCAAGGGAGCAGTCGCCGCATTTGGGGGTTTTCTATAGACCATCTAAAAGCAGTAGAGAGATTGAAGATCTCATAGGCGGGCAGATTCCAGAAAAATGCAAAAGTGGTAGGGTTAATGTTATGGGCGATTTCAACTTTTCCAATATCGACTGGAACCTCGTAAGTGCAGATGATGTGGATGAAGCCGTTTTTGTCAGGTGTGTTCAAGATGGTTTCCTTGCTCAGTATGGAGACAGACCAACAAGGAGAGGCCATTTTGGATTTGGTGTTCGGCAACGAGCCAGGACAGGTGTCAGAACTAATGGTGGGAGAGCACTTTGTTGAAAGTGATCACAACTGCCTCACATGGAGCATAGTCTGGGAGAGTGAAAGGAGCAGTTTCTGAAGGAAGATATTTAATTAGGGAAAAGGAAATTATCATGCTATCAGACAGGAGTTGGGAAGTACAGACTGGGAGCAATTGTTCCACAGAAAGGGCACAGTGGGCATGTGGAGACTGTTTAAGGAGCAGTTGTTGCGAGTGATACACAAATTTGTTCCTCTGAGACAGGTAAGAAGGGGTAAGATTAAGGAACCTTGGATGACGAGAACAGAGGAACGTCTCGTCAAAATGAAGCAGGCAGCTTACGGAAGATGGAGGAAGCAAGAATCTAACACAGCTTTAGAGGATTACAGGCTTACTAGAAAGGAGCTCATAAATGGGCCGAGGCGAGCCATGATGGGGCACGAAAAAGGCTTGGCAAGAAGGATTAGGGAGAATCCAAAAGCATTTTTCTCATACGTGAGGAATAAGAGAATAATCAGGGAGAAGGCAGGGCCAATCAGGGATAGCATAGGGAACTTATGCGTGGAGTCTGAGCAGATAGGGGAAGCCCTAAATGAGTTTTTTGCTTCAATTTTCACCAGTGAAAGGGAACTTGTTGTAAATGAAAACTTAGAGGAGCTGGTCCTGATCATGATTGATGAAATTGATGTGCTAGAAATTTTGGAAAACATTAAGATAGATACGTCCCCAGGGCCAGATTTATCCTAGAGAGCTCCGGGAAGCGAGAAAGGCGTTAGCTAAGCTGCTGGTGAGGATAATTGCTTCCTCAGTCTTCACAGGAGTCATACCGGAGGATTGGAAGGAGGCGAATGCTGTTCCTTATTTCAAGAAGGGTAATAGGGAAATCCCTGGCAATTAGAGACCAGTCAGTCTTGCGTCAGCGGTCAGCAAAGTTTGGAAAAATTTCTGAGGGATAGGATGTATGACTATTTGACAAAGAATTGTGTGATTAAAGCAGTCAGCATGGCTTTGTGGGGGGCAGGTCATTCCTCACAAATCTGATTGATTTCTTTGAGGAGGTGTCAAGACAGGTCGACGACAGTCGAGCAGTGGACGTGGTGCATGTGAACTTCAGCAAGGTATTTGATAGGGTTCCCCATGGAAGGCTCATTCATAAAGTCAGGAAGTATGGGATACAGGGAGATTTGGTTATCTGGATTCAGAATTGTCTGGCTAGCAGAAGGCAGACAGTGGTTGTAGATGGAAAATATTCTGCTTGGAGGAGTGTTGAGAGGGATCCCACATCGCTATGTCCTTGGGCCTCTGCTCTTTGTAGTTTTTATAAATGACTTGGATAAGGAGGTTATGGGGTGCGTTAGTAAATTTGCTTATGACACAAAGATTGGAGGCGTCGTCGAAAGTATAGAGGGCTACTGTAGGCTGCAGCGTGACATAGATAGGATGCAGAGCTGGGCTGAGAAATGGCAGATGGAGTTCAACCTGGGTAAATGCGAAGTGATTCATTTTGTATGGTCAAATTCGAATCCTGAATATAGCATTAAATACAGGATTCTTGGCAGTGTGGAAGAACAGAGGGATCTGGGTGCGCAAGTGCATAGATCCTTCAAAGTTGCCACGCAAATGGATAGGGTGTCAAGAAAGCATATGATGTTTTGGCTTTCATGAACAGGGGGATTGAGCTTAAGAGCCGCAAAGTTTTTCTGCAGCTCCACAAGTCCCTGGTGAGACCACACTTGGAAATTGTGTCCAGTTGTGGACCCACTACTATAGGAACGATGCAGGGGCTATCGAGACGGTGCAAAGAAAGTTTACCAGGATGCTGCCTGGCCTGGAGGGCTTGCTTTATGAGGAAAGGTTGAACAAGCTTGGACCTTTCTCTTTGGAGACAAGGAGGAGAGAGGAGATCTGGTCGAGGTGTACAAAATAATGAGAGGAATAGATAGAGTCAATACCCAGAGACTTTTCCCCAGGGTAGGATTGACTAGTATGATAAGTCATAGTCTGAAGACATTAAGAGGAAGGTAAAAGGGAGACGTCAGAGGTAGGTTCTTTTTGCAGAGAGTTATGATTGTATGGAATGCATTGCCAGCTCTGTTGGTGGAAGCGGAGTCATTGGGAACATTTAAGCGACTGATGAACATGCACGTGGATAGCAGTGAGTTGAGGGGTGCGTAGGTTAAATTACTACATTTTACATTAGGATTAAATCTCAGGACAACATCGTGGTCCAACTGGCCCGTTCTGTGCTGTACTGTTCTATGTTCTATGTTCTATTTAGTATATTTAAAACAGACACAGATAAGTTCTTGATTGACAAGGGGATCAAAGATAACTGACAGGAAGCAGGGAAATAGGGTTGAAAATCTATCATTCGTGATCAAATGGCGGAGCAGACTTGATGGTCCGAATGGCTTCATTTCTGCTCGTATTGAGTTGTGGCCTGATAATATTTCGGTCCTGGATGGCACGGTGTCTCAGTGGTTTGCACTGGTGCCTCACAACATCAGGTAACTGGGTTCGATTTCCTCTGGGTGTTCTAGTTTCCTGCCACAGTTCAAAGTTGTGCAGGTTAGGTGAACTGGTCATGCTGCATTGCCGATTGTATTCAGGGATGTTGATGTAAGGTGCAATAATCAAGGGTGTACGTATAGTATTAGGGTAGAGAATGGGATTGGTTTGCATACTCTTTGGAGGGTCAGTATAAACCTGTTGGGCTGAAGGGCCTGTTTTCACACAGTAGGGATTCTAAGAAAATGCAGACTGCTGCAATGATCCAATGAAGCACAACCCAAGCTCGAGTAACAGCTCACTTTACACTTTGATGCGTTACAGTCTGTAGGAGTTAATATTCAATTCCATAAATTCAAAGCCTGAACCCATTGTGGTTGTTCTCCACTTTCTGTACACTCTCCCTCCTGGGGTCCCTAAGCACGTGTCTTGTTTATGTTCCATTCTACAGAGAAAATCAATTTCTAATATTTACACATTTATTTACACCCATTATATACCTGTGTCTCTTTCACCACAATTTCAAGCCCATTTGTCTTTCACACTGGGCCTCCAAACACTCTTTCCCACCTCTGCCAAGATACTAAAGCGCTCACTTTCCAATCCTTTACACGTTTGAAGAAGATTTAAACTGGACTTGAAACATTAACATTGTTTCTCTGTCTCTGCAGATGTTGCCAGTCCCCTAAGTTCCTTCAAAAATGAAAAGTTACAAAACACATTTTCAACAGAGCAAAGATCATTGGATACAGGAAATCTGAAACAAAAACAAAAATTGTTGGACTTACTGGGTGCTTTGAGGAACAGTCATAGAACCCGAAATATTAACTCTGCTTTCACTCCACAGATGCTGTCAGACTGGTCAGTATCTTCAGAAATTTCTGTTTTTGAACAAGTTTCAAGCATGTGTGTCAAAGCTGCTCACACGCCCTGTCCAACATGGAGAGCCATACACCGGGAAGTGAATTCACTTGCTCTGAAACTACATAAGGCTGTCATCACCGACACTACAGAGCTCTTAATCATGGTCATGGAGAGAAACGGCGGGAAACACATTCGCTTTAAACAGAAGATGGCATTACTGGAGCGGAAAATATTCAGGTGAAAACGTTAAATGCTTTTGAGGATTGCGACAACTGGAGGCATGGCATCATGAAGATACCCAAACAGGATGAGAATTTTTAAAAAAGGAAGTGTTCCCACATGAGAAATTGGGATAGGGCACTGTGTCCAGGGGAGGAGGACGACCGTGTCCCCGTGCGAATGAGGACAGGCAGCAGAATTGTATTGCAGATATTGCATCTCAAACTGGGCATTCATGTGATGCTGTAAATCATAGCAGCCGTTGTAGCACCAGCAGAATCATATTCAACCACAATATAATCTCTCAGTCTACCATTACCATGAAGCTGATCTCCGCTTCAGTGATGAGTGTGGGTGAACATGCTACGGTCAGAACCGTGTGTACCTAAACCTGATGATAACCCAATCAAGCTACTGCACTTACTGCTTACATTAACAAACAGCAGAGGTAACATCTGATAGAGAGGGCGCCATGATCCCAAGACTGTGACCAGTTCTTTTAAAACCAGCTATGAATTACTGATGGCCTGTCTACTCTTCCTCTTTTCTGTTAGAAAAATCCTTGATCCTCTTGTTAGAGACAGTTCAAGAACTTCCCTCCTATTACCATTTTGTTTACGTCTTTAAAATACTTACTGTGCCTTCCCCTGTGAGGAAAATGTAAAACATGGGTGTAAATTATCTATCTGCTCCCTGTAGCCAATTCTTCAGTCACACCCTCCAATTATCCTCAGTATACTTTCCTAATTAATTTCACCTAAGATCACACACTCATCTTGAACTTTTTTTATATGCTCGGAAAAGATCGTGCTACTTGTTTTTGTATTTCTTGCCAATTTACTACATCATGTGTTTTCTCCCCTTTTCCTCGCTTTCTTGATTGATACAGCCATATAGTGCACAAACAGACCCTTTGGTCCAACTTGTCCATGCTGACAGGGTTTTCCAAACTAAACTAGTCCCATCTGATTGCATTTTGTCCATATGCCTCTCAACCTTTCCCATTCATATGTTTGTCCTAATGAGTTTTAAATGTTGTAGCTGTACTTGCATCTCCCACTCTTTCTCTGCCAGCTCATTCCATATACACACATCACCCTCTGTGTGAAAACATTGACCCTTCGTCCATTTCAAATCTCCCCTTTTTTACCTTAAACCTCTGCCTTCTATGGTTGAACTCCCCCGTCCCCGGGAAAAGACCTTAGCTGGTCACTCTATTCATACCTCTCATGATTTTATAAACTTCTACCATGTCACCCCTCAACCTCCGACACGCTGTCTGACACTAACTTTACGAACAAACATTTACAGATAAAGCACTGCAAATTTGAAACAGTATTCAAATGACAGGTAAACAACCTTCAGCCCAAGCTTCATACTGTGATTTATTTTTCTCCATGTTATAATACTAAGGCAGCAGGAAACTGTGACGAGTACCAGTAAGAGGTCAAACACCTGAATTGCTTTGTCCAAATGGGGTGATGATCTCTACAGTGAAAGCACATCACTGGCATGAACCATATAAGAAGGGCAATTTTTGTACCACGCTGTCAGCGTGCAGTTGCCTTTAGCAGAGTGAGATGAAGGCTGAGTATACTTTTGAAATTTGGATCACAGTGTGAATTCAGTGCAAAGGGGGAGAGGGGTCTTCAATAAGGTTTACTCAAAGATGGAAACTTTCCTGAGTGAGATGTGAGTGGGAGGTGTAAAACAGCATGAATGGAGAGGCCAAGCCACACTGAGACCAGAGGCAAAGTGGCAGCACAAAACGCAGCTTGATGCTACTGCAGAGTAGGTAGACTTGATCAAAGAGTTTCAGGTGAAGTGGGGAGGGACCATAAGGTAAGATAATGTACTCTGTAATTTGAGAGGGAGAACCTGGAATCAGGAAGGGGACACGAGCAGGGAAGAAGATGGAACAGCAATGGCAGCAGTTTCTGGGGGGAATTCAGGAAGCACAGCTGAAATTCATACCTAGCATCTGCTTCTGGTCCCTGAAATAAACATCCTAAATCTGACCCTCCACTCATGCTCATCCATAGTATCCTTGAGAGCCTTTGTCAACCATGGGTGCTTCATCTTCTTATTGAGTTCTTCTTTTGAACAGAAACAATAATTTCTGGGCTGTTTGGGATATCTGCTTGAATGTCTGCTCACGTATACTCACTGACCTTCCTCTGGGTCTATTTTCACATTCCGCTTCAGACCAGATGTGAGGCAGAAATCCTCAATTTAGATGTCTGGTTATTTTCAATCATTCAGGAGGCACTTCTGCCTGTGGCTGAACACATGATCAGCGGAGGCTGACTCAATTCTCCAAGTTTCTGCATCTCTGTTGTTTCTGTTTAACGACGCCACATTCCTGTGAGCTGGGTCTAACGTGACCTCCTTTTCCATCAAACCAGAAATCCCCGAACTCTGGTGGACAGGGCCTTCAGCTATGACTGTCCCATCTTCCACGGTG
This sequence comes from Chiloscyllium punctatum, assembly GCF_047496795.1. Classification (NCBI taxonomy): domain Eukaryota; kingdom Metazoa; phylum Chordata; class Chondrichthyes; order Orectolobiformes; family Hemiscylliidae; genus Chiloscyllium; species Chiloscyllium punctatum. The sequence continues at coordinate 30,575,552 of NC_092751.1, forward strand.
TTGCCCTCAATCCGTCCCCTCCCTCCCAGAACAATGATAGATTCCTCCTTGTCCACACTTCCTCCTGCGCGAGAATCCACATTCACATATTCATCTTACGCCATTTCCACCATCTCCAACAGGACAGCACCATCAAACACAACTCCCCCTCCCGCCCACTTTCAGTATTTCACAGCGACCGTTCCCTCTGTGTGACCGTCCATCACCCCGAACGTTTCCCCACTCCCCCATCGCACCATCCCATGCAATTGGAGAAGCTGCAACACTTGTCCATTCATCTCTTCCCTCCTCACTATCCAAGGCCCCAAACATAGCTTCCAGGTGAAGCAGCATTTCACTTGTAACCTTTCAATCTGATCTCCCGTCATTGCTGCTCATAATGCAGTCCTTTTTATTGGCGAGACCAAATAGAGATTGCTTTGAGGAACACACCCACTCTGTCTGTAGAAATAACTCTGACCTTCTCATTGCTTCCCATTTCAATAACTTACATTGCTCTCATGATAACATTTCGGCCCTGGGTTGCTGCAATGTCCCAAGACAGCACAACCCAAGCTCGAGTAACAACGCACTTTAAAGTTGCGTACGTTACAGCCTGAAGGAGTTAATGTACAATTTCATAACTTCACAGTCTGACCCCATTATAACTGTTCTCTAGTTTCCGTACAATCTCCCTCCTGGCCTCCCTATGACCTTGTGTGGTTGTATCTTCTTTATCTTTCACTCAATAGAGATAACCCCTTTTCCCCATTCACATCTTAATTTAAAGCTATTTCACATGATCTACTCGTTCACCACTACTAAAAGCATGTTTATCTTTTGCCACACCCTCTTTTACCCGTCAAACCACTCCCCACATCTATCAAGGGATTATAAAGCTTATTTTCCAATCCTTTTTCAGTTCTGAAGAAGTGTCATACTGGACTTGAAACGCTAACTCTATTTCTCTGTCTCTGCAGATTATACCAGACCTGTTGAGTTTCTCTAGAAATGAATAGGCTCAGAACAAATTTTCAATTAAACAAATAACTATGGAGACTGGAAATGAAAATGCAAAAATTGCTGGAGAAAATGGGAGCTTTGTAGAAGGTTCACTGGTCCTGAAAGATTAACTCTGCTTTCACTCCACAAGATGCTGCCAGACCTGCTGAATTTCATCAGCAATTTCTTTTTTTGAACAAGTTCCATAGACGTGTGTTAAAGCTGCTCAAACGCTCTGTCTCACACGGAATCCACTGGGATGTTACCGATAATGCAAGGTGCAAAGATTACTTGATCTGAAACTGCATAAGGCTGGCATCACTGACACTGCAGAGCTCTTAATCATGCTCAGCGAGAAAAACAGAGAGGAACACATTCACATCAAACACAGAAGATAGCATTGGGGGAATGGAAAAGATTCAGATGCATAGGTTAAGGGTTTGAGTAAAGTAACAAATTGGAGGCGTAACACCAGGGAGAGACCTTCAGCAGAATGAGAATAGGAAAATGGAAGTGTTACCACATCAGAAACCAGGTTAAGACATTGAGTACAGAGCTGATGGGTGAATGGGTCTTGGTGTGAACTGAGGGATAGTTAGTAGAATTGAATTGAACATATTGGAGCTCAAAGTGGGCATTCATGTAGTGTGGTAGAATCAAAGCAGCAGCAGAATTGTATTCAACTACAATCCGTTTCTTTCAAGTCCTGCCTGGAGATACCTTCAGGTATTATCGATGTAAAGGAGGTGATCCCTCCAGTCAGACATTGTATTTTAGGCATGCGGTCTTGTTTGAAGTCTGCATATGTCTTCACCTGGAATCAGACTAGGTTTATTTACAAAGTAGGAGTTAAGAAAATATCATTTTGACTGACTGTATATAAATCATACTTTTTTTGAGAAAATATAATGCATCTGGAAATACGAACCGGCAAATGAAAATTCATCTTACAGATTAGATGTGTGTGTGTGTGTATGTGTGTGTGTGTGTGTGTGTGTGTGTGTTTTCACGCACGTGCGAGTGTGTGATTGAAAACAAGGTGGAGTGTCTGTGAGAGGGAGAGAGAGAGTGTGTGTTTGTCAGAGAGTGAGGGGGAGTGTGTGTGTCTTTGGGAGGGAGAGAGAGTGTATGCGTGCGTGTGAGAGAGGGGAGAGTGTGTTTGTGTGCGGGAAGTAGAGGGTGAATTTGCATGGGTGTATTTAAAGGGGAGAGGGAAAGGATGTGTGTCTCCTCGTTAAAACACAGGCAGGTTTGGCAGATCTCTTTCCACACAAACACTCTATGGTTCCAGTTCTCCCCCTCTCTGCAGCCTCTGCTCCATTTGTTGTTCATGTTGCAGACCCAGATGTTGTAACTACAGTCCCCATTCTCCATCCAGAGTTGGGTCACCAAATCCTCAGGTCTCCCTGAATGTCTAAGGCAGCTCTCAGCACAACCTCCAGTAAACCATCTCCATCACCTCCACTAACCTTTCCATGACAGGAGGCAGTCAGATACTCCTCAGCTCCTGTTCCTTGACAATAATACTCGAGGGGTTTCCTCATGGTATGGACTGCACAATCAACTGAGAGGGACAAACACAGGCCTTCAGAGGTCAGGCACAGGCCAAGTTTCAAAGACGTGTCTCAAAGCTGCTGGAACCCCCTTTCCAACTTGGAGCAACAGCCCGCTACATACCATTGCATTTTTTCTGAGATTCACAATGCCAGCACTCGATACACTCGGGAGTGAAAAAAAACAACACCAGGGAAAGGTACAGAAAAACAAACAATTAATTAACTGATAACATGTTGTGAAAATATGGAAAAGGAGACAGGGGAGTAGGAGTAACTGGAGAAGTGAGACAACGGTGGGTCCAATCACAAGAATAGGAGCATTCAAAAAAATTATTGCCAGCTCAGTTGAAATGGTTAGTTACATCAAATTGTGAATCTGCCTCACAGAACCATCCAAGACACCATAAACTGGGACAAGGCACCAGCCAGAATGGAGAGCTGTGCAGACCATGCTACTGGACTGCTCTATAAACTGGACTACCTGCCCAGCATGGGGAACAGTGCAAACCTTTGCCAGTATATGGCTACTATACTTGGACTACAGAAATGTCTTGTACGGGAAGATGCGTAACCCATGCAGTAAGTGGCAGTAAATGGACTCCCACAAATGTATGGCTCAGTATCTCCACTGCCGAAGAAAAAGATAAGAGATTGTGTCTGTGTGTGTGTATGTGTGTGTGTCTGTGTGTGTTGGTGGTAGTAGATATGAAAAGTATTATTTGAGAGAGAATAGACATAGAGGAAATCAGTTCAAATGAGAACAACTGACAGGGCTTTGTGTCATTAACAGAGGGAGACTGAGGACCGTGTTATAGACAGAGGTGACGATGTGCTTGTGAATATTAAAGTAAAGGCTTTCCCAGACCCAACAACAATATAAAGCAATCCGTACAGGAATGATGGGATTTTGGTCTGCGTTTAGATACAAGCCATGGAATACCGACTCAGATTTGGTTAAGCAACAGCAGATTATTGGCTTTAATAAGACTGTGTTTCATAGCTGAAGGTTCAAACAGCAGATGGAATGACCCAGTGAAGTATATCGTGCAGATGACAATAGTTAAAATTAGGAATGGTCAGGATATGGTAATCAGCTTGTGGCCAAAGGGATCACCGTAGTTGTGACTGGTCTGTTTCAGCCTCAGTTATTGGCCAGGGATGAGATGGAGTCAGAGGAAGGAAATGGAATTTGCATCCAGAACAGAAGACAGTGACCTCCAAGCTCTCAATATTTAAATAGCAAGGTCAGTGATTCAATGCATCCTGGTTCATACCTGAAAGTGAGTAGGTCAACCAACAAGGCCCAGTACCAGAACTAAAGGAGATAAAGAATGAACAATATTGCTTTGTTGTGGTTTGGAGCGTGAATACTTACAGAGTAGAGTAAATGAAAAGAACAGTAATACAGTCGCACATGGTTAATGCAAATAATATATCAACAGTGAAACTTACCAGGGACACCAACAATAGCCAGGATAGGATAATAAAAACATTGAATAAGGTAAAGTACAAATCTGATCCGCGATGATAACGGCCACCAATAATATGTAGAAAAAAACCAAACATAATAGGATAAACCCTTGTCCATTGTTGTAACTTTCCAGTCTATTGTTCTCAGATTCTCATCCATTGTTGTAACATTCCAGTATAACATTCTCAGATTCTGATCCACTGTGAGAACTGTCCAGTCTAATGTTCTCAGTTTCTGATCTCTCCCTGTCTCTGGAGCAACTGATCCCTGTTAGTGCTATCGGTGGTGCTCCCGCCCATACTATGGGATAACATATTGAATCGAGCCCTTTTATCATTAAAAGATGGAAACTGTCCACTGGGATAATTAGAATCCATGGAGACTAACATTATTCACAGTTAGCAAACAAACACGTTCAGTTAACCAGTTCCTTACATCATTTTACATAACACAATGAAAGGGAACATTTACTCGGTTTGGATTGAATGGATGAGAGTTGCTGAGGGATTGATCATAAATCTTGCAATCTTTTTAATCTGTCTCTCCTATATATGGGAGTATTGTCAGAACACTGCACTGTTGTATATGATTCACCCTGTTTATAAAAGGAGACAGGAATAAAATAACAGACGAGCTGCATAAAATGTTTGGTGGAGACGTTTCTAGATACCTTTGCGTAATGCTGCTCCAAGTTTGAAATTCCCTGTTCTCAAGTCCTTTCTTATCCTTGTGACATCATTCAGAGCATTCAAACTGCTGCTCAGGAACAGGGAGAAACAGGAGGTAGTCACTCAACTGCTCGATTCTGGGCAGAGGAACAGGAGGCAGTCTTTCAACTGTTCCAGACTGGAACACAGGCACAGGAGGAGTCACTCAACTGCTCGGGACTGGGACACAGGAACAGGAGGGAGTCATTCAACTGCTCGAGACTGGGATACAGGAACAGGAGGCAGTCACTCAACTGCTCGTGACTGGGACACAGGAACAGGAAGCAGTCACTCAACTGCTCGAGACTGCGATACAGGGAAATCTGGAAGCTAGTGAGGCCCAGATTTCTGTTCCCCAGGAACAGGAGGAGGTGACTCACTGTCCACCACTGTGAGACACTGGAAGAGAAGAGGAATTGGCTTGGTACTAACAGAAATATCTGAATAATTTGCATGAACGAGCCATTCAATCCTGCTCCAACATTCTTCAAAACCATGGCTGATCTGATTGTAATTCACCCATTCTAGTTTACAGAGATTTCCCTCTCTGCAGTCTCTGATCCATTTATTGGTCATGTTGCAGATCCAGATACTGTAACTACAGTCACCATGCTTCATCCAGAGTTGGGTCACCAAAGCCACTGGTCTTCCTGAATTTCCACAGCAGCTTAAAACACAGCCTCCAGAAAACAATCCCCGAACGTACAAAAACTAGAGTTAAGTTAAATGTCAGTCAAAGGCAAATGAGAAGCCTGGTCTGAATCACTAACAGTTGTGAGGATTCCTCATGTAACTGAGCACATGATCAGCCGATAGTGATTAACACAGGCGTTCAACGAATAGGAACAGAGCAAGTTACAAAGGTGTGCCTCGAAACTGTTAAAACCCCAATATCCAACATGGAGTACAGGGCAGGACACTGGGAAGTCAACGAAAACGCAAGCAATGCTTTTTTGAACACTGTTTCACAGCTTCTTAGTGTTGGAAGCTGATGCTCTTGAGTGAGCAACATTCAAGGGCAGGAAAAGCTATAGGAGAGTTATTCACATTGAAACTGGACAGTTAAAACTAGATGGTGGGGAAGCAGTTTCAACACCAACAAATGGGAGGGATTTGGGCAATAGACAGAGGGAGAGAGACTCTGAGTCAGTGTTATGGAAGGATGTGTTTGCAGGTTTCAGAATGCTGAAATGAAGACATTTCGTTCATATCTAGCAACATAGGTTAGCATGTCCGGGAATGATGAATTAATACGATATTGGTGCAAGGTCAGATAGAGTCAGAGTCTCGGAGATGTACAGCACAGAATAAAATGCTTCAGTCTAACTCGTCCATGCTGATGGGATATCCTAAATTAAACTAATCGCATTTGGCCAATATTGATGTAAACCCTTCCTCTTCATGTACCCATCCAGATATCATTTACATGTTATAATTGTAAAAATCCTCCACCATCTCCTCTGGCAGCTCATTCCACGCATGCACCACCCTCTGTGGGAAAAAGTTGCTCCTTAGGTCTTTTTTAAAATCTTTTCCCTCTCATCGGAAATCCATGCCCTCTAGTTTTGGGGAAAAAGACCTTAGCTATGCACACTATAAATGCTCCTCACGCTACAGGAATAAAATAACCCAATCATCAAAGTTTGTGAGAACCCAATCTACTCGAACTCTCCCTATAGATCCAATCCTGGCAACATCCTTGTAAATCTTTACTGACTCCCTTCAACTTTCACAATATATCTCCAAAAGGAAGGAGACCAGAATTGAATGCAGTACACCAAAAGTGGCCAAAGTAATGTGCTGTACAGCAACAACATGACCACCCAATTCATATAGTCAAAGCACTGGCCAATAAAGGCAAGCATACCAAATGCCTTCTTCACAATCCTACCTAACTGCGACTCTACTTTCAAGAAATTATGAACCTGCATTCTAAGGTCTCTTTGTTCAGCAACACTCCCCAGGACGTTAGCATGAAGTGTACATGCCCTGCCCTGATTTGCATTTCCAACATGCAGCACCTCCCATTTGTCTAGATTAAAAACCACCTGCCAATTGTCAGCCCATCTGCCCATCTGATCAAGATTCCATTGTACTCTGAGGTAAACCTTCTTTGCTGTCCACTGCACCATCATTTTTGGTTTCATCTGTAAACTTAGCAACTATTGCTGCAATGATCACATCCAAATGATTTATGTGAATAGTGAAAAGCAGTGGAGCCAGCACTAACCCTTGTGGTACATCAACGGTAACAACCCTCCTTTTCGAAAAACAATCCTTTACCACCACCCTCTGTCTCCTGCCTTCGGGCTAATTCTGTATACATATGGCTAGTTCTCCCTGTATTCCATATGAACTAAACTTGTTAACCAATCTACCATGCAGGAAGTTGGCAAATACCTTACTGAAGTCCATACCAACAATATACACCTCTGCCTCTTAGTCACTTCTTCAAACATACTCAGTCAATTTAGTGCTTCGATCCATGTGGCCTATCACTTATGAGTCCTTGCTTTTCAAAATCCAGGCAAACCTTGTGCCTCATAATCCTCACCAACAACTTGCCCTCCACTGAATCTGGCTCACTAGCTTTTCCTTACCATCCTTCTTAAACATTGTCAATAATCGCATCAAGTTCACAAGCCTCCTATCTTCTGGTACCTCATCTGTGACAATTGACGGTACAAATATCTCAGCAAGGGGCCCAGCATTCACTTCACTCGCTTCCCACAGAGTTCTCGGGTCCATCTGATCAGGTGCTGAAGATTTTCCCAACTTAACGGGTTTACGAACTCCAGCATCTCCTTCTCTGTAATACAGGCACTTTTCAACATGTCAAGATTTATTTCCAAAGTTCTTTAGCTTGCATATCTTTCTGCCCAGCCAATACCGACGCACGATGCTTGTTTAGTATCGCCTCCATCTCCTGCAGTTTTGCACATCGGCAACCTTGCTGATCTTTAAGTGGCCCAAAACTCTCCTGAGTTATTCTTTTGTCCTTAATGTATGTGTAGAGTCCCTTTGGATTCTCCGTAACCCTATTTGCCAGAACTATCTCATGTCCCTTTTATGGCCTCCGGATTTCCCTCTAATGTATATTCCTACTGGGTTTAGACCTTTATCGACAGTCACTTTAAATTTGGAATTAAGTGCCAAATGACGATGATGAATCCATCTACATCCTAGACAGGAAGTGTGGACTTCTCTGAATGTTCCTGTCACTGCTCTAATACAGAAACGTTGGACCTTCCGTACAACATATGCTTCAGTAATTAATTTATATAAAAATTGACAAACATCTTAATGCAGGTTTATTTGCTGTAAAGCAGTATTTTTTATGCTGGGAGATCGGGCGGAATGGGACAGCGGCTGTGGAGACTGCATGGGCAGTACAATGATATTCCCCAGTCATCATCACTCTTAACGTCAGATCGAATTAAATATAATTCATAACAAGGAACGAGCCAACGTTTGGAAGATGCAATGCTGAATGACAATGTGAACTTAACAGAATAATTTTAAATGTGATAAAGTGAACTATATTTAGTATACACACAATTTAATCATTGGGAGTAGGGTCACCACACCTGAAGGATTAAATTTGATTTCTCTTCACAGATACAGCCAGACTTGCTGAGCTTTCCTTCCAACGTCTGTTTTTGTGTGAGATTGATCATATTGTTCATATCTGGCAGGATGCTTACAATTAAAAGCTCATACTAATAACAAAATGCGCAGGGCTACGGGGACAATACAGGAGAATAATAGTAGAGATATCGCTCATTCCAAACTGGAAGAGACAATGGGCTGAGGTTTCACCACCTTTGTTTTAATAATTCTATGTTATGCATTGAAAGCTTTTGGAGATTGGGGAGACAAGCTAGTTCAATGAAGGACACGGAGTGTTCCATCATCAAAAACCTATCCCTATTATTTCATGAAGTTCAACTGCATCTAAAATGTATTTTCAAACAAAATATATTTCCTGAGATTTACAAGATGTTCAGATTTTCTTTTTACTTTCTATCTTAAAGAAGAAACAGATTTCGGCTGTAATTCAGGTGTCACAGACACACCAACTGTAATAGAAACATGAAAGGACCACATTGTCCAAATATTACCAAGGTCAACATGTAGACCTGTCAAGAAACATGAAATATAGAGATAATGGAAACATGAAAATTAAACAGAAAATGCTGGAGAAATGAAAAATATGAGGAAGTATCTGCAGAGAGCAACAGAATTAACATATGTAATATGATGTGACACTGTTCTGAAAAGTCCTATTAGAATCAAAGGGAATTTTTTTTGCATCTCTGCTCAGATGTTGCCAGATCGACTGAGTTTCGCACCAGCTCTTTTGATTTCTTTCTTCTTTCTGAACTGTGGCAAAGTGTCTGATCTGAATGACAACAGCAAAGTTGTTATCTCAGATGAATCTCGAATAATTTGTTATGGACATTAAATGAGAAATTACAAAGTTCCTATGTTTGACAGGGCTCTAAATATCGGTGACGTATTGCATTGTGAGACCTTGCGATGAAAATGTTGAAACAAAACAGAAGTTGCTGTAATCGCTCAGCAGGTCTGGCATCATCTGTGCTGAGAAATCAGAGTTAACGTTTCAGGTCCAGTGCCCCTTCCTCAGAACTGATAGTAACAGGGAAAATGTTGGTTTATATGCAGAGGAGACTGGATAGCTCTTAATGGAGACTGTTTGTAGCTAACAATAGGGTGTGAGTAATAGAAGGCGATGTGAGAATTAAGCCTGGTGTATGGATAGGGGGCTAGGACATTGGGGAGTTCAGGCCCGAAAATTATTGAACTTGATTTTGAATCTAAAGGGCTGCAAGGTCCGCACATGGAAAATGAGGTGTTGTTCTTCCAGCTTGCGCTGAACTTGCCTGGAACACTGCAGCAAGCCTGAAACAGAGAAATTGGTCAGGGAACAGGACGGACTGTTAAACTGGCAGGCAACAGAAAGCTCAGGGTGTTTTGCAGCGGTACAACTTGGATGTTCTGTGAAGAGGTCACCCAGTCTACCCTTCATTTCCCCAATGTAGACGAGACCACATTGTGAGCAGCGCATGCAGTTGACTGGATTGTGGGAAACGTTGGTAAGGGGCTGCTTCACATGGAATTTATGGCTGGGCCCTTTGATACTGATGAGGAGGGAGGTAAATGGGAAAGTGTGACACCTCCAGCAGGGGAAAGTGAAGTGGACCTGTGGTGGGAGTGAATAAAGAGTAGACCAGTGTATCCTGGAGGGAATGATTCCTCCAGAGGGTGGACAATGGAGGAGAGGTGAATATGTGCAGGTGGGGGCATCTCGCTAGAGGTGGGGGAAATGCAGGCTGATGATCCTCTGCAAGTGAATGCGGCTGAGATAGTAGGGAAACTCTGTTGCGAGAGAGAAGGGGAGGGGCAGGCTAGAAGTGCAGGAGATGGGTCAGACTCGGTTGAGGACCCTGTTGACAACAATGATGGGGAATCCTTTGATTGAGGAACACGGTGGATATTTCAAAGGCTACCTTGTTGAATTTAGTATCATCAGAAGCAATGCGGTGGAGATTGAGGAACAGGGGGAATGGAATTGAGTCTACAACAGGAAACCAGATGTGAGGACATATTCTCCAGGAAGCTGTGGGAGTCGGAGTGTTAATACTGGATATCAGTGGCTTGTCTATCCACAGAAATGGAAGCAGAGATGTTGAGGAAAGGAAGGGAGTAGTCAAAGAGAGACCAGGTGAAAGTGATGGAGGGCTTCAAATTCCAAGCGAAATCAATGAACCTTTCCAATTCCAGACAAGAGATAAAAGTCGCAGCGATGATATATCATCTGTGTATCGGAGAAAGAGTTGTGGGTGGGTGCTAGAATAGAACAGGAACAGTGAATAGTCGATGTACTCCAAGAAAAGAACAGACATAACTGGGGCCCACGTGTGTATCCATGCAGTTCCTCTGTGCGGCAAGTACAGGCTGAAGCAATGGGTATGTCCTGGTAGCTCTGTTTGTGAATTTTTGTAAGGAGATAGAAGCGAGATCTGCTATCAGAGGACCATCAGCTCGGGGGCAGTTAGGGGGAAGGGGGCGAATGGGGCAGGAATCTCCAGATGACAGGTGGTCAAGTTATCATAGTTGATATAATGGTTTGATGTGCCATGGTAGGGTCATGGTCCAGGGGAGATTAGAGGAGGTATCTGAGAGTGGGCGTTCAAACTCTGCAATGTCGAGGTCAGTCCACCAGGCTACAGCAGCATCACCCTTATCGGCACAGGTTGAATAACACAGTTATGGTTGGATCTAAGCACATGGAGTGTCGGCTGTTCGGGCAGTGATAGGTTGGATTTGGTGAGGGGAGTGCAGAATAATTAAGACAATCAATGTCATGTTGAGATTTCTCAATGAACCGATTTAGTTCAGGTAAAGACTAGAAGGAGGGGTGATTCCAGGAGGAGGGAGAGTGTTGCAACTGGGTAACGGGGTCTATGGGGCAGGGAGAGGAATCTTGCTGAAAGAAATGTGCATTGAGGCGAAGACAGCGGGAGAGCTCAACTAAATGTCATGCCTAAAATTCATTAAAGTGGGGGCAGAGAGGTAAATTTCAGACATTTGATTAGAACAGAACATTCAGCATCAGAGAGTGAAAGTTCAGTAGGGATGGTGAATAAACGACAGGAGGTGGAATTGGAGGAGGGGATGGAGTCAGAGGCAGGGTATGGGATGTCAGGAAGGTTCCAGAGGGTCAAGGGCATCTCCACGTTGTTGCAAATTGTGTGCCCGGTACATCTGGTCAGTACGGCGAATGAGCCGATGAATAAATTAGAATTGTGGAGTGGTGCAGCCTTGAGTTAATGTGATGCGATACTGCTGGACAGAGAAACTGTTGAACTCAGTAGCACTGAAATCGTTCGATCAGTCCTCAGAAATTAACTGATTGAAAATAATTGGGAAAGTAATCTTACTGTAACTTCCTGATTTCACTGAAGTGACACTCAAGCAGCAAGATCTTACTTTTCGGAGACTTTCGATCAACCTGTGAAAATATAATATGTCTTGATGTTTTTATCAAGACAAATTTATCCATGGTTTTGGAAGGCACTAGCAAGGGCAGAGTTTATTTGTCATTCCCAATAACTCTGGGGAAAGTGTCATTCTTCAGTGAGGAAATTACCAGCGCTGAATTTCCTGCGATTCCCAGTGACCACAGTTTCCTCAGGATCCCTGATGTCACAAGAGTCAAATACTAATTTAATGCAACGCAAGTTACTCTGACCTCACCTCAACTGACATTGGAAAATTAGTTAAATGAATAAAGAACAAAAGGACAGTACACGGCCTGATTGAGCAATGTGCGCACTCTACTCACAATGTTTAAGGGAAAACTGATGCATTGACTTCTGATTCTGAGGAGATGTTTATCCTATTTGTGATGAGGCCATTTGGCTAAGTGCTGTTAAGAGATAACAAGACACTCCACTCTGTACCATGGGGAACAAAACTAGCCTGTGCACGGTGCATCAGACAATGACAGAAATGCACTATTGTCTGTTCCTATTGGTCATTGATCATCTCAATCTCATCATTGACTGATGACAAATAGCAGCATAGAAGCCAGTGGCTCCCATCATCCCAGTTGGAAAGCAAAAAGGGGAAGGGATGGCCAGAAAAAGTGGGAGTAACTGGGGAATTTGTGTAACTTACAGTGGGAGTGGCAGAAGAAGAGTGTGAAGGGAGATTATCAGTGGAAGAGTATGTAGCAGCAGAAGGGGCAGTGCAAACGAAATAGGAGTGTAAGAAAAGAGTAGGACCGCGGAGGACGAATGGCAGATGAAATTTTAGTGACAGTGAAAAGCTTGTTTTCGAGGAAGTGAGATTGGATGAGAAAAAAAATCACTGTTCAAGAAAATCGGGATCTGGATTCCATTCAAATTAAGTAAGGATTTTTTGTACTTTTCCTTCTATAACTTGATTCTTGTACACGTTGTACATGTACTGTATATTTCGATATCTTCATCAACAGCAGACAACATGTTTTTTTCTCCCCTACTGTGGTGTTTCAACATTTTTGATTTTTTTTCACAGTATGTATTTGCTTCCAATTCAAGGTAGACATGAGAATATGATTTGATCTTCTGCAGTTTGCCCCAACATAGAACTTAATTGAACATTTATCCTCATCACACTCGCTGATTTAAACAAACAATGAATGAGTCCATGTCCATCCTGCAGATGAAACATTTCTTCAGCTTTGGCTATTGTAGGGAATGTTAGAAAGAACAGTGCCACGCAAAATACTAATGTTCCAGCGCAAGGTGCCAAAACGCACTTTTTTCCGAAATTATTTAGAAGGTTTAGAAATAAAATATGCAGAGGGACAGAGTGTAAAAGGTGAATTCAACTCTGTGTCGAAACTACTATTTATCGAAACTCCCTCATAAAATATGTTACCTACATCACTCATAAATTCACCAAAATAGGAAAGGCAAGAGACTGGAATTGTCAAATCATTCTCTGAATAACATTTGGAGAACAGGAAGGAAATCACGATTTGTTTGCGATATTCAGAAATGACGATTGTGAGAATGTGGAAGGTGGGGAGCAGTGGAATTATGATCAATGTTGTGGATGACACAAAAATAAGCTGGGTGGATCACAGTCAGGAGTAAAATGTAAGGCTACAAGAGGATATAAACAGATTATTCAGATAGCTAGATCAACGGTCAATGAAATTTAACACCGATAAATTGGGAAGATGAAAGTCAGAAGTAACAAGACAAGTGAGTATGAAAGAGGAGGGCTAAATTTGCTCGTTTCTTTCTTTGCAGCAGGGAAGGTTGAGGAGGGAACCTAGTTCAGATGTACAAGAACATATGGGGTATGGAGAGGATGAACAGACAGCAGTTGTGTTCCTCAGTCAAATGATCAAAAACAAAGGGACATACTTTTAAAGTGAAAGGCAGGGGATTGAGAGAGAATTTGTGGAATGTGTTTCGAACTGAGAGGGTGGTATGAATCTGGAATGCATTATCTAGTAGAGTGGTTGAGGCAGGTAACCTCACAAACGTTGAAAAAGCCTTTGGATATGCACTTGCTGGCACAGGCGTGTTAGGCCTGGTTTTCATTGCATGATTGTGTGCAGTGGCAGCCATGGACACTCTGATATATTCTGAAGCAATAAACAATGATAGTTGCTGCTTTGTTCCTTTGACTGAACTCAGTAAGTGGCTACATCACAAAACAGCATCATCTCATGGAGCTTCAGCACTTACTCAGCCAAAGGCAGCCCAGCCATCTCAGGGAACATTCAGGGTAATTCATATGCTCAGTGCAAGCATTGTCCCATAATAGCACCAATATTATTCTAGCTGTTTGCCACCATTATTATAGCGACAGCCATGACATGAACACAGCTTTCCCTTCATTATAATACAGACCTCTAGCAATAAGATTGCTATTTCTCTGAAGCATAATAAATTCTTTCCCAGGTATTCACTTTGACAAACAAGTTTTCCTGAGTTTTGCTGCCAGTTGTTTATCACAGAATTCCTCAACTCACTCCACCTCAACCTCTTTCCCCTTGAATATTTTCTTGTTCACTGTCTCCATTATCCCATACTCCTCACTCTCTCACATCCCCCACACTCTCTATCCTTATTTGTTAATTCCTGAAAAACCTGTGCCTCATCACGATCATTTATTCCAACTCCCAACTCACATTTTGGACTGATTTGATTCCTTCTCTCGGCATGGTCATTAGACTGGCCATGCCTGATGTCCTAATCATCTCTACCTTCTGCTCAGTTCCTGATCTCCTGTTTGGTTCTCACCCTCCTGGTTTATTCAAATCCATCTAACTTGCACTTGCAAACCTCCCCACAAGGATGTTGGTGCTTGTCCAGTTAAGATGCAACCTGTCTTTTTTATACAGGTCCCACCTGTCCTGGAAGAGATCTCCATGATCCAAAAATCTGAAACCATTAACCCTGAACGAGGTTTTTAACAACATGTTAAGCTATACTGTGTTCCTCATCCTTCCCTCTTTTCCACATGGCTCGGAAAGTAATCCAGAGATTACAGATGATTGTTTTCTCTCTCTGTCTCTCTCTCTCTCTTGCTGTCTCTCTCACGCACACACACATTCTCTCACACACACAGAGACAGACACCACATTACTTTGCAGAAGAATATAAATAACTGGAACGATAACTGGAATGAAGGATTTAGTTAAAGGGAGAATGAGAGAAATTGCGCTTCTTCTGGATGTCAGTTTGCTCGCTGAGTTGGAGAGTTCATTTTCAGATGGTTCATCACTGTACTAGGGAACATTATCAGTGAGCCTCTGGTGAAGTGCTGGTATTATGTCCCACTTGCTATTTACGTGTTTAGGTTTCCTTGAGTCAGTGATGTAATTTCCAGTATTGGTGATTTTATGTCCGGTTCTTTTTCTCAGAGAGTGTTAGGTGGAATCAAAATCTATTTGTTTGTTGATTGATTTCCGTTTGGAATGCTATGCTTCTAGCAATTCTGGATTAGTGGTACTGGAAGAGCACAGCAGTTCAGGCAGCATCCGAGGAGCAGTAAAATAGACATTTCGGGCAAAAGCCCTTCATCAGGAATTTTTTCTAGGAATTCTCGTGCATGTCTATGTTTGGCTTGTTCTAGATTGAAGTTCAGACCCAGTCGAAATGGTGTACTTCCTCATCTGTATGTAACGATGCTGGTAATAGTGGGTCATGTCATTTTTCTGGCTAGTTGTTGCTCATGTATCCAGATGGCTAGTTTTCTGCCTGTTTTTCCGATGTAGTGCCTGTTACAGTGCTTGCAAGGCTTATTCTTCCTGGGGGAAAACAGATAAATGTGTGAACATATTGCGGTGCTCAAAAGTATGAAAAAAAGTTGAAGAGTAAAACAGGAATACTCTGTTTCCGTAAGTTTGCATTACAGCATCAAGCAGTTCTAATTTTTTAACTTGTCAGCAAAAGAGCCAGGAGTGAGAAAAGGAAAAACTTCTTTATTGAGAGGCTTGTTAGGATTTGGAATGGAACTGCCTGGGAGAGTTGTGGATGAAGATTAAAAAGAGAACTGGTAATGCATTTGAAATTATCAATTCAACAGGCTGCAGCGATAGAGTTGGCAAATGGCGGGGGGGGGGGGGGGCGTGGGCTTGGGAGACGTTCCTGGAGCTGATGTACACACAGTGGCCAATGGCCTCCTCCTGTACTTTAAAGTTTTGCACTCTATCATGTGTCTGATTAGAATAAAAGTCAGTATCAGATTATTTCCCATTGAAAATGCTCACAAATATCTGATTATTTTAGTGCAGCATAAGCATTTAAAATGCAAGTATTACAAGACCAGCCTCATTTTGTAGTCTAATTATTGCTCAGAACACGAATATATTAATTGTTGTATTCCTATTGCTAAAACAAATCTGTCATCGCTTTGGCACAAACCTCTTTGAAAAGGTCTGACTTTTCTCTCACACGATAATATGTTCATCGTTTTTTGTTTACTGTCTACATTTCATATTAAATAACATTCTTTCTAAAAACTAAAAGTTTTCAAATTATTGTTCACTAAAATTTGATAGCACAAATCATTTATTTAGGTTAATATTCACAGTCCATTTTTGATTATGGCCATTTTTAATTCGCTGGCAAATGGCTGAAGCTTGTACATTTCAGTGAGAAATTAAACAAATTGATTATATATAAATGTATAAGAAAGCAAATTCTATTTGATTGTTCAACCATTTGCTCACCCTAAACATGTAATCATTCAGAATCCAACCACTTTCAAAATGTTGGAGTGACAATGCATTATTTTGAATCCTGACATTGTGTATGTAATTCTGATCGCCAAAAGAGTTACATCCATGTTGTTTGTTCGATACAAAATAAAATGCACATTCTTTATTTCTGTGTTAGAAAATCATGACAGGAGGCTATATTTTTGTTCCATAAATAAAGAATCAACCTAATGCTTTTCAGAGATTATAGTACAGTTGAAAAATCATAGTTGACATCTTACTTTTGCCCAATTCACGAAACATAGTAAACATCTGATGAATACATGGGTCACCCAACAAATTGTACCTGAATAAAACAGCAGTAAATGACAAGTCAAGAATCATGTTAATAACTGAAGTTAGCGGAGCCTGCCTGGTGTGGGACACCACACAGACTGGCATTCAGGTGAATGGAACAATGGACAACATCACTGGAAGTTTTGGGCTAACGCCCCTCCCCAGGTTCCTAATCTCATACCCACCACTCTCTCACACATTTAGCAATTGATAAGAATCCACAGACTGGGTGAACATAAAACACAGAGCAGTACAGGACAGTGGAGACCCTTCGACCCTTGACGTCCTGCTGAACTTTTATCCTACTCGAAGATCAGAATAACTGACATACCCTTCATGTGCCTATCCAATACTCACTTAAATATCCCCTAATGCAGGCGACTCTACTAACGCTGCTGGCAGTGCATTCCAAGAACACACCACTCTCTGTGTAAAGAACCTACCTCTGACATCTCCTCAAACCTTCTTCCGATCACCTTAAAATTATGCTCACTCGAGATAGCCATTTCCACCCTACGAGAAAGTCTCTGGCAACCCATTCTACCAATGCCTCTCATCATTTTATACACCTCTATCATGTCACCTCTCATTCTTTATTGCTCCAAGGAGAAAGCCCTAGCTCCCTCATCTTTTCTTTGTAAGACATGCCCTCCAGTCCAGGCAGCATCCTGGTAAATCTCCCCGGCATCCTCTCCAACGCATCAATGTCTTTCCAGTCATGCGACAACTAGAACTGAACACAATATACGAGGTGCAGTCTCACCAGACCTTTTTGGCGTTGCAGCATAAACTTGCGGCTCTTAAACTCAATCCCTGGCTCATGAAAACACCATCCATCTTAATAACCTTATCAGCTTGGGTGACAACATTGAGCGTCCTATGATATGGAACACACCATCCCTATGGTCCTCCACACAGCCAATAATCCTGCCTTTAACCCTGTATTGTGCATTCAATTTAAACCTTCCAAAATGAATCACTTCACACTTATCCAGGTTGAACTCCATATGTCATTTACCAGCCCAGTTCTGCATCCTGTCAATGTCCAATTACAACCTACAACAGCCCTCCACACTCTCCATAACTCCAACATTTTTGTTACATCGTAAAACTTACTAACGCACCCTTTCACTTTATCATCCAAGTCATTTGTAAAAATCACAAAGAACAACAGTCCCAGAACTGATTCCTGAAGAACGCCACTGGTCACCAAGCTCCAGGCTGAAAACTTTCCATGGTCTACCACCATCAGTCTTCTACAGGCCAGACAATTTTGTATCCACACAGACAGATTTCCCTATTTCCCTGTATCCCATGCCTCCTTATTTTCTGAATGAGCCGATTTTATGGTAACCTTGCTGAAATCCATGTACATCACATCCACTGCTCTACTTTCATCAATGTGTTTGATCCCATCCTGAAAGAATTCAATAAGTTGTGTGAGGCATTACGTGCCCGTCAAAAAGCCATGCTGACGACCTCTAATCAAACTATGATTTTCCAAGTAATCATAAATTCTGTCTCTCAGAATCCTTTCCAATAATTTGCCCAAAACAGAAGTAAGATTGACTGGCCTGTATTTCGCAGGATTATCCCTATTGCCTTTCCTGAGCAAGGGAATAACTTTTGCCACCATCCGATCATCATGCAGTACTTCATTGGACACTGGGGACACAAAGATCATCGCCAAAGGTGCAGCAATCTCTTCCCTCAGTTCCTCTGGTAACCTCGAATGCTTCCTGTATGGTCCAGGGGACTTATCTATCCTTCTGTTTGGACTTCACTCATTCTGTACTTCACCTCACTTTATCTACTCCCTGTCCAACCACTGATTGACTGCTTTCCATTTCAGGGCTATATACAGTGCTGCCCTCCTGAGCAAGTACAATTCCAAATATTCCACGAATCATGGAATGGAAAATAAAATTGAACACACCAATGCCATCCTGATGAAGGGCTTATGCCCAAAGCTTTCACTCTCCTGCTCCTCGGATGCTGCTTGACTCGTTGTGCTTTACCAGCACCACACTTTTCGACCCTGATCTCCAGCATCTGCAGTCCTTACTTTCTCCATTACTGAGGGCTGATCCCGCTGCACACTGAGCAGGGAATTAATCAGCAGGAATTCATTCTATTTGAAGCTGATTGTTCAGTTCTGGAACGTTGTATTTGATTAAGACGTTAATTAACAATAAATTGCAAATCAACGATTATTCATTCAGTCCCAGAGTTACATTTTTAGTTCATGGAAAGGCAACTTGATAACAAAAAGTAAATGGCTGAAGAACTCCGAGGTACGAAATATTCCAGGTGCTATATTCCAGGCTGGATGTCCTTTACCATGATGCTGGTAATATTATCAGATCTTCAGATTTGATAAGAGAACAAGGTGACATGGGGAAGTGGATATTTTTGCCATCACGTAGATGCGTTTGAGAGAGGTCAGAGCTGACAACTCGATATTCTGTGGTACAAGAACTATAGGCAGCAGAGGAGAGGGGTAAAAGACAAGGTGGTGTTGCCTTATTAATTATGGAGTCAAAGACTGCAGTAAGGAAGGATGATATCTTGGAAGGGCATTCAAATGACGGTTTGTGGGTTGGAATTAGGTTCAAATCAATGACAGACACACTACTGGGGACATATTATAGGCCCCCAGATAAAATAAAATACAGGGGCAGGTACATAACCAATTCGCTGAGGTGTGTCAATGCAATAATAGGATCATTATATTCAGGCATTTCAATTACAAACATTGATTAGGGCAGCGATAATTATTTTTAAGAGGGCAAAAATGTCTTGACATTTATTCCAGAGAGCTCCTCATATAAACATGTAGCAGATACAACAATGGGTGGGGCTATGCCGAGCCTCACTGTGGAATGAAGCCAGTCAGGTGTTGCAGGCAGGATTGGCTGAGCATTTCAGGATCAGTGACCATGACTCAAGCATTTTTAGCTTATTAAGGAAAAGACCAAAAGAAAAAAGGCTTGAAAAATAAAAATAATTTGGATGATAGAGGCAGATCTTATCAAAAGAAAGACAGGATCTGGCCACCGTATAATTACTTCTGGGTGAAACTTTAGCAGAACAGCGTGGGCGTGGTGGGGATCACATGCTCAAAATGGAATTGATGAAGGTGTCACCACAACATGTTACAATAAAGATAAAAATGAGGAAAACAAGCCCAGAGAGTATGGAATGTCTACAAATATTCAGAACAGAATTAAAAATGAAAGAGAAGCTTAAAGCACGCATAAAGTGAGCAGGTCAATGGAGGTCCCAGAAGAGTAGAGAACGTGTTGGGCTAAATTCAAGAAAGTAAGTAGAAGAGCAAAAAGCGGGGTGATAAAAACATTAATGGGCAATATTATCAAGAATTCAAAGACATTCTATCGGTTTATTAAGGGTAAGAGGGTAACAAGAGAAAGAATAGGGAGTATTAGGGACCGAGGAGGCAAACTGTGCATAGAACCTGAGAATGTCAAACACGTACTGCATATTGGTCTTCACTTTGGAGAAGCAGTTCCTGATAGAAGCTGAAGAATAATTGGAAGTTGATGCAGGATAAAAAGTGGGAAAATCTCTAGATCTGGATGAACTGTCTCTTAGACTGATGTGGAAGATGAGGGAGGAGATTACAGGCTCTTACATTTTGTGCTTTATTTTGTTTTGCCTTTGGCCAGCGAGGTGGTGTGATCAAACAGAACAACATCTAATGTAGGTAAAACTTCCACACAGAGTGCTAGAAAAAAAAAAGCCATGGGATGAAAGACCACTAAGTCTCACATCAGTGGGAGGGAAACAATTGCAGAAAATTGTGAAGGCTGTTAAGAAATGATCACTAAATATCTTCAAGGCTGAGATCCACAGATTTTTAAAAAAGGATTACAGGGAAAATGCAGGAAAATGAAATGGAATGTTATCAGAATAAATGTACCCCAATTGAAAGTAAACGCAGAGTCAGAGAGCGGGTGGACATACTGTCGCTCGTATGTCCATTGGCAAACCTTTTTTAATAGACTGTACTTAGTGGAATATCAACATTTCTCGCTCCGGAGTGAGACACAGTTTCGAATACAATCAGTAGTTACAAGGAATTCATAAATGCAGTACTAGGAGACCGAAAAAACCAGAGGACTGCGCCAACGCGGATGGGCTGTCAGGGTGAATATTTGCATCAGCGCAGTCACCACTACTAGGAGGAAGACCTCAGCAAGACAACCCCACCCCCACCCCCCATGTCCAAGCATGGGCCTGGTGTTTAGGAGTGCTTAAGGCCCAAACAATACATCACTGTAGTGTCTCCATCCTACCCTAACCAAACCTAAATGTGGAGTGGTCTATTAACGTACTGTGAGTGGAAGAATAGGTAGTAATGCTTTGGTTCCAGAGAAATCGGTGAGCAGCAGTTCAGCAAAAGGTAAAGGTAAGCTCAGATAAACTCTTTTTTAACGCTAGTCTGACAGCAGTGGAGATGGCAGTTAGGGCAGTTGTATGTTCCTCCTGCGGTTTGTGGGAGCTCAGGGAGATTTCCATTATCCCCGATGACTACACGTGTGGGCAGTGCACCCTGCTGCAGCTCCTGGGAGACCGTGTTCAGGAGCATTCTGGATCATCCGAGATATGGAACACTTCATAGATAAAAGCTTTAGTGAGGTGATCACACCCAAGTCCCTCCCTTAGCCATGTTTCTGTAAGAACTATAATATTCCAGTCTCATGTAAAGATCCACGCCCTGAGTTCATCTGCGTTACCTGTCAGCCCAGTTCCATTTAATTTAAAGCAATTTAATCCAACAGGCTTTCCTTGCTTCCTGTCGTGTTCCAAGCAGAGAGTATCTGGGCGACCACCAGGAATGGCGAAGGGAGTAGGCAGAAAGTGCAGGAATCCCCTGTGGCTATTCCTCTCGAAACCAAGTATACCATTCTGGATTCTGATTTTGTGTATGTTGGGAGATGGGCGATAGGTGTCAGGGAATGACTGTTCAGGGGAAAGCAGCAGTAGCCAAGATGGATGCGCTGGATCTGGGGGGCAGCAGGAAAGGATAAAGGTAAACAGGGTCTTCGAGATAGGAGATTTGATTGTTAGGGGGCAAAGATCGGAGATTCTGTGGCCTCAAACGGGAAACTAGGATGTTGTGTTGGCTCTCAGATTTCAGGATCCAGGATGTTTCTGAGTGGCTGCTGAATTTTCTCAAGAGGGCGGGTGAGCAGCCAGAAGTCATTGTGCACGATGGTACAAATGACACGGTTAGATATAGGAATGTGTTTCTATAGAATGATTAACTGAGAACTAGGAGAAAAGTTAAAAACCAGGACCTCGGTCGTGATAATTTCCAGATTACTTCCAGTGTCATGAGCTAGTGAAGGTAAGAATAGGAGGATATCAAGATAAATATATGACTAAAGAATTGGTGGGAGGGATTCATACTTTTAGACCATTAGGAGCTTTTCTGTGACAGAGTTGACCTGTTCAAGAGGGACTGGTGACAGATCCACTTGAGGGGGAATCAATATCTTCGCAGTCAGTTTTGCTAGTACAACAGGGGAGTGTTTAAACAAGATTGGCAGGAGGTGGAATCCTCAGCAGCAGGGAGGCAAGTGAGAGGCTGGATGGAGATACAGTAATCAAACATAGTACGTTGAGGAGCCATATCAGGCTGGACCACGATAGGGAACAAGAAATGCCCATGGATTAAATTGTGTTTATTTCAGAGCAAAAGAGCTGACAGTTAAGGCCGATGAATTCAGTGTGTGGATAGGTTATAGGTGCTCGATAGTTTAGCTATTACAGAAACATGGCTGAGGGATCGATAGGACTGACAGCTTAATGTACCAGGGTCAAATGCATTCGAAGGAACAGAGATTGTGGAACGGGAGGAGGTGAGTTGCATTTCTGAATAAAGGGTGTATCGCAGCAGTGATCAGAGATAAAATAAATGATGGATCATCCAATGAGGCTTTGTGGGTGGAACTAAGAAATAAGAAGGGGATGGTGACATTATTGGGGTTGTACGGTAGGCCCCCAAATTGTAAACAGAAATTGCAGGAACAGAAATATGTAGAGATATTGCGGAGACTTTCAGGAATATTTTGGTTGTCATAATGGGGGCTTTAATATTTTTTATAACACAGACTTGCACTGCCAGAGCATTAAGGGATTTGATGGGATGGAATCAATTAAGTGCGTCAGGAAAATTTCCCCAAGCAGAGTGTCGAGGGTCCTAATCGGGAAGGAGCAATATTTGTCCTACTCTTAAGAAATAGGTCAGGACAGGTGAGTGAGGTGACAGTAGATGTGCACTTTGGGACCAGTGACCATAGATCTATTAATTTTAAAATAGTTATGGAGAGGGAAGAAATTGGTCCACAGATTCTAGTTCTAAATCGGGGCAAGGTTAATTTTGATGGACTCAGGCAGGAGTTTGCAGGGGTTGATTGGAGTAGTATGTTTGCAAGCAAAGGGACCTCCAGCAAGTGGGAGCTTACTATCTATATGTTCCTGTGAGTGTGAATGGAAAGTTTACAGGAATGAGGTACCCTGAATTACAAGAGATGTTTAGGCTTTTACCAAAAGATATGTGGAGGAGTGGCTCAGGTAGAGGCAGCTGGGATCAAGCGAATCCCTGAAGGTGTACAGGGGATACAGGAGTTTACGGAAGAAGGAAATCAGAAGGGAGAAAAGGGCGTATGAGATAACTTTGCCTGAGAAGATCAGGGTGAATCCAAAGAGATGCTTTAAGTATATTAAAGGAAAAGCAGTAGCTAGAGAGAGAATAGGACCCCTCAATGGATATGTATGTTGGGAACCATAAGAGATGAGCGATGTCCTCAACAAATATTTCTCAGAGCAGGGGCTAGAGAAGAACTTACGGGGGCCCTGGCTGATAATTTTGATCATCAGTTACCACAAGTGAGATCCCAGAAGACTGGAGGAAAGCAAGAAGGACTGAAAAATAAAGTCTGGGAAATATAGACCAGTAAGCTTAATACCTGTGTTAGGTAAATTAATTGAGAAGATTCTGAGGGATAAAATGTATATGCATTGGGAAAACAGGGTTTCATTAGTAATAGTAAGAATGGCTTTGTCAGTGGAAGTTCATGCCTGTTCTTTGATGATGTGACCAGGAAGGTTGAGTAGGGCGGGCCGGTTGACATCTAAACGTGTGGTGGTGGAAAAGCACAGCAGGTCAGGTAGCATTCGAGGGGCCGGAGAATCGACGTTTTGGGCACAACTCTATCATCAGGAATGGTCAAGACATCGATATTCCTGCTTCTCGGATGCTGGCTGACCAGCCGAGCTTTTCCAGCGCCACACTTCTCAATTCTGATCACCAGCATCTGCAGTGATGACATTCTCCAAGGGTGGTCGATCTGGTGTATATGGATTTCAGTTACACCAGAACAGGATGTGGCTTCTCAGCCCCTGGACCATGATATACATTTACAGGAAGAGACCAATCAGCCCTTCCAATCTATAGAACTAGACCCAGTTTAGATCATGCAGCAACAATGTCAACCTATTCAGCTACTTGAAGTACCACAGGATATGGAAGAGGCAATAAAGTGACTGGGCTATAGGGTTTATTGTAATAATACCAGGCTATATAGCCCGTCAAGCCTGTCCTTCCTTCAGTAAGGTCAGGGCTGATCTCTCTTGGCCGCAATTTCTCTTTCATGCCCAATTCTTTGTAGCCTTAACTCCCTGATGCGTCAACATTCATTAACACCACCCTGCTCCCTCAAACATTCAGAGCTGTAGTTGTCTGGGATAGAGAGGTCCCAACAGTCACTACCCTCTGAGAGAAGGAAACAGTCCCCACACATTTACCTTGGCCGTTGACATGAACAAAAGCTATGAAGTTAAAAATCTCACAACACCAGGTTATAGTCCAACAGGGTTAATTGGAAGCACACTAGCTTTCGGAGCATCGCTCCTTCATTAGTTGATGGTGGAGGGCTCAATCGTAACACACAGAATTTAGAGCAAAACTTTAGTGTGATGTAAATGAAATTATAACATTGAAAAATTGATAGTCTGTTGAGTCTTTCATCTGTTTGAATACCATGATATTTAATTTTGTACACCCCAGTCCAACACCCATCTCCAAATCAAAAGATATGAACACAGCGTCAGAATGACTGGCCCTGAAAGCACATGACTGAACAAGATGTCAAGGAGGCTGAATAAAATTGCACCTAATTGGAATCAGTTGTAAATATCCCAAGCTGTTGGGCCATTTGGAGCACCATGTGGCTGATGGAGATCAATCCTCTCAGTCCCTGGATATCTCTGTTGGCGGTCCTCAGGGTAGCTTCCTCGGCACAAACATCTTCAGCCGCTTCAGCAACGTCTTACCCTCCGTCATTCGATCAAAAGTGAGGATGCTCAGAAAAGATCGCATAAAACAGCAAAACATGGACAACATTCAAGCTCATGCTGTTAATGTGTAGGCAACATTCATGTAACAGCACTGCTGGACCCTGAACATTTCCACAGGACTAAAAATGAGGAGCTCATTCAGCATCTCAAGCTGGTTTCACAGAAATATGAGAATGCCATTCAGCCCATAGAAGCTATTGGATAAGTAGAGACACAGCGCATTCACTCTCTCTTACCTATTACACAAGAAGAGATTTTTTTTAAAAAACTTCAAATGTTGGAATTCAGGAAACTGGAAGACCACAACAAGCCAGGCAGCATCAGGAGAAAAAGTCCACATCTTGGGTATAACCTTCCTTCATGTCTGGGGGTGGGGGCAAGGGTGTGTACTGATAATGAGGCGAGGTGGGGAAATAGGAGGAGACGGCGTGTTGTGGTGGCGAACACAGGTAAAGGGTACCACCGGGTTGGCCAATGGGAAGAATGAATCCAGTTGACAGTTGGAAGATGGGTTGATCAGAGGAATGGAAAGGGGAGGGGCTAAGCAGGAGATCTGGGGATTGGAAGGGAGGTTACTAGAAATTGGAGAACTCAGTGTTGAGACCCCCGGCTGTAGGCTACACAGGTGGAATATGAAGCGTTGTTCCTCCAATTTGTGCTTTGGTTCTTTGTGGCAATGGATGAGGTCAATGATGTCATGTCGGAATGGGATTGGTAGGTGTAATTGAAATAGGCAGTGACTGGGAGGTCAGGTCAGCCCTTACAGGACCAGCTGAGATGCTCAGCAAACCATTCCTCTTAGTTTGCATTTGGTCTCCCCGATATAGAGAAGACCACATCAGGAATGGCAGACACAGTAAACTAGGTTGGATCCCATTACCTGGCACATCTTCCACAAGGACTGATCCCTTCACAAATTTTGTTTCGTGCCATACTCCCCACCAAACCTGTCGATCCCCATGGGCAACTGACACTTGCAGATGAAAAATAAAATACATCACCTGCTGGCACACACCTCCCTCACCTCTATCCAGCGCCCCAAACAGTCCTTCCAGGGGAAACAGAGGTTCACCTGCCTCTCCTTCAACGTAGTTTACTGCAGTAGGTTCTCCTGATGTGGTCTTGTCTACATCGGGGAGAGCAACGTAAACTAAGTGCACATTTCACCGAGCATCACAGCCCGGTCCAAAGGGGCTGGCCTGACCTCCCAGTCACCACCCATTTCAATTCCCCTTCCCAATTCCTTTCCAACATGACCTCCTTGGCTTCCTCTGTTGCCACAGTGAGTCAGACCGCAAATTGGACGAACAACATCTTACCTTCTGCATGGTTAGCCTACAGCCTGGAGGACTCCACATTGAGTTCTCCAATTTTAAATAACCATTCCAGCCCCGCCTCCTCCCTTCCATTCCACCAAATGACCCCACCTTCTAGTTCCCAACTATATTCATCCCTCCCATCGACCAACCACGTTGCACCCACCACTTGTGTCCACCTATCCCCTACCTCACCATCCTTCTGCTCTCCACATCCCAACCACTCCTTTCCCTCTTTATCTGCAGTTCCCCCTACCCCCACCTGCAATCCTGAAGAATGGGTATACTTGAACTGTTGACTTCTTCACCTCCTGATGCTACCTGACTTGCTGTTTCTTCCAATCTCCTGTTTGTCTAATGTTACACAGGAATATAAGGAATCTAGTCAGCACAGCACGCAGGTAAGCAGCTACCACGGGTCACCCAATAATAAGCCTCTTCCCTGGAACGAGGAAGAGGACATTCAGCCACCCGAGACACTGACACACGAACAGAAGAGGCCATTCAGCCCCTCCAAACGGTTACACGGAAATAGGAGGTTGTCATCGATGCTGTAACCATACAAACCAATGAAGCAGAGAATGCACAAACAGACTGTTCCATGCTGTGCCTTCTGGCTCCATTGCTAATGTTTCATGCGTGTTGCATTAACGTGGTTTGCTGATGGTAAGGAGGCACAGCGGATGATTTGTGCCATGTCTCAAGGAGGCATCTTCCATCTCTGAGAAGACAGTCTAGTCTTCTGCATGGAGGTCAGAAGCTTTTGAGATAGGGGATTAAAAAGAGAGGAGAAGGTTCTCAGCTGTGCAAAGGGAGAGTGAATTTAAACTTGATAAGTTGTGATTTAGTAAGCAAAGTCAAGTGAACAGGCTGGAGAGTAAAAGGGACATTAGTGATGTATACAACTATGTCAAAATTCTGCCACATTTTGATGAGAAAGATGTTGAAGCCTTCTTTATTTCTTTTTTAAAAATGGCTAGGCAGGTAGAGTGGTGAGAGGATGTATGGGTAATGGTAGTTCAGGCTAAGCTGGTCGGCACAGTTAGTGAGGTATTTGCTGCCCTGCCAGTTGAGGGGTCAAGAGATTATGAAGACGTGAAACAAGGTATTTTATGTGCTTACGAATTGGTACTGGAAGCATACAGATAGCAATTCAGAAACATAAAGAAGGAACAAGATCAGCCTTATGTTGAGATCCGGGTTCAATTCCCGCCTCAGGCGACTAACTGTGTGGAGTTTGCACGTTCTCCCCGTGTCTGCGTGGGTTTTCTCCGGGTGCTCCGGTTTCCTCCCACAGTCCAAAAATGTGCAGGTCAGGTGAATTGGCCATGCTAAATTGCCCGTAGTGTTAGATAAGGGGTAAATGTAGGGGTATGGGTGGGTTGCGCTTCGGCGGGGCGGTGTGGACTTGTTGGGCCGAAGGGCCTGTTTCCACACTGTAAGTAATCTAATCTAATCTAAAAATAAGACCTATGAAGCTCTAAGGGAGATTATTCTGCTGGAGGAGTTTAAAACCTCACTTCCAGAGATGATAATAATTCATGTGGAGGAAAAGAAAGTTCAGAAATTGAGAAGGGCAGGAGAATTAATAGATGAATACATGCTGCTGCATAAGACAAGTTTCCAGCCAGAATTTTGTCCTGTGAGGGATAGAGTTTGGGAGAAGGGGAGATGCTACACTATAAAAGAAAGAGTAGAACATATGAGTTTACCACAGGTTAAAGAAGCTGCCCAAGAGAGTGAAAAGGAGGTGAAAGGCCTCAGGTGTTTTCACTGTAATGGAGTGGAACACAGAAAATTACAGTGCCGGTGGTTTCCGAAGGGCATTGGGAAAAGGTGTTTTCACCAACATAAGGAGGTTAATGTATGGTCACAGTGCTGATTGTTAAGAAAAGGACTGTGGGAAAAGATGTGGTAAAAGAAGCTAAGCCAGTGGCATTAGTGAAGGATTTAAAGGAAACCCCAACAAGACCGAAGAGCTGCAGGAAAGTGCACAGCCAAGGCAGGGGCTGGGTATGGAGTTGGTACCTGATCTCTATAAAGAATTTGCGTCTGAGTAAAGTTTACTCAGAACTAACGGGGGTAGAAGAGCAAGAAGTTACCATTTTGAGAGATACATGATCTAACCAGACGATAAGAGGAAGAGATGAATGAATTTGCAGTCTTTCTGATCTGTTACCCGGGAATGCATTAATTTATGGGAAGGATGGACAGAAATTTAGCATTTCCCAATGTAAGATCAGGTTGGAGTGCCTAATCAAGACTGGGGAAGTTATAGCGGGAAAGATTGACAGACTGTCACATCCAGGAATGCAGTTTGTTCTTGGGAACGGTTTAGCAGGGTCCAAGTTGGGAGTGACATCGCTTGTTGTGGAGAAGCCCAAGGAAGACAAAGAAACGGAAGTGTTAAATCGGAAATATCCTGGTATTTTCCCAGGCTGTGCAGTAACCATATTCCACTATTATAAGTCACAGCACGAAGGTCAAACTATCGACAAAGATGAAGGAGTTGAGATTCAGTTAATGGACACCCTGTTTGCCGTAATGGTGCAGGGAAAACCTGAACAGGCAGTGGGTCAGACAGAGGTGTTTTGTCCTGAAAGGCTAAAGGACTTGAAACAGACAGACAAGACGATAAAAGATATATATGTGGATGTGTACTCTGAAAAGGAGGCAGAGGATATTCATGAGGGTTATTATCTGAAAGATAGACCTTAAGACAGAAATAGAGACCACATCAGGTTAGTGCAGAGGAGAAATGTGCTGAGGTGCACCAGATTGTGTTGCTGATAGCATAGAGACAGGAGGTTTTACAGGTAGGATATGAACTACTTGAAGGAGGTCACTGAGGGGTACGAAAGACTCGGGCTAAGGGACAAAAATATTTTTATTGACCTGAAATGCACAAAGATGTGGTTAACGTTTGGCATACATGTCATTCATGCCAGATGGTAGGTAGGACACGGACAGTAATGAAACTAGCACCTCTGTTGCCAATTCCCACATTTGAAGACCACTTCATGTGACTTATAAATGAGTGTGCAGGTCCCCTCCTGAAAAGTAGAGGAGAGAAAGAATTGGAGAAACAGGTGTTATTTACTCCCCCACAGAGTGAAGAATCAATTCCAAATGTCGTGGATTTTGATGTGCCTCAAAATATGTCAAAAACGTAGAAGTCCTTGAGCAGTGGGGTAGATTAGTAAACTATCTGTCTCAGGAGCATAGAACACAGTTGAAAGGTTTGTTATTGCAATGAGGACATATGTTAGAATCATATGGTGGGCACTATTGTATATGAAGTTGTTGTAGAGAGTACTGTTCCGATAAAACAATCCATATCGGCTTTATCCCTCAAAGCCAGACAGGTCCAGAAGGAGGTGGAGGTTATGCTCAATGAGGACATCATTGAACCAAGCCCGAGCGAGTGGAGCTCGCCGATCATCTTAGTTCCAAAACCGGATGGGACTCAATGATTTTGCTTGGATTATTGGAAGATCAAGACTGTTACAAAATCAGACTTACATCCAATACCGACATTGGAGGACTGTATCGAGAAAGTTGGACAAGTCAGTTACATCACGAAGTTGGATTTAATGCGTGGTTTCTGGCAGGTACCTTTATCAGAGACAGTGAAATAAATTTCTGAATTGTAACAGCAAATGGTCTGTATCAATTCAAAGTGATGCCCTTTGGAATGACAAACACACCCAACACATTCCAAAGACTCATGAACAGAGTTGTAGCCTGATTAATAAACTGTGCAGTCCGTTTAGGCGATGTCGTGATCTTCACTAAGTCCTGGAAAGATCACTTGGTACAGTTGGCAGAGCTTTTTGAACGAATACGAGAAACAAAACTGCTGATAAAATTAAACAAAACACAATTTGTGAAAGCAGACATGATGTTCTAGGGACAAAATATCTGTCATGGAAGGTTGATACCATGGAACGCAAAGACAAAAGCAACCGAGGAATTTCCACGGCCAACCTCGAAGAAAAAAGGTGCTTCGCTCCTTCAGAGTCAGCGGATTCTATCGGAAGTTTGTTCCAAATGTCAGCAGTGTAGTAGCACCGTTTACCGACTTGCTGAAGAAAAACACAAAGTATTGGATGACAGAACAATGCCAGGAG
This sequence comes from Chiloscyllium punctatum, assembly GCF_047496795.1. NCBI lineage: Eukaryota > Metazoa > Chordata > Chondrichthyes > Orectolobiformes > Hemiscylliidae > Chiloscyllium > Chiloscyllium punctatum. Next base: position 30,606,186 of record NC_092751.1, read on the forward strand.
ACATTCGACCATTAAAAAGAAATATTGAGCACCAAATCAGTTTCAGCTACACCAAATGCTTGAAAACATTTCAAAGTTGCCGTCGATGTGAGTGGCATAGGAGTTGGAGCTGCACTGTGATGAGATGGGATCGTCCTTTTCAAAGAAGCTCAACATTCACCAGAGAAAATATTCCACGATTGAGAAAGGACTGTTGAGTTTGGTATTACAGTTATAACATTTTAATGTGTACTCACAAACAGAGTGTTGGAGATGGTTGTGTACACGGACCCCAATCTGCTGACATTTTTTGAACGCTTTAAAGGCTATTTCATTGGAGTCTTATGTTACAGACTTTTAATTTAAAAATTGTACACGTAGCGTGTCGTAAGTATGTAATCTCAGATGCGTTCTCACAGATTTAACTGATAAAGATTAGACGAGATTTGAAATTATCCAATGTTACATATAGGATAAGGGGAAGAAGTTAAGGTGAACTTAGATTTAGGTTATCGGTGTGTTATGGTAATGTGTTGAAAGAATAGAAAAACAAATGAGACCGTGTTTTCATTATGATTGTTCTTTTTTGAGAGAGAAGGGGTTATGAATGTGTAAAGGGTATTGTACCTTTAAGAGAGTTGAAGGATTTCCAAGCACAGTGAGTTCTGGAAAATTTACAATGTAACATGTGGTCCAGCAGCTTGCAGTACCTGGGTTACTATGAGACAAAAAATAAAATCAAATTTGATCAATTCATTTAAATTATGTCCCAAGAAGCTAAACTACAATCGAGTTTACATTTGGCATTTGGCAATATTATAAAAAAATGGAAATTACCCGATGATTTGGGATAGAAAGCTGAAAAGGAATTTGACCAGTTCGGGGAGAACTGCCACGGCACCAACATCGGCAGACTGACCGGAGAATAGGTCACCAAAATGTACCTTTATTTATCAATGACCTGTGAAACAGAAGCTCTAAGGAGAAGAAGCGAAGACAGAGGACGATACAAAGAGAAGATTCGACAGCTGGCTGGTTCTGAAATTTGAATGTTTTGGTATATCTTAATTGGGGGAGGGGTGGGGTGGGGGGATTATCGGACCAGTATTATCGAAGAGTAAGTAAAAGATTGGTCAGAGAAAGGAGTTGCAAAAAGTTGTTAGGTAATTATTCCCTGTTAGACATTTTTTAAAAAAATGTTAATTCTTGCTTTAAATAGTGACCTTTAGGATGGTTATTGGCCTTCCGAATTTTTACAAATTACAGCATGGGTTAAATCTTTTCTGTGTTGCAAGTTTAAATTAGCGTGGGGTGGTGGAGATGGTGGGAGGGGGGGAAGGTTTCCCCCGTGTTGTAACATATTAAATCGGATTTCTCTGCACAGATGCTGCCAGACCTGCAGAGCTTTTCCAGCACATTTCTGTCTTAGTTTCTGGTTTCCGAAATCTGAAGTTCTCTTGACTTTCTTATGTGTATCATTGACAGCCACGGTTGAGGTCCTGGAGGACAGGAAGACAGCTAATGTTGTTACATTATTTGTAATTTGGCTGCAAAGAAAACCCAGGGAACTACAGACCAGTGAGTTTGATGTCAAGGGTGAATAAGTGTTTGTAGGAGATTCTGGGAGGCAGGATTTACATGCATTTGGAAAGGCAAGGACTGATTAGGGATATTCAGCACGTCTTTTTGTCTGGGAATCCATGTCTCACAAACTAGATTGGAGTTTTTGAAGAAGTGATCAGGAAGATAGATGAAGGTAAAGCAACATACGTTGTCTATGTGGACCTTATTAAGGCTCAACAAGGTTCCACATGGTAGTTTGTTTAATAAGGTTAGATCGCAGGAGATCAGGGAGAGCGATCCACTTAGATACAAACAGACTTGACTGTAGTAGACAGAGGGTGCTGGGAGAGATCTGCTGTTCCAATTGGAGGCCTGTGTCCAGCGTGGTGCCACAAGGACCAGGCTGCTGTTGTTCATGGTTTTTGTAAATGGTTTGGATGAGCATATTGGAACCGTGGATAGGAATTTGGAGGTGAAACCCCCAAAATTGGAGTTATGGTGGACAGTGAAGAAGGCTGTCTTAGAGAACAAAGATATCTTGATCTACTTGACAAGTGGGCTGAGGATTGGCTGATGGATCTTCATGCAGATAAATGCGAGATTTTGCATTTTGTTAGACAAAAGTGTGTAGGATTTATTCAGAAAATGGTAGCGCGCTGGGGGGAGTGTTGCCAAACAGGGAAACCTCGGGTCCAGGTACATAGTTCCGTGAAAGTTGAGTCGCAGATTGACAGGACAGTGAATAAGGCGTAAGGCAAGCTGACTTCCAATGGTCAGAGGATTGATTATAGGAATTGGCACATCATGTTGTGGCTCTACAAGAGAATGGTAAGGCCACATTTGAAGCAATTCTTGTTGTCCTGTTATTGGAAGAATGTTATAAACTGAGAAGGGGACAAAAGTATTTAAAATTATGTGACAGAGACGGGAAGTTTTAAGATATAAGGATAGGCTGGGATTTTGTTCCTTTTGCGTTGGAGGCTTAGAGGTGACCTTTATTATATCATGAGAAGCATGGATAGGATAAATAGACAAGATCATTTCCTCCAGGTGGGTGTGTCCAGAACCAGACAGGATAGGTTTAAGGTGAGAGTGAAGACATTTAAAAGAGATCTAAGGGACAGTTGTTTCTCACAGAGGGTGGCGTGTATATGTAGTGAGCTTTCAGAGGAAGTAGCATTGGGGAGTACAGTTACAACATTTGAAAGACAATTGGATGTGTACATGAATACCAAAGGTTTGGAGGGGTGTGCGTCTAAAGAAGAAAAATAGTAATCATTCAGTTTAGGAAACCAGGTGAGTATGGACGAGTTGAGCCAAAATGTCTGTTTGAATATTGTATTATTCTAAGAGTCTATGACTTTTTCACGCCTCCTTCATCACTAGTCTTTAATTGCATTCAATTCATTTCCAGGTCAAAGCTCATCTGTAGATATTTTAAATGATCCAACTCTCCAAACCTTCTGAAATAGAGAATTCCTGATATTGATGTGGTTCTGCAGACCACAGCAGCAGCAGAAACAGAATTAAATTCTGTTTAAATTAACGTTTTTCCTGGGATAATCCCTCAGTCTACCATGCCAACCAAGTTGATCTATGGTTTAGTGATGTATAGGTGAACGTGCCAGTGTCCCAATCGTGTGTACCTAAACCTGATGACAACCCGTTAAAGCTACCATAACTAACTGTCTGCATTCCAAACTGCAGCAATAACATGTGATAGAGAGGGTGTAATGATCACAACACCAACAAACCAACAGTACTGTCACATCCAGCCATAAATGGTGATGGACGGTTAAACAATTTCATGGAGGAGAGGGCTCACTATTATCCCCATCCTAAATAATGGAACAGTCCTGTACATCAGTGTAAAAGATAATGATGTATTTTTGGCAAGATACTCCGCCAGACCTGTTGAGTGGATGATCCACCTCACCCTCGCCATGATGCCCACAGAATCACAGATGCCAGTCTTCAATCAATTCGATTTGCTTCAAGTGAAATGAAGAAACAGCTGAACAGAGTAGATACGACAAGGGCAAAGGGCCCTGACACGATTCCTGCAACAGGACTGAAGTCTTGTGCTGCACAACAACCGTGTCCCTGGGAGAAGCTGTTTCATTCCAGCTCCAACTCTGACATCTTCTTGGCAATGTGGAAAATTACTCAACTATGTCCAGTCCGCGAAGCGGAGAATAATTACAATCTGACCATTTGCCACCCCCTCAGTCCCATCACGATAGTTAAACTGGTAGAAATTCTTTTGGACAGATCTGTCAATCCGCACAGAAATAACCAGCTCAGTGTGGTTTCCAATAGGTCCCGACGTGGAGATGGTGCTGTTGTGGAAATATCACTGGGTTACTAATCCGGTCCAGGCTAATGCCCTGGATAGCTGATGGAATTGAAAAGCAATTAACAACATATCGAGATCTAAAATCTGGTATCAGTAATGATGATGCTGAAATCAATGCCGATTGCAAACTCCAATTTGCTTCATCAATGTACATTCAGGAAGTTAATTCTGGCCTGGTGAATTCCATGCATTCCTGGTCTGGCCTAAACGATACTCTGTACACACATGCATGTGATAAACTTTTCAATGGTCTCGAAAACGGCAAAGTAGGAAACAAAATTGTATCAAACTGCTCTGAAGTTTGTAAGGATAAAACTGACAGAATTCCCGGCACCAGCCTCAGTATCGGAAAAGGGAATGGGAAACACATTTCTGTTGACCCTGCAGAGGCCTCCTTCCTAACATCTGAGAGCTTGTGACCGCCATACTCCAGATGCCTCCCGCTCCCTTTCGTGTCGAGAAATCCTTACTCATATTCAGTGCCTTGTGTTCCACTGCTTATGTGGCAGAGAAATTCCCAGAGTCACCAGTCACTGCGTGCAGACATTTATTCTCATCTCAATGCAGAGTGGCCTGTCTGTACCTAATACGGTGGCCTCTTGTTCTAGACGTCCCAGGCCGGGGAATTATCATCTTCCAATATGTCTCACACTGTTATAGTTTTATATGTTTCACTGAGATCTCCACTCATTTTCCTGAAGCCCATAGAACACAGGCCTAAACGCCCCAAACTCTGCTCTCACAACAAGCCTGTCATTCCAGAGATCAGTCTGGTCATCCTTCACTGCACTCCCTCAATGTCAGGTTTGTCACTTATTAGGTAAGGAGACCAGTACTGCACACCATACTGCACAATGTTCGAGATGGGCTCTCACCGAGGCCCTGTACAGCTGCAGTAAGACACCCTTACTTCTGTCAGTCAATCCCCTAGAAATTAAGGTCAACACACCATTAATCTTCCTGCCTGCTTTCTGCTCTTGCAATATTGCTTTCAGTGACTGGTGTACAAGGAAATACAGATCCTTTAAAATGTTACAGCTCCCCACTTGGTGGGTTTATGTACACTGGTCAGCGTGTCAATGCCATTCCCAGTATTGACTTCTGGGTTCAGAACTCACTGCCCTGCACTGACTTCGGAGGGCTGCGCAACAGGAAAAAAAGAAAGAACATAAATCCCTTCAAAGACCAACATGTTTCATACAATCCCTTTTGAAATGATAGTTTGCTGTTCTATTGTACCTATCAAAGTACACACCATCACATCCACCCCCATTGATCTTCATCTGCCACATATTTGCCCATTCACTCCACTTGTCTCAATCAATTTGGAGCTTTTTTTTAAAAATCCTCCTCACCCACTAACAATCCGACATCATTTAGTGCTGTCAGCAGACTGAGAAATATTGCATTTGATTCCCTCATCTAAATGATGGTAAGCATTGAGAATAGCTGTGTCACAATCACTAATCCCTACGACACGCCATGATCCTTCAACTTCAAAACAGATTGTTTTATTCCTGTTCACTGTTTCGTGTCAGTTGTCCTATTCTAAAATCATGTTCATATTTTAGTCCCAATGCCGTAACATTTGAATTTGCACACTCAGCCATAGTCTTTATCAAGATCTTTCTGAAAATCTAAATGCATTGCATCCATTTCTTTTCTGTATGCATCGACCAGTCAGTTTGTCAAATATAATTCCCATTTCATGTTGACCCATTACATAAGAACGTACAAACTAGGAGCAGGAGTAGGCCATCGGGCCCTTCAAGCCTGCGCCACCATTCAATAAGATAATGGCTGATCATTTCATAGCCTCAGCTCCACTTACCCGCCCACTCACCATAATCCATCATTCCTTTAATCTTCAAACAATTATCTATAAGAGTTCAAACACATTCAATGACAAATCCTCAAGAATTCTTCAGGTTCACAAGCTTCTTGATCAAGACGTTCCTTCTCAATTCAATCCTAAATCTGCTCCATATAGTTTTGAGGCTTTGCCCTGTTATCTAATTTCCCATGCTTCTGGAATCATCCTTTATATTTCTATCGTACCTACTCCCTTCACAATTATAAATGTTTCTATTCCTTCCTCCCTCAATCTTTCAAATTCCAATCAATGTATAATTCCAATGTATTCAGTCTCTCCTCATAACCAAACCCCTCACCTCTGTAACCAACCTAACGAGCCTCCTCTGCATACATTGTAGTGCGAGTATTTCCTTTCTCAGACGGGTAGACCAAAACTGCACGTACTACAGGTGTGGTCTCCTCAGCACCCTTTAAATCTGCAACATAACTCCCTACTTTTACACTCAATCCCTTTCGCAATGAAGGACAAAATTCAATTTGCCTTGTTAATTACCTGTTGCCCCTTCAGAGCAGCTTCTGTGATTCATGCACAAGGACACCCAGGTCCCTCTGCACAAGAGCATGCTGCATTTTTAAACAATTCAAATAAGAGTCCTCTTTAGTATTTGTCCTACCAAAATGGATGATTTTACATTTATTATAATTGCACTCCATCTGCCAGACCTTGACCCACTCACTTCAACTCTTTATGTCCCTTTGTAAAGTTTAACCATCCTCTCCACATTTTACTCTGCCAGTCATGTTAGTATCGTCTGCAACCTTTGAGACACTACACGTGCTCCCCTACTCCAAATTATCTATGTAAGCTGTGAATAATTGCAGTCCCAGCACCGGTCCCTGAGGCACTCCACTAGTCACTGATCAGCAACCAGAAAAACAATCATGTATTCCCACTCGTTGCTTCATGTTAGTTAACCAATCCTCTCTCCATGCTAATACATTGCCCGTAATGCCACACCTTACGCAGCAGCCTTTTTGGCGTCACTATATTGAATGTCTTTTGGAAATCTCAGTACACTACACCTACTGGGCTCCTGTAGATTAGATTAGATTAGATTACTTACAGTGTGGAAACAGGCCCTTCGGCCCAACAAGTCCACACCGCCCCGCCGAAGCGTAACCCACCCATACCCCTACAGCTACATCTACCCCTTACCTAACACTACGGGCAATTTAGCATAGCCAATTCACCTGGCCTGCACATCTTTGGACAGTGGGAGGAAATCGGAGCACCCGGAGGAAACCCATGCAGACACGGGGAGAACGTGCAAACTCCACACAGTCAGTCGCCTGAGGCGGGAATTGAACCGGGGTCTCAGGCGCTGTGAGGCAGCAGTGCTAACCATTGTGCTACCGTGTAATGTCTTCATAGAATTCCAGTAGGTTAGTTACACGTGGCCTGCCTTTCATTAACCAACACTGTGTCTCCCCAACGGGACAATTTCTATCAAGATGCATTGCCATTTATTCCTTGATTATAGATTGAAATATTTTCTCCTACAGATGTTCGGCTAACCAGTCTATAATTCCCGTCATGTTGTCTATCTCCCTTTTTAAACAGTGGTGTCTGTACTCCTGTTTTCCAATTTGCTGGAATTGTGTCAGAGTCCAGTGAAATCAGAAAAATTTCCAAAAGTGCATTTGTTATTTCTCTCATCACCTCTGTTAGTACCTTGGGATACATTCCATCAGGGCCAGGAGACTTATCTACCTTTGGCTCCATGAGCTTGCCCAACAATATCTCTCTCTTGGGAATGGTTGTTTCCAGGTACTCACTTATCTTCCTGTCTTTGACAATTACTGACATGTTATTAGTGTCCTTCATTGTGTAGACCAACTAAATAACTCTTCAATTCCTTGTCCATTTCCTCATATCTCATTACTGGATCCCACTTCTCACATTCTAAAGGACAATTGCTTACCTTAGCCATTCATTTCGTTTTGTATATTTATAGAATATTTTGCTATCTGTCTTTATATTCTGAGGTAGTTTACTCTTGTAACCTATCGGATGTGACTTGATAACTTTTTTGTTGCTTTATTTTGACATTTAAAGGTTTTGACATTATTTCGACATTTAAAGTTTTCCCAATCTTTTACTTCCCCACTGGTCTTTGCCATTATTTATGCCATTTATTTTAATTTGATAGCCTCCCTTATTTCCTGAGACATTCATGGCAGATTACGCTTTTCCTATAGTTCTTCCTTTTCACCATTATATGCTGTTGCTGAGAACGTTGAAAAATTGTTTTGAAAGCCTTCCACTGTTCATCAACGGTTCCACCATAAAGTCTTCACTTCCAGCCATCTTTATCCAAGATCAAAGGGTTGTACAAGTCATGCACATGAATTGTACACACCTAAGATGGCTCTTAAGTACTTAATCAGTCAGAATGGAGAGGCGGGTTTGTTTGATTAAAATGCAAATCACAGAATTTATTTCAAGTCACTGCCTGGAGACACCTTCAGGTACTATCGATGTAAATGAAGTAACAGTTGCGGTCAGATAATGTATTCTAAGCTTGAGGCCTTGTTTGGACTCTGTCTGTGTCTTGCCCTGGAGTCAGACTGGTTTTGTTTACAAAGTAGGAGTAGCGCGCATGTGTATGTGTGAGAGAGAGGGCGTGTCTGCGTGAAGGGGAGTGAGAGACACCCATTCTGTATGTGAGAGAGAGTGAGGCGGATTGGGCGTGTGTGCGGGGGAGGGAGAGAGAGAGCGGGTCTGTGTTCATCCGTGTGTGTGACAGAATGGAGTGCATGTGTGGATCGTGAGAGAGGGGCAGTGTGAATGTGTGTGAGGGGCAGATAGGGAGAGTGTGCATCAGTGTATGTAACGGGGAGAGTGAGAATGTGTACTTGTCCAGACTAAGGCACAGACAAATACGGCATGTCCCTTTCCCCACATACACTCAGTCTGTGGTTTCAGAGCTTCCCCTCTCTGTAGCCTCTGCTCCATTTGTTGTTCATGTTGCAGACCCAGATGCTGTAACTACAGTACCCATGTTCCATTCAGAGTTGCGTCACCAAATCATCAGGTTTTCCGGGATATCTGAGGCAGCTCACAGCACAACCTTCTGCAAACCATCCCCAGCAGCTCCACTAAGTGGAGGTGAGAGAGAGGGGTGAGAGAGAAAGGAAGAGACATGAGAGAGAGAGAGAGAGGGGATGGGCAAGAGAGAGAGAGAGGTGGGTGGTTGAGAGAGAGAGAGGGAGCAGCGAGAGCGAGAGGGAGGGCGGGCGACAGAGAGGGGGGAGCAAGAGAGAGAAGGAGGAGGTAAGAGAGAGGGAGGGGAGCGAGGTAGAGAGGGACGTGCGAGAGAGAAAGGGAGAAGGTGAGAGAGAGAGGCGGCGGGCATGAGAGACAGGTGGGTGGGTGAGAGAGAGAGGGAGGGGCGAGAGAGAGGGGGGTGCGGGACGAGAGAGGGTGGGGTGATACAGAGAGAGGCAGGGGGCGAGAGAGAGAGGTGGGCGGGAGAGGGAGAGAGAGGGAGGGTGAGAGGGGGGTGAGAAAGAGGGAGAGGGTGTGAGAGAGAGGGATGGGGTGAGAGAGAGGGAGGGGGCGAGAGAGAGAGGGAGGGGGCGAGAGAGAGAGGGAGGGGGCGGGAGAGAGAGAGGGAGGGGGCGGGAGAGAGAGAGGGAGGTGACGAGAGAGAGAGGGAGGGGGACGAGTGAGAGAGGGAGGGGGACGAGAGAGAGAGGGAGGGGGACGAGAGAGTGAAGGGGGCGAGAGAGAGAGTGGGTGAGAGAGAGAGGGAGGGGGCGGGAGAGAGAGGGGGGCGGGAACGAGAGAGGGAGGGGGCGGGAGAGAGAGAGGGAGGGGGCGGAAGAGAGAGAGGGAGGTGACGAGAGAGAGAGGGAGGGGGACGAGTGAGAGAGGGAGGGGGACGAGAGAGAGAGGGAGGGGGACGAGAGAGTGAAGGGGGCGAGAGAGAGAGTGGGTGAGAGAGAGAGGGAGGGATGAAAGAGAGGGATAGGGAGGCGAGAGAGAGAGAGAGGGCGGCTTACAGATGCTGTAACGAAGTAGAGGGCCCGATATCCGTTCCCTCACTGTCTACCTCGACATATGGGGAGGATCCTTCAAAAAGCCAGAGAGGACCAGGACACCTTGTGTGGAGATTCTGAAACATCGACGTCCCACCAACCAAGTAAGTATCAATGTTCAGTAAAGAGCAATTCTCAATTTAAACTCGCTGGCAGTTCCAATCTAATCTCTCTCACTTTTCAGGCTTAGTTAACAGCATTAATGAAAGACTAAAAATAAAAATAATGTTTCTTCTCTTCAGTAAAAATGTTAAAAAGAAAAAAAGTAAATGATATAAGTTCATTCCGAAAAATCTAAAACATGACGTTCATTCAAAATTATGGGCAATCCTCGTAAATACTCGACATCATTTCTCTCACGAAATCTTCTTACGAGTGTTTGTAATCTAGCATCTGCTTCTTTAATTTCAACGGACTATCGTGCCCTGCTATCAAATGCTCATAGTAAATGTCCCTTCCTCTCTAAACCTTTGGTAAACTGTCAATATATTTCCAAATAACTGGATGTTCCACATCATGTCCGCATTGTCATCTCCTGTGGGCAGCTTCTGCATTATTGTCTGTTTTGTCGTCATTGTTTAAAGTTCTTTCATATAAATTCCACATTCCAACTGGAAAAAGCGGTGAACGCCGACCATTTCCACTGCGTAATCTTCTACCTCCATAGTTATCCTCGAACCAGTCCAGCAGCGGTTGCAGTTCATCTGGAAGCGTATCAGTCAAATGTTCAATAGCTTCATGAATGTTTTCAATGTGAATAAATGCAAGACCGATTATCATTTTAGCTCTGAAATAAAACTCTGAGTCAATGTTATACTTACTCAGGTGTTTTTTTAACATTTTTACTAAAGGCAATAAACATTATTTTTATTTTTATTGCTTTGATTAATGCTTTTACCTAAGCCTGAAAAGGAATAAATATGAGCTGCGCTGAAATAGTTCTGTGCCTAAATGCATCTGCGGCAAAATGGGCTGCACCAAACAGACCCCACCAAACAGAATGAAGTATTCAGTAAATTACCGCACAGGGGGACGCCCTATAACCATCCCAGGCTGTTATGCAGAAGAGGGTGAGCTCTAGGTAGCTGTCAGGAAATGCAGAGTATAGATCATTACTCATTTTGTGTTTGGAAAGCTGTAACGAGTGGAATTCTTCAGGGATCTGGATGAGGTCATCAACAAATTACAATCTATTCTAATGAACCGGATGAAGGAGATGGAGCTCAATTTGCTCATGCACCAGGCTAGTCATTCAATAAGATGTCAAATGGAGACAGAGCGTCTGCAATGGGATACAGACAGGGGGAGGGTAGAGCGTCTGCAAGGGAATGCAGACAGTGGAAGGACAGATCACCTGCAATTGGAGACAGACGGGGAGAGGGCAGAGCGTCTGCAATGGGATACAGACAGTGGAGGGAAGACTGTCTGCAATGGGATACAGACAGCGGAGGGCAGAGTGAGGGCAGTGCGTCTACAATGGGATACAGACAAGGAAGGGCAGTGTGTCTGCAATGGGAGACGGACTGGGGGAGATATGCACCTCTGCAATGGGATACAGACAGGGGGAGGGAAGAGCGTGTGCGATGGGAGACAGACAGGGGAAGGGTAGAGCGTCTGCAATGGGATACAGACAGGGGAAGGGAGAGCGTCTGCAATGGGATACAGACAGGGGAGGTCGGACCGTCTGCAATGGGATACAGACAGGGGAAGGGCAGAGCGTCTGAAATGGGATACAGTCGGGGGAGGGAAGAGCGTCTGCAATGGGATACAGACAGGGGGAGGGAAGAGTGCCTGTAATGGGATACTGATGGGTGAGGTCAGAGCTTCTGCAGTGGGATATAGGCAGGGGTGGCATAACGTCTGCAGTGGGATACAGATGGGGTGGGCAGAGCACCTGCATTGGGATCCAGACAGGGGAAGAGCAGAGCGTCTGCAATGGGATACAGACAGGGGGAGAGAAGAGCGTCTGCAATGGGATCCAGACAGGGGAGGGGAGAGCATCTACAATGCGATACAGACAGCTGAAGGCGGTGCGTCTGTAATGGGATACAGACGGGGAAGGTTAGAGCGTCTGCAATGGGATACAGACAGGGGAGGGCAGAGCATCTGCAATGTGATACTGACAGAGGGAGGGCCGAGCGTCTGCAATGGGATCCAGACAGGGGAGGGGAGAGCATCTACAATGCGATACAGACAGCTGAAGGCAGTGCGTCTGTAATGGGATACAGACGGGGAAGGTTAGAGCGTCTGCAATGGGATACAGACAGGGGAGGGCAGAGCATCTGCAATGTGATACTGACAGAGGGAGGGCCGAGCGTCTGCAATGGGATACAGACAGGGGAGGGCAGAGCATCAGCAATGGGATACAGACAGGGGAAGGGCAGATTGTCTGCGATGGGAGACAGACAGGGGAAGGGAGAGCGTCTGCAATGGGATACAGACAGGGGAGGTCGGACCGTCTGCAATGGGATACAGACAGGGGAAGGGAAGAGCGTCTGCAATGGGATACAGACAGGGGGAGGGGAGAGCGTCTGCAATGGGATACAGACAGGGGAAGGGTAGAGTGTCTGCAATGGGATACAGACAGGGGGAGGGGAGAGCGTCTGCAATGGGATACAGACGGGGGAGGGGAGAGCGTCTGCAATGGGATATAGACAGGGGAGGTCGGACCGTCTGCAATGGGATAGAGACAGGGCAGGGGCAGAGCGTCTGAAATGGGATACAGTCGGGGGAGGGAAGAGCGTCTGCAATGGGATACAGACAGGGGGAGGGAAGAGTGCCTGTAATGGGATACTGATGGGTGAGGTCAGAGCTTCTGCAGTGGGATATAGGCAGGGGTGGCATAACGTCTGCAGTGGGATACAGATGGGGTGGGCAGAGCACCTGCATTGGGATCCAGACAGGGGAAGAGCAGAGCGTCTGCAATGGGATACAGACAGGGGGAGAGAAGAGCGTCTGCAATGGGATCCAGACAGGGGAGGGGAGAGCATCTACAATGCGATACAGACAGCTGAAGGCAGTGCGTCTGTAATGGGATACAGACGGGGAAGGTTAGAGCGTCTGCAATGGGATACTGACAGAGGGAGGGCCGAGCGTCTGCAATGGGATACAGACAGGGGAGGGCAGAGCATCAGCAATGGGATACAGACGGGGGGAGGCAGAGCATCAGCAATGGGACACAGACGCGGGGAGGCAGAGCATGAGCAATGTGATACGACAGGGGGAGGGCCGAGCATCTGCAATGGGATACAGACAGGGGAGGGCAGAGCATCAGCAATGGGATACAGACGGGGGGAGGCAGAGCATCTGCAATGGGATACAGACAGTGGGAGGGCAGAGCATCTGCAATGGGATACAGACAGGGGAGGGCAGAGCATCAGCAATGGGATACAGACAGTGGAGGGCAGAGCATCAGCAATGGGATACAGACAGGGGGAGGGCCGAGCATCTGCAATGGGATACGGACAGGGGAAGGCAGAATAAGCAATGGCATAAAGACAGAGGATGGCTGTGATCAAAGCTTCAGCAGAAAACAAAAACAGTACAATATATATGTGATGGAAATTTTCTGTTTTGTGGAAAAGACGAAACAGCAGAAATTTATTTAACTGCAAGGAGAATGCAGAACTCAGTGTTACAGAGAGATTTGTGGGTCGTAGTACATGAATCATATCAAATTAACCTGAAGATGTAGCAAGTGATTTGGAAGGTAAATGTCATGATCCTGTTTCGTGCAAGGGGTGTTGGGCATGATCTTAGTGATGTTTTTTGCATCAGTACAGGGCATTGCTGAGATTACATCTGTTGTATAATGTGTAGTTATAACTGCCTAAACTGAAAAAAAATTGCTTTCGAAATGTCTCAAAGATGTTTCTCGTTATGCATTCTTGGGATGAAGACATTACGTTTTGAAGAATGAACAGTTAGGCCTGAGAATGAGGGATGGTTTATTGACCATATAAGATCTGGAGAAGAGTGTAGTTGGTGAATACTGGATGGATATTTCTTATGGTGTGGGAGAATAAAACTGGGGAAATAATTTAAGAATAAGTCAGTTTCAAAGGAAAGGTCATTGGACAGTAAAATTGAACTGTGAATTCTCTTCACACATATTCTGACGGACAAGCTGAGCTTTTCCAGCAATTACTGTACATGTTTAAGAATATTCATTTTAACACAGACTTTGTGAAGACATGAAACGCTTATTTTTACATTATACAAGCACATAGTAATACATCTTCAAAACAAGTAGGACCATTTATTGTGAATGAATTGATTCTGCAATAACACACTGACCTGGAGTCGAGAATGTTATGGAGTCATATAGTTCGGACAATGTTCAAGAAGAGCTCACAGAGTCCAGTGTGGGACTGGAAACGTTACTGATTTAACTTACAGATGGAAAATATAGCCTATCTGTGGAGAAACATTCTATTGCTCCCTTTCTGCTTCCCAATCGCTCATCACAGCAATGTGTGGGAGTGAAAAAAAGCCCAGTCGTCTTTCCCACTAATGGAGGATTCCTGATGAGGATTCATTGGAATCTCCCCATTACCTGAAGCAAAACAATTCTGCCAAATTAAACTGTTTCATGAAGAAATACCATTGTCAGAAGGCTGTGCAAGTAGAATAACAACAGAAGTAATTATTCGACTCGATAGTGAACAGACAGGAGATTCTGTGGCAGCAAATGGGAATCCGGAATGGTGTGTAGCCTCCCACATGCCCAGGGTCCAGGATGTCTCAGAGTGGCTGCAGAACGTTCTCACCGGGAGTAGGGGGAGGGTGGTGGGAGCGGGAAGCAGCCAGAAGTCATTGTGCACATTGGTACAAAGGACAGAATGACACAGGTAGAAATAGTGATGACATCCTACAGAGTGATTGTGGAGAGCTACGGAAAAGGATAAAATGCACGGTAATATCCAGTTTACTTCCAGTTCTCCGTGCTAGTGAGGGTAAGAATAGGAGGATATGGCAGATGAAGGGGTGGCTAAAGAATTGGTGCAGGGGGCAGAGATTTTTGGATTACTGGGATCTTTTGTGGGGCAAGGTGGCGTGTTCAGGAAGGACAAGTTGTACCTGAGCTGGAAGGGGACCAGTATCCTGGCAGGCAGGTTTGCAACTGCTGCAAGGGAGGGTTTCAACGAGATTGGCTGGGGTTGGGGAGTGGTGAGATCCTCAACAGCAGGAAGGCAAGTGCGAGGCTGGAAGGAGATACAGTAATCAGAAACAGTAAAATGAAGAGACAGGTCAGGCTAGACAACGACAGGGAGCAAGGAATGTCTGTTGGATTAAATCGCAACTGTTTCAATGCAAGATGGCTGACAGGTAAGGCTGATGAACTGTGGACATGGATCGCTGCGTGAGACTGGGACATTATAGCCATTACTGAAACATGGATAAGGGAGGGACAGCACTGACAGCTTAAAGTACCAGGGGACAGGTGCTTTATACGGGACAGAGATGGTGGAAAGACGGGACAGAGAGTTTCATTTTTGATTCAGGCGAGTAACACAGCAGTAATCAGAGATAAAATAACTGATGAATCATCCTGTGAGGATTTGTCTGGGGAGCTAATAAATAAGAAGGGAATGGTGATAGGATTTAGATTGTACTATAGGCCCCCAAATAATAAACGAGGAATTAGTGGAACAAAAATATGTAGACAGACTGGGGAGACGCACAGGGCCAATAGGATTGCATTAGTAGGAGATTTTAATTTTCCTAACATAGACTGGGAATGACATAGAATTAAGGACTAAAATGGGGTGAATTTATTAAGTGTGTTCAGAATAGTTTCCTCAAGCAGTAAGTAGAGAGTGCAAATCGGGAAGGGACGAAGCGTGACCTACTCTAAGATCTAGGGCAGGACAGGTGTCTGAGGTGATAGTGGGGGAGCCCTCTGGGACCCGCGAAAATAGTTCTATTAATTTTTAAATAGTTATGCAGAAGGATAAAATTGGTCCACATGTTCAAGTTCAAACTTGGGGCAAGGCGAATTTTGATGGAATGAGACAGGAGCTTGTAGGGGTTGGTTGGAGGGGTTTCTTTGCAGGCGAAGGGACCTCCTGCAAGTGGGAGGACTTTAAAAGTGAAATGTCGACAGTTCAAGGTCTATGTGTTACTGTGAGGGTAAAAGGCAAGGTTGGTAGGAAGAGGGAACCTCGGATGTCAGGAGATATTGAGGCTTTGACCAGCAAAAAGGAGGCGTGGCTCAGGTCCAGGCAGCTGGGATCGAGGGAATACCTGGAGGTGTACACGGGGTACAGTAGTTTACTGAAAAAGGAAATCAGGAGGGTGAAAAGGGGGCACAAAATAGCTTTGGCTGATAAGATTAGTGTGAATCCAAAGAGGTTCATTAAATATATTAAAGTCAAAAGAATAGCTAAATGAGAATATGACCCCTCAAAGTCCAAAATGGACGTGCATGTCCTGAAGATTTGCGAGATTCTCAATGAATATTTCTCCTCTGTCTTTACCGTGGAGTAATACATGAACCTTGGGAGGCTGACAAAAGTCGTAGTGTTATCTTGGGGTGAGTCAATATCACAGGAGAAGGTGTGTTGGATGCGTTAGACTGTATGAAGGTGGATAAATCTCCTGGTTGTAAACAGATGCATCCAAGAACACTGCAAGAGGCTACAGAAGAAACTACGGGGACCCTGGTTGATATTTTTGCATCATCGTTAGCAACAGGTTAGGTTCCAGAATATTGGAGATTAGCAAATGTTGTGCCATTATTCAGAAAGGGAAGAAAAGAAAAATCTGGGATCGATAGACCAGGAAGTCTAATATCTGTGGTACGAAGGTTGCTTGAGAAGACTCTGAGGTGTGCGATATGCATGCATTTGGAAATATAAGGTTTGTTTAGAAATAGTTTTTTTGACAGATTCCCTACAGTATGGAAACAGACCGTCTGGCACAACAAGACCACACTAACCCTCCAAACAGTCACCCACCCAGTTCCATTTCTCTACCCTATATTTACCCCTGACGAATGCACATAACACGATAGGTAACTTAGCATGGCCAATTCACCTGACCTATAGATCTTTGGATTGTGTAAGGAAAATGGAGCACCCAGAGGAAACACACACAAACACAGTGAGAATGTGCAAACTCCATACAGAGCGTCACCCGAAGCTGGAACCAAACCCGGATCCATGACATTATGAGGCAGCAGTACTAGCCACTGAACTACCATGTCACCCTTGCTTTTTTTCAACACAGTTCAATGACACAGGTACAAAATCTATTCTGCCCTTCACCCATGATGCACGTTCGAATATCACATACCATGGTTAATTTATTCTCCACTGAAAGTGTCATCTTATTATTAGTTTGATATTAGTTTTATATCTTATTAGTTTGATATTATTAATTTTAATAATTATTATTAATAGTTGTTTTTATACTGGAAAGATCACATGGCTTTGTGAGTGGGAGATCATGCCTCTCAAATTTGTTTGAGTTCATTGATGAAGTGACCAGGAATGTTGATGAGGGTAGGGCGGTAGAGTGTGTGGTTTTCAGTAAGGCCTTTTACAAGGTTGCCATTGATAGGCTGGTCTGGAAGGTTAGAATCGCATGGAATCCAGAGGGACCTGGCAAATTAGATATACAATTGGCTTCATGGTAGTAAGCAGAGGGTAATAGTGGAAGGGTTCTCTCGGACTGGAGGCCTGTGACACATGAAGTGCCTCAGGGGTCGCTGCTGGGCCCGTTGCTATTTGTTATCTGTATCAATGATATTCTTGCGAATGTGCAAGGCATGGCTAGGAAACTTGAAGATGACACTAAGATAGGTGGTATCGTGGACAATGAGGAAGTATATCAGAAATTGCAGCAGGACGTTGATCAAACTGGAGAAGTGGGCCGAGGAATATTTTGGCAACGTTAGATCAAGGTAGGAGTTTCATGTTGATTGGTAGGACCTTAAGGAGTGTAGTTGAGCAGAGGGACCATGGAGTTTAGGTCCACCGTTCTCTGAAAGTGGGGTCATAGTTAGATATGGTAGTGAAGTAGGCTTTTGCCACACTAGCAAGCATCGGTCAGGACATGGAGGAGAGCAGTTGGGAAGTTATGTTATAGTCATACAGGATGTTGGTGAGGCTGCACTTGTAGTGTTGTGTTCAGTTTTAGTCACATTGAGATCGGAAGGATGTTTTTAATTTGGAATGTGTGCAGACGGAATTTATAAAAATGTTGCCAGGACTCAACAGTATGAATTAATGGGAGAGGTTGGACAAGCGAGGACTTTTTTTCCTTACAGCACAGGAGAGGGGCCTATAGAAGTTTACATGGATAGGGTGAATGGACCCAACAAATTTTTCCTAGAGTTGGGGAATCAAGGAGGGGAGAGCATCAGTTTAAGGTCAGAGGGGAAAGAATAAAAGGGAAACTGATGGAAACTGTTTTACACAGAGAGTGGCACACAAAGGGAATGAGCTGTCAACAGAAGTGGTTGATGCATTTATATTAAGGATACGTAAATGGCATTTGGGCAAGTACATGGACAGGAAAGGACGAGAATGCTATTGGCCAAGTGCTGGGAAATGAGGTTAGTGTGGTTGGATATTTGGGTCAGCATGGACGAGTTTGAGCCAAAGGGCCTCTCTGCCTCTCTCCATGATCTAGGACTTGATGACTCTACACATAGAACAGTATTTGGGTCAAACTCTCATTTTTCCTTAGGTCATAAGTTCGAATCATATTTGGACAATGTTCTTTCAAGTTAACTTTGCAGATATTTTGCTTTTCAGTTTGTTATCGACAATACGTGTGTGTGTGTGTGTGTGTGTGTGTGTGTGTGTGTGTGTATGTGTGTGTGTGTGTGTGTGTCTGTCTGTCTGTCTGTGTGTGCGTGTGTGTCTGTGTGTGTGTCTTTGTGTGTGTGTGTGTGTGTGTGTTTCTCAGTATTTTTCAAAGGGAAATATCACTGTACATATTTGCAATATCCTCTAGTCATTCCACTTTCCATCATAGTTTGTTTTGGTCATAGACATGTTGTTTTAGTAGATTAAAGAAATCTGCCTGACTTGTTCCGAACACTGACCCTGACACACTCTGAGAACTATATCTTTGGCCATATCACCAACATAGTTATAATTATTTTTTGTGGGCAGTGGAGGAGTGGGGCCAGAAAAGGGAGAAGTGAGCCAAAACAACACAGGGAATTATCGACTCAATCAGCCAAGGTCAGAGACGAGGAGTTCCTTGGAGGGGATTCTGAGGGATGGAATTTGCATTTATTTAGAAAGACAAGGAATGATTAGGGATAGTCAATATGAATTTGTGAAATCATGTCTAATTAATGTGATTGAGTATTATAAAGAGATGACAAAGAAGATTGAAGAATACACTGTGGTGTACAATTTTTACATAAATTTCAGCAAGGCATATAATAAGGTTCCCCATCGTAGACAGATTACTAAAATTAGATTATATGTAATCTAGTAAAAGCTAACCAATTGGATACAAAATTGGATTGAAGGTAATGGATTGTTTTCCAAACTGAAGTCCTGTGGCCAGCGGTGTGCTGAAAGAATCAGTGCTGAGCTCACTGCTTTTCATCACGGATATAAACAACTTTGATGTGATTATCGGAGGCATGGTTAGTAAGTTTACAGATAACATCACCGAATTGGTTCAGTGGACAATGAAGAAGATTATCTCAGATTATAACGGGATCCTTGACCAACAATGAGCCAAGGACTGGCAGATGGAGTTTAATTTAGATATTGGTGAGGTTTGACATTTCGGTAAGTTAAAGCGGGGTAGTGCCCTGGGAAATGTTGCTTAACAAAGAGAACTATGGGTGAAGATTCATAGTTGCTTGAAAGTGGAGTTTAGGTCGGTAGAGTAGTGAGGAACGTGGTTGACATGCTTGTCTTAATCGGTCAGAACATTGAGAATTAGAGTCGGGGTAGCGTGAGGGGCTTGGACAGGACGGAGGTGAGGCCACTTTAATAAAACTGCGTACATATCAGTTGACTCTTTTAAAGGATGGATGTTGTTAAGCTTGAAAGGGTGCAGAAAAGATTTACAAAGATTATCTGGAACCTGAGGGTTTGAGCTACAGGGAGATGATGAACAGGATGAGGCTTTTTCCCCTGGACTGTCAGAGACTGAATGGTGACATGACAGAGGTTTAATAAAGTCCTGAGGGGCATGGATAGTCTGATTGGACAAGATCTTTTTTCCCAGAGTAGGGGCTTCCAGAACTAGACAGCATAGTGTGAAGGTGACAGGGCAAAGACTGAGAAGGGACCTGAGGGGAAACCTTTTCATACAGAGGCTGGTGGGTGTACTGCCAGAGAAAGTAGTGAAAGCGGGTACAATTACACGTTTAAAATGTAACTGGATAGTTACATAAATGGGAATGGATCATGTGATGTGGGCCAAATGCTGCCAAGTGGGACGAGATCTGATTAAGATGCCTGATCGGCATGGACAAATTGGACAAAAGGATCTTTTTCCACGCTGTATGATTCTCTTATTCTCACAGCGGGATGAGGAAGAATTCTAAAAGGGTCATTCGAATGGGAATTCTCTTCCCCGGAAGTTTGTGGTGCCTCTCTGATTACAAGTATTCACAGCTGAGTTAGCAAAAGATTTGACAGAAAAGTGAGTCACAGATAATGGGACACAGACAGGACGATGAGGCTGAGACCACAATCTGATCAGCCACAATCTTAATGCCTGGTGGAGAAGGCTCAAATTCTCTAATGACCCACTCCTGCTCCTCAGTCCCATGTTTCTGTGTTCCATTCAACCCCTCTAACCTGCTAGACAGGAGCAGTTAGAGTCCACTTATTGTTATAGCATGGTGCACAGAAATAGAGGAGTCAGTTCGGTCCCTGGAGACTGTCCCACTCGGTTTGGGAGATTTGGAAAATGTAATTGGAAGACCCAGGCTGGATATGGAAGAGGTTGCTCATTTCTCTTTACAAAACTTCCCCTCTCTGTATCTTGTGCTTCATTTGTTGATCATGTTGTAGACCCAGATTCACCGTGAATACAGCCCCCAAATCTCACCCCGTGATGGTTCACAAAGTCCACGGGTCTCCCTGATTGCAACATTCCATACAAGACCTTCCAGGAAAATAACACATACGAACTTTCCAATAACAGAAGGGGAGAGCATCAGCAACAGGGGCAAGGCATTCACATCCCAAGCCTGCCTTGCCCTTCACTAAGATCAAGGCTGACCTGCTCCAAGTCTCAAATCTTCTTAATGTCCATGTATTATTGAGCACTTCCACAGAACACAGAACAAAGAACAGTACTGATTTGGAGATGTCGGTGTGCGACTGGGGTGTACAAAGTTAGAAATCACATAGCACCAGGTTATAGTCCAACGGGTTTAATTGGAAGCACAGTAGCTTTTGGAGCATCGCTCCTTCATCAGGTGATAGTGGAGGGCTCGATCATAACACAGAATTTAGAGCAAAAATTTACAGTATGATGTAACTGAAATTATACATGGAAAAATTGATTCTCTGTTAAGTCTTTCATCTGTTAGAATACCATGATAGTTTCACTTCTTTCATGTGTAAATCCCAAAACCTTTTTTTAAAAAAAAGTTGCATTCTCAGGTGAGCTGTGAACAATGGTGATAGCAAAACAAAATTTTGAAAGTGTTGGCCCCCTGTGTTCTCTGACTATGCCATGATGTTTAGATTGATTCTAAGCTAAAAATTGAGATAACGGAGTTTTACATGAATTCATGCAGATTTTCAGCTCCTGGGGAAAAACCTTGTCTATTGACCCGATCGATGATCATCATGATTTTAAACACCTCTATCTATTAACTTCTCAGCTTCCCATATTCAAGTGAAAACAACCCCAGCTTATTCAGCATTTCCCTAACGCGCAAACCCTCCAATCCTGGCAACATCCTTGTTCATTTTTTCTGAACCCTTTCATGTTTCACGACATCCTTCCTGTGGCATTGAGAACAGAATTGCACACAGTATTCGAATAGTAGTCGGGCCAAACACTGTTTAGTTCCCTGAGCGCCCCAGTCTTTATCCAAAGTAAGTTCCAAAATGAAATATTTGTTTTGGATCTTGTAGTTTCACACATCGTTGCCTTCATTGATCATTAAGGAGACCGGATTTGTCCCGAGCTCTTCTTTTGCCCTTAATACCCTTGTAGAGTCTCTTTTGATTCTCTTTAACTTTCTCTGCCAAAGCTATCTCGTGTCCCCTTTTTACATTCCTGATTTCCATCCTAAGTGTATTCCAACAGACCGGATGCTCCTGAAGGGATTCCCTTGAGTCAGCCAGTTATATCTGACATGTGACCCCTTTTTTCTTGACCACAGCCTCGAAACTCAGCCAGTGTTTCCTAATTCAGTCAGCATTGAGCTGCACAATAACAGGAACACGCTGGCGCTGAACGCTCCTTTTATCTCGGTTTTAAGATATTCCTACTTGCCAGACTTCCCTTTACCTGTAAATATCCTCCCCAGATCTACTTTAAAAAGTCCTGTCTAATACTATCTTGCTCCATTGAATAACTTGAACTTGTGGACCAGGCCTGTCCCTTTCCATCGCTATTTTCAAACTAATACAATTGTGGTAACTTTCCAAAGTGCTCCCCCACTAACACCTCAGTCCCGTTCCCGACCTTGTTCACTCCAGCTGTAACCGTCTGTCAGAGAATGTCACATTCATTCAGAAAGGGTCACAGTCTGTCTCAGAGAGGGTCAGAGATTGTCACAATGTGCCTCGGAGAGTCAGAGACCGTCAGAGAATGTCACAGTGTGTCATAATGTGTCTCAGAGAGTGTCACAGTGTGTCTCATAGAGTGTTATAGTGTGTCTCAGAGAGTGTCACAGTGTGTTTCAGAGAGTGTCACACAGTGTCACAGTCCGTCAGAAATGGTTACATGTATTTCAGAGTTTGTCAGAGAGAATCAGAGAGTGTCACAGTGAGTCGTACTTTGTCTCAGAGAGTGTCAGAGAGGGTCAGCATTTGTCTCAGAGAGGGTCACAGTCTGTGAGAGAGTGTCATGGTGTGTTTCAGAGAAAGACAGAATAACTCAGAAAGAGTCACAATGTGTCTCAGAGAGGGTCAGAGAGAGTCAGAGAGTATCACAGTGTGCCTAAGAGCATGTCAGAGAGTGTCATGCTGTGCCTCAGAGAGAGAGAGAGAGAGAGAGAGAGAGAGAGAGAGAGGCACAGTCGGTCTCAGAGAGGGTCAGAGAGTGTCACTGTGTGTCTCAGAGAGTGTCACAGTGTCTCAGAGAGTCAGAGAGAGTCGGAAAGTGTAACAGTGTGTCTCAGAAAGTGTCATAGAGTGACACAGTGTGTCACAGTCTGTCAGAGCGAGTCACAGTGTGCCTCAGAGTGGGTCAGAGTGTGTAACAGTCTGTTAGAGAGTGTCACAGTGTGTTTCAGAGAGTCAGATAGGATCAGAGAGTGTCACGGTGTGTTTCAGAGAGAGTCAGAGTGAGTCAGAGAGTGTCACAGTGTCTTTCAGAGAGAATCAGAGAGTGTCACAATGTGTTTCAGAGAGTGTCAGCTAGGATCAGAGAGTGTCACAGTGCGTCTCACAGTGTCAGAGAGAGTCAGAGAGTGTCACAGTGTGTCTCAGAGAGGGTCAGAGAGAATCAGAGAGTATCACAGTGTGCCTAAGAGCGTGTCAGAGAAAGTCAGCGAGTGTCACAGTGTGTCGTGCTGTGCCTCAGAGAGTGTCAGAGAGAGTGAGAGAGAGAGACATACAGTCGGTCTCAGAGAGGGTCAGAGAGTGTCACTGTGTGTCCCAGAGAGTCAGAGAGAGTCAGAAAGTGTAACAGTGTGTCTCAGAAAGTGTCAGAGAGTGACACAGTGTGTCAGAGTCTGTCAGAGCGAGTCACAGTGTGTTTCAGAGAGAGTCAGATCGAGTCACAGGGTGTCTCAGAGTGCGTCAGAGAGTGTCACACTGTGTTTCAGAGAGTTCCAGATAGGACCAGAGAGTGTCACAATGTATCTCAAAGTGTCAGAGAGAGTCAGCGAGTGTCACAGTGTGTCTAAGAGAGTCTCAGTGAGAGTCATAGAGTCACAGTCTGTCAGAGAGTGTCACAGTGAGTCTCAGTGAGTCTCAGTGAGTGTCACAGTGTGTCTCAGAGAGTCAGAGAGAGTCACAGTCTGTTTTTGAGAGTGTCACTGTGTGCCACAGAGAGTATCAGAGAGTGTCACAGTGTGTTCAAGAGTGTCAGAGAGAGTCACAGTGTGTCTAAGAGAGAGTCTCAGCGTGTTTCAGAGAGTCAGAGAGAGTCGGAACGTGTCACAGTCTGTCTCTGAGAGTGTCACAGTGTGTCACAATCTGTCAGAGAAGGTGTCAGTATATTTCGGAGTGAGTCAGAGAGAGTCAGAGAGTGTCACAGTTTGTCAAAATCTGTCAGAGAGGGTCACAGCTGTCGTGCTGTGCCTCAGAGAGTGTCAGGGAGAGTCAGAGAGTGTCACAGTCAGTGTCAGAGAGGGTCAGAGTGTGTCACAGTGTTTCACAGTCTGTCAGAGTGTGTCACATTGTGCTGCAGAGTGTGTCAGAGAGTTTCACAGTCTGTTAGAGAGTGTCACAGTGGGTTTCAGAGAGTGTCTCGGTGTGTCTCAGAGAGTGTCAGATAAGATCAGAGAGTGTCACAGTGAGTTTTTTTTAATGTTATCAGCCTTTCGGTGACAATAAGAAGTATAAATGGATGGAAGGTTGCCTTCCGTGATGGTCTGTGCTGTGCACACAACCGTCTGTAGTTTCTTATGGTCCTGGGTAGAGCAATTACCATGTCACATGAATAGAATGCTTTCGGTTGCCAGTATACAGAATAACAATAAGAGAGACAGCTCATTCTAAGCTGGAAGAGACAATGGGTTGAGTTTCCGCAACCTTTGCTTTAATAATTCTGTGATATGTATTTAAAGCCTATGGAGGGGGGGTGAGACAAGCTTGTTCAATAAAGGACACAGACTGTTCCATCAACAAAAATCGATTCGTATTGTGTCATGAAGTTCAGTTGCAATGAAAAGTTTTTTAAAACAAAGTGGTTTTCTGAGATTTCCAGGATATTCAGAAACGTTTTTTTTTCTCTTTGAATCTTATAAAAGAAACAGATTTTGGCCTTAATACACGTGTCACAGACACACCATCTGTAATTGGACCACAGTGTCCACATATAACCAAGGTCAGCAAATGGACCAGTCAAGAAACATGAGACAGAATGATATGCAAACATGAGATACAAACTGAAAATGGTGGAGAAACGAAATAAAAACATGAAGAAGTATCTGCAGATAGAAACAGAGTTAACATATTGATTATGATGTGACATTTCTGAAAAGTCAAAGGTTAATGCTATGCAACTCTGCTCAAATTCTGCCAGATTTGTTGAGTTTTGCTCCAGCTCTTTCAATTTCTTTTTCTTTCTGAACTGTGACAAATTGTCTGATCTGAACGATAACAGCAAAGCCCCTGTCTCACTTGGATCTCGAGTAATTCGTTATTGATATTAAATGAGAAATTACAAAGTTCCTATGTTTGACAAGGCTCTAAATATTGATGACGTATTAGATTGTGAAAACCTGCCATGAAAATGTTGAAACAAAAACTGAAGTTGGTTTTAAAGCTCAGTAGGTCTGGCAGAATCTGTGAAGAGAAATCACAGTTAACGTTTCGGGTTCAGTGACCCTTCATCAGAAATGATGGTAGCTAGGAAAATGTTGGTTGATATGAAGAAGGGGATGGACAGCTGTTAATGGAGATTGTTAGTGGCTAAACATAGAGGGTGTGTAATGGAAGGCGATGTGAGAACTAGGCCTGGTGTATTATTGGTCGGGGGCGAGGACATTGTGGAGTTCAGGGCCGAAAATTATTGAACTTGATTTTGAGTCTGAAGGGCTGTAGGATCCTCACACGGTAAATGAGGTGTTGTCGTGTCAGTTTGCATAGACTTTTCCTGGAACACTGCAGCAAGCCTGACATAGAGATATTGGTCAGGGAACAGGATGCGGTATTAAACTGGCAGGGAACTGGAAGCTCAGGACCATTTGTATAGATACACTTTGGATGTTCAGAGAAGCGGTCACCCAGGCTACCGTTAGTTTCCCCAATGTAGAGAAGACCACATTGTGAGAAGTGAATCGAGTAGACTAATTGTGGAAAATGTTGGTAAGGTGCTGCTTCATCGGTACGGTGTGGTTGGGCCCTTGGATAGTGAGAAAGGAGGACAGAAGTGCGAACATGTTACACTTTCGGCAGGGGCAAGTGAAGTGGACCTGTGGTGGGGGTGAGGGCGGGGTAATGGGAGTGAATAAAGAGTGAACCAGGGTGTCCTGGTCCCTCCAGAAGGTGGACAATTTTGAGGAGGAAAATATGTGTCTGGTGATGGCATCTTGCTGGAGGTGGGGGAAATGGCGGCTGATAATCCACTTCATGTGAATGCAGGTGGGATGGTCGGCCAGGACAAGAGGAATTCTCTCGCTGTTGCAGGAAGGTAGAGAGACGGTGAAAATAGAAATGCAAGAGGTGGGTCAGACCTGGTTGAGGGCCCTCTCGAAAACAGTGCTGGGATATTCTCAGTTGAGGAAGAAGATGGACATTTTGGAAATTGACGCCATTAGAAGCAATGCGGTGGAGACAGAAAAATTGGTGGAATGGAATGGAGTATTAGCAAGAAACAGGTTGTGAGGGTGTATCCTCCAGGTAGCAGTGGCAGTCGGTTGGTTAATACTGGATATTAGTGGCCTGTCGATCCCCAGAAATGGAAACAGAGATACCGAGGAAAGGAAGTGATGAATCAGAGAAAGACGAGGTGAAAGTGAGGGAGGAGGGGTGACTTGATAGAGGTGTACAAGATGATTAGGGGGTTAGATAGGGTTGACAGTGAGAACCTTTTTCCACGTATGGAGTCAGCTATTACAAGGGGGCATAGCTTTAAATTAAGGGGTGGTAGATATAGGACTGATGTTAGGGGTAGGTTCTTCACTCAGCGAGTCGTAAGCTCATGGAATGCCCTGCCAGTAGCAGTAGTGGACTCTCCCTCTTTATGGGTATTTAAGCGGGCATTGGATAGGTATATGGAGGATAGTGGGTTAGTGTAGGTAAGTTCCGACAGCAACATGGTGCCAGAGAGATAAATGGGAGGGGCTGGTGCTGGGAGGAAGGTCGCTTGGAAGGTGACAGCTAGATGAAGGTGGGTGGTGATAGTGATAGTTCAGAGTGGAAGGTGGAGTGGCTAGATGGGAAGGAAGATGGACAGCTAGGACAGTTGAAGAGGGCGGTTCTGAGTTGGAGGGTTTGATCTGGGATAAGGTGGAGGGGAGATGAGGAAACTGGTAAGATTGTCCTTGATACCGTGTGTTGGAAGGGTCCCAAGGCAGAAGATGATGCGTTCTTCCTTCAGACGTCAGGTGGCTAGAATTTGACAGTGGATGAGGCCACAAACCTGCAAAGCCTTGGCGGAATCGGAGGGGGAGTTGAAGTATTTAGCCACAGGTCAGGGGGGTTGTT
This sequence comes from Chiloscyllium punctatum, assembly GCF_047496795.1. Taxonomy (NCBI): domain Eukaryota; kingdom Metazoa; phylum Chordata; class Chondrichthyes; order Orectolobiformes; family Hemiscylliidae; genus Chiloscyllium; species Chiloscyllium punctatum. The sequence continues at coordinate 30,633,489 of NC_092751.1, forward strand.
GGGTGTATGTGTGTCTGAGAGTGTTCCCTGAACTGTTCTGCAAGTTGACGTCTTGTCTCGCCAATGTAGTGGAGACCAGGAGCAATGGACACACTAGAAGAGGTATTTGGATGCACAGGATGCTATCTGGCTGATGTGGAAGGATCCTTTGGGGCCTTGGGTGGAGGTGAGGAGGGAGGTGTTGGCACAGGTTTCATACCTGTTGTAGTGGCAAGGGAAAGTGCTGGGAGTGGAAGGTGGCTTGTTGGGGTTGCGTGGACCTAATGAGGGAGCTGTGAGGGAATGGTCTCAGCAGTATGATGATAGGGGTAGGGAGGGAAGTATATCTCTGGTGGTGGGGTCTGACTGTTGGTGGCAGAAATGGCGGAGGATGATGCGTTGTATACTGAGGTTGGTGGGATGGAAGGCATGCACCAGAGAGGTTCTAACTTGTTGTAGTTGGAAGGGTGAAGCTCAAGGCCGGAGTTTTGGGCAGTTGAGGAGATGCGCCAGAGCACCCTCCTGCAGCCAAACCACCTCTTCAATGCTACCTGTCCCTATATCTATCTTTGCACAGTTTGAAAGCTTAACCCAAATGCCCTCAGTTCTGTCATATAGATAATGAATGCACAAAGTGAAAAGTTGTGGTCCCAAAACTGAGTCTTGTGGAACACCACTTGTCACTGGCTGCCATCCTGAGAAGGACACTTTAATCCACACTCTCTGCTTTCTGTCAGACAGCCAAACTTCAACTTCCACCTTGCCTCTAACACCATGGACGCATATCTTTCTCAATAGCCTCATGCATGACACCTTGTCAAAGGATTCTTGAGGTGCAGATGGATAACATCTATTGGTTCTCCTTCATCAAATCTGCACATTACTCCCTCAATGTATTCTAGCAGGTTTGTCAGGCATGACCTCCCCTTGATGAAACCATGCTGACTCTGTCCTATTTTACCAAAGACCTCCAAGTATTCAGAAATCCCATTCTTCACGATTAATTCCATGATGTTACCCACAACCAAGTCTGCAAATCAGTCTGCAGTTTTCCATCTTCTGCCTACCTCCCTTATTAAACCGGGTGTCATGTTAGCAATTATACAGCCACTTGGCCCTTTCCTGATTTTAGTCATTCCTGAAAGATTACCACTTTCGCTTGTACTAACTCTTCAGCGATCTCCCTTACAAGGCTGGGGTGTAGTCCATCTGGTCCAGGTGAGTTATCCACATTCAGGCCATTCCGTTTTCTAACATGTTCTTCTTGGTGATGGCCACTGTATTTAGGACTGCCCTCTCACTGTCTTCAATTCTTGGGTAATTACTCGTGTATTCCACCGTGAAGACTGATGCAAAATTCCTCAGCCATGCCTTTGCTTCCCACTACTGTCTCTCCAGCATCATTTCCCAGTGGTCCATATTCACATTTATGTCTCTTTTGCATTTTATATATCTAAAGAATCTCTTACAGTTTCCTTTATATTACTGGTTAGCTTAGCCCCATACTTAATGTTCTCCCTCCTTATTTATTTTTTCTTGTCTTCTGTTGGCCTCAATTCTCCAGTTCCCCACTGCCCTTCACTCTGCTTGCTCTTTTGCTTATATGCAATCCCTGACTTCCCTTGTCAGCCCTGGTTGCCTCATCCTCCCTGTACCATACCTCTATTACTCAGCACGCATCTCTGCAGTGTCTTTTAAATTATCATGGAATCTCCAGCCATTGCTGTTACCCTGTCTTTCCGGCTAGACGCCTGTCCAGGTCAATTCTACCCAGCTTCTCCCTTATGCCTCTCCAGTTGCCTTTATTCAGCTGAAATACTGTTATCTCTGATTCTATCTTCTCTCTCAAATTTCAGAATAAATTCAACCATGTTCTGATCAATGCTTCTGAAGTTTTCCTTCACCTTAAGCTCCCTTGTCTAGCCTGCGTCATTAAATCCAGTGTCATCTGTTCCCGAGTGGGCTCCACCACATGATGCTCCAAAAAGCCATCCCGTAGATATTCCTCAAATTCCTTTTCTTGCGATTCACTACCAACTTGGTTTCCCATTCCACTTGCATATTGAAATCCCCCATGATCCCTGTAACGATGTCTTTCCTACAGATCTTTTCTATCGTCTGGTGTATCTTGTGCCCCAGCTCCTGACTACTCTTTGGAGGCCTGTGCAAGTCTCCAACTGTGGTGGTCTTATCTTTGTGGTTCCTCAATTCTACCATGCAGATTCCACACTATCTGACCTTACTTTCTTTCTTATTGTTGATTAAATTTCATTTCTTATTAATAATGTAAATTCACTGTCTCGATCTTTTCGATACGATATATGTCCTTGAATATCCTGATCCCCTTGCAGCCACTTCTCTGTAATGCCCATTGCGGCATACCTACCAATTTCAATCTATGCCACAAGCTCGTATGCCCTATTCCTTATACTGCTCGTATTCAGATATAACCCTTCAATCTTGTGTTAACGTTCCCTCTTCTATTGCCATTTGTTTGTTCAGTGTGTTTGAAGTTTGATTGCTTACACTTCCCATACACTCTGTTCTATTTGCGTCTATGCTGAAGATTTTAATAACCTCTCTTGAGCTCTGTGCTCTTACCTCCTCTTTTCTTATTAAACCCTTTCAGGAAACCCCTACCCCGCGCGCGCACACACACACACTCCTAATCAGTTTAAAGCTCTGTCGACATCCTTGGTTAGGATTCACTTGGACTCTGGTCCCAGCACGGTTCATACGAAGACTGTCCCATCAGAACAGGTTATTTCTTCCTCAGTAATAAAATGTGTTTAAAGTTTGTGAGAAGATTTGTAGCTCAGGTGCTCATTGTTGTATTTCTGTTCGCCGAGCTGGGAATTTGTGTTGCAGACGTTTCATCGCCTCTCCAGGTGACATTCTCAGTGCTTTGGAGCCTCCTGTGAAGCGCTTCTGTGATGTTTCCTTCGGCATTTATAGTGGTTTGAATCTGTCGCTTCCGGTTGTCAGTTCCAGCTGTCCATTGCAGTGGTCGGTATATTGGGTGCAGGTCGATGTGCTTATTGATTGAATCTGTGGATGAGTGCCATGCCTCTTGGAATTCCCTGGCTGCTCTCTGTTTGGTTTGTCCTATAATAGTAGTGTTGTCCCAGTCGAATTCATGTTGCTTGTCATCTGTGTGTGTGGCTACTCAGGATAGCTGGTCGTGTCGTTTCATGGCTCGTTGGTGTTCATGGATGCGGATCGTTAGCTGTCTTCCTCTTTGTCCTATGTAATGTTTTGTGCAGTCTTTGCATGGGGTTTTGTACACTACATTGGTTTTGCTCATGCTGGCTATCGGGTCCTTCGTTCTGGTGAGTTGTTGTCTGAGAGTGGCTGTTGGTTTGTGTGCTGTTATGAGTCCGAGTGTTCGCAGTAGTCTGGCTGTCAGTTCGGAAATGCTCTTGATGTATGGTAGTGTGGCTAGTCCTTTGGGTCGTGACATGTCGTCGTTCCATTGTCTTCACAGGATGCTCCCAAACACTGAGGATATCACTGAGACAGGGGACAAAACGTCTGCAACATAAATTCCCAGCTTGGCGAACAGAACCACAACAATAAAATGTGTTTATTCAACACAAAATACTGGGACAAAAAACAAGCGTTTCAGCACATACCAAAACATGAAAAATACAAAGAGACAAGTCTGTTAAAATTCACTTACGATGTGGAGCTATATGAATTGAAATGTGAATTACAAAACCACGGACGAGGTATTCAAGCTTTATTGGTCATTATCTGACCCACAGCTGAGGTACTGATTTCCCCCAGTCAGTGATCCACCTCACTGAGACTCTCTCGCCCTGTTTCACACATTGTCTAGTTGGCCCAGAGTTCTTAAATTAATTCACCTTCTCCCTGGAACCAATCTATTGTTATTTTGGAACTTGTTCAGCGTCAGCAACCCGGCTCTGTGAAATTATTGGCGATAAATGATCTGGGATGACAGCATAGTGCTCACAGGGTACGGCACCAGACAAAGGGCTTGCAGTCTGTGGGAATTTCTAAATAAAATTTCTGTATTTTTGTCCTCATGCTGTCTTCTGATCTAACTTCATACTCGTCTGACACCCCTTGCTCTCACTCACTCTGTCGCTCCATTTTCCCTCCATTCCTTTTATCTCTCTTCACTTCCTTTTTCTCTGTTAATTTTTCTCTCTCTCACGCACACACAGTTCACTCTGTTTTCAAATTGTGATGTTGGAGAGCTCATCGTTGTACAATTGGCTAAACGGCTTCGTTCAGTGCTCTACTAATTCTGAAGCTCTCTGAACCACTATGAAGACTTCAGCACAATAAAGACATCAGGTGCCTGGAGAGACAAGCTGGTTCTGCGAAGGACACAGTGCAGAATTATCCTTTATCTCTTCCTGTTGCCTGTTGTGCAGTGGCCTTGAAATATCTGTTCAAACAAAATAGATTGAAATTCGTGCAGGCGGGAGGACGATCACCAGATGATTATGCTGTCAGGATTTAACAAGCAGATCCCACATACAAAATTTTGATTTCCCCATAAAAAAAACAAAATGTGGATTTGCCTGATAGCAGCTCCTCCCAATTGAGACGGCCTAGCTCTGCCTGATGCTCACGTAATTTGCCTTCCGCCAATTCAGTAGCTTCACACAATGTCCTGACTTATCCATGTTCGTAACTATCTTAAATCTGAAGGAGCTGTTACCACTGTTTCTAAAATTATGTCCCACTGAAAGGTCAGTCACCTGGCCAGGCTCATTAGCCGATACGAGATCCAGTCTGGCGCTTCCTCTGGTTGGACAATCCACAAACTGTTGCAGTTAATAAATTCTGCCCCGTCGAAGCCTCTTGCTCCAAGGGGCTCCCAGTCATTATTGGAGATATTAAAGTCACTTACTATGACCACTCTGTTTTTAATACACCTTTCCTTAATCGACGTACATTTCTGTTCCTCAATCCCTCCGTGGCTGTTGGAGGGATTATAGTAACGCAGTGCTTGCAGCCATCTTATTTTTGAGCTTTAACCATATTGCTGCAGTGGATAGTCCCTCCTGTATGTCCTCTTCAAGTACAGATGTAGCATTCTCCCGATTATTAAAACACCTCGTCCACCTCTTTTACCTTTCTCTCCATCTCGCATAAAACAATGCAACCCTGGAATGTTAAATGGCCAGTCCTTTCCCTCTCTCAACCAAGTCTCTGTAAAGCTGCAACATTATAGTCCAATGCACGGATTCAGGCTGTCAGTTCATCGGTCTTAACCACAATAATTCTTCCATTGAAATAAAAACACTTCAGCCCAACTCCATCAGATCCTGACCTGATATTTGGTTTGTGTTTCCCTGATGTAAATTCTCGTTGTCTATTCTCTGGTATTAGGAGATTAGAAAAGACTGTCAGTAAAGCAGAAAATATTGCAAACAGACAATTTCTGTTTCCTCCATTGTCCCTTCTATATGAACATTTCATCACACACTGTCCAATTCCAATAAACTACTGGATAATTATTATGCTTCAAACAACAGTCTCCAACCTCTCAATGCACATTCTTCAACTCTCTCTTGACCCATTGGATTGACAGTTTTCTGTTCCCTCTCTCAACCAAAACTCTGTAATAGTTATATCATAGTTATATATACTCATTCAAACTCCAAACTCCAAGCTCATCTGTCTTGCCTGTCATACTGCTCATATTAAAATCAGCATACTTCCGACTGCCAGTCCCATTGTGTTCACTCCACACTGCCAGTTTGTTGCTGGTCTTAGCTGTACTGGGATTAGTCGCCACCTACTCTTCAGTCATGTGCTTGTGGACGTACTCCCCCCCTACCACCACCCCCCCCCCCACACTAGTTTAAACCCTCCTGAGTGACAATAACAAACCTGCCTGCCAGGAGATTGCTGCCAGTTCACGTCCATCCCGTCCTTCTTGTGTATTTCATACTGACCCAGGATTCCCAATGACCCACATATCGGAGATTGCTGCCAGTTCAGATGCATCCAGTCCTTCCTGTCTATATCCTACTGACCCGGGAATCCCAATGAATCACATATTGCAAGTGCTGCCTACCCTACCAGCTCTTTGGCCATGTTTTTAACTATACTGCCTTCCTATTCCTAATTTCACTGGCACGTGGCATAATCTATTCTCTCCAACATTCAAAAATCCTTTCAGCATAACTCCGGCACGATCTTTACTTTGAAATGGATAGACTTGACAATAAAAACTTAGTGTGATCTCATTAACTATGAAAGTGGAGCCCAACGAATCAGTCGCAATGACCATAGGATCTGATATCTTACACCTTCACCAAACCTGTGTGACAAGGTATACATATGGAGTATCTATTTGTAGATGGACGTGGATAAACAGAAATTAGTCTAAAAGACCTGAAAATGTCATAACAGATGGCTGTCATTCAGCCTGTTTGCTTTGCTGTTCAATTGGATTTTAGCTATTCTGTTCCTTTTTTAATGGCTGGGGCTTTACCCCAGATCCCTAGCGTGTCAGAAAGTGCCCAGTGTCTTTGTGCGCCCCTTGCATAGGGAGCATCCAGTGCCAGGCGATGGGGTTTGGGGAACCCCGGGATGGCTCGGTGAAAGGCTGCATGCAATAACGGATGGACTCAGGGCTCGAGAGAGACGGAGTAGGTAATCAGAGACATGCACTCACATCAGTAGCTGGGCAAGATTCCCATGTACTCGGGGAGCCCGAGCACCAGTGCCACTTTTACAATAAACCCGTCATATTTGCATCAATTCTCCATCAAATACAAGTAAATATACTGCAGATGGTAGAAACCTGAAACAAACATAGAAACATACTGTGGAGAGAGAAAAGATTTAATTCTCCCAATGCAGACACGGGGAGATTGTAAATAAACTCCACAAAAACAGGGTCCAGAGATTGGAATTATTCTTATTTGAATGAAAATAGTCTTATCAGTGATAGGTAACATGGTTTTGTGCAGAGAAGGTCATGTCTTACCAAATCAATAGATTTCTTTGAGGAAGTGACAAAGTTGATTGACGAAGGAGGCAATGTAGATGTCATGTTGTGGTCTTCAGGGAGGCGTTTGGTATGTTTCCCCATGGTCGAGGTATGTCGAAAGAGAAGTCACATGATGCACGAGCTGGTGGATAAAGAACTGGCTGGGCAACAGGAGGCAGAGAATAGTAAGGGGAGGGAGTTTCTCAAAATGGAGAACTGTGACCAGTGGTTTATTTTAAGATGTTTCTGGAAAGAAACATGAATGGGCTGGGAACAAAGGGATAGAGATCCTTAGAAAATAGGCGACAGGTTTAGATAGAGGATTTGGATCGGCGCAGGCTCGGACCACCGAATGGCCTGTTTCTGTGCTGGAATGTTCTTTGTTATAAGATTAGCAATGACCCATAAGACCCCAGTAATGGTCTCCTCCAACCTCTTCCCTCAGACTAAAAGGTACAAAACCTTGAAATCACTGAGCAGCTGGTTCAGGAACAGTTTCTTCCTGACTGTTATTAGACTGATGAGTGGACTCCCTATTCTCAGATAATGCTGATCTTGTTCCTGCTGATCTCGCCTCGCACACGCCCTGTGCATCGTAACCTGCATGGCTCTCAAACATATTTTAGAGCCATTGTTCTGTACATCATTGTTTACTATGCTTTGTCTGCATTTCTTGGTAAAGGTCAAAGTAAATCCTCACCTCCCTTCCCCCAGTTACTACAGTGCTCACTTCCACCTGTCTCTGGTCCACAGCCCCAGAACCTCCCATTCACCACCCCCAGCACACTGTGACCCCATCCCCACTCCCTGTGTGCTTTGTATCTCACTATTTCTCTCACACTGTCTGTTTCCTTGTATTTTCCTTTTATCTGTCTTCTGTTTCTTTCCCATAACTTACTGTCTCCCCTTCTCCCTGTTCTTGTGAATGTCTGTTTCTTATTTTGTTTCCTTTCTCTGTTTTACTGACTGTCCTTCTGTTTGCCTCGCTGTGTTCTCTCTCTCCTTCTACGTGTCCATCTCTTTCTCTCTCGTTGTGATGGTGATGGCTTCTCTATTCTTTTGAAGCATGTGATGGCTCTTTGGTTGGATGTTGGCAATACAATAAATTCAATTATGTTTTGGTATCTTAAACATAATTTAAATTTATTGGTTAAATTTCAATTGTTGTCAAAACAGCAACCAGAATGTAGATATCCATTTAACAACCAATTGTTACATCTAAATATTTTGGAACTGCCTTCTCCCAGTGCTCTGCATACTGGCAACTGAAAGCATTCTATTCACGTGCATAAGAGTGTGACGGTAACTGCTCTTCCCAGGACCATAAGAAACTACAGACGGTTTTGTGCACAGCCCATACTATCATGGAGGACAACCTTCCATCCATTTATACTTCTCATTGTCAGCGAATGGCTGGCAACATCAAATATCTCTCCCAAACTGGTAATGATATCCCACAACCTCTTCCAAAAGGGAGAAGATACAGAGACTTGAAAACATGGACCAGTATGCTCAGGAACACCTTCTTCCCCACCCTAATTACACTGGCGAATTGACATCTCTAACTTTTCAAATAATATTAATCTTGCTAAAGTCGATCTTGAATCGCACTGCTCCTGTGTTGCTGTCACCTTGAGTGCCTCACTCTGTGTAAGTGCCCTGTGAGGCTCAAGGTCTTCTCAAGGGCAATCAAAACAGTGAACTAATGCTGGCCCACCCAGCGATACCTATATCCCATTAATAAATATAAGAACATGACGACACTCAGGGAACACAGACAGGTGGGATCAAATCGCTTTAAACATGATCTTAGATAGATAGAGATTTCCCTCGGTATCTGAAAGTAGAGTGTTCCTACAAAGCCTTTCATAAGCTGATATGGTATAAAGTGAGGTATCATTAATTTATGTGGGGAAAATTTACGTTTCTTGTTAAAAGTGAAAATCCTCTTCAGATTTCTTTTGATTAGTGAAAACAGGACGTAATGGAGGTTTTTCGGAAAGGGAAATGGCAAAATGCGAATTTTTTAAAAGCGGGTGATACGTGTAGCAGCATGGGCGTGATATTCAGGAAGATGTGAAAAGTTAAAAATAAATGAGGTGATTCTCACATTTTATTTCCACCCCAGCTGATCATCATTCCCTTTGTTTGCTCTTTGTCTTCTATCTCTCTCTTTCTCTATCGATTCAACTCACTCCTCCTGCCCTTCAAAGCAGACTTCCTTGTCACCAGCATTGTTCACACTATTTTCCAGCTGCTTTCAGTTCAGAAAAGCTTCCCAGAACTTTCCGATCTTTTCCTTGCATTATTTATGCAATTTCAGATCTCCAGCATCTTTCAAATTTGTTTAACCTTCAAATTTGTTATTCCATGGGAAGTCGGCATCTCTGCCCAGGGCAACATTTGTTAAGCATCACTAATTGTCCTGACTCTGACGACATTCCACAAGCCAATAGAAAGTCAAGCACATTGATATGGGTCTGAAGTCACACTTAACCCAGATGGGTAGTAACATTAGATTTCTTTACCGAAGGTCATCAGTGAAACAGGAAGATGTTCAGACAAAATGTGGTTTTATAGTTGTTTTTCGTGAAATTCACTTTTATTCCAATTCTTATTATTTTTATTTAGTTCTGCCATCAGCTGTGGTAGGACTTGAAACAAATCGCTTGAAACAATGTCTTTCGTTTAATAAGCTTTGCTCCTGAATTACATCCAGCGACATTCCCACTCTGATACATTGTCCTAATCATGAAGTAACGTTCGGGACAAGAACAATTTTGTGATTGAAATACTTGTAACTGGAAAAGTGGCCAGAAGAGAGCTTGAAACATAAAGTCTGAATTTTACCAACGAGCAGACAATGGTTTGTTCAGCCACAGCACTGACGCAGAGATGAAGACTGGGGATATTATGACCTGGTAGTGGACAGGGTTCGTGACAGAGAGAACAAGATACATAAATCAGTTCAGGGCAATAAGAGATCTCGAGGTTGTGCACAGTTTTGTTCTCAGATGTTTGTAAGGGAGTGGTCTGCAATTCAGATGAATGGAAACTGCAATTGAAATTGAAGATAAAAGTTTTTTTCATTGGCAAATATAGATAATAGAAATTGCAATGAAGTTCAAAATTGTTTATGGGCTTAATGAATGGACAGAGGTAGAGAACACCAACAATAGCGAGAATAGGTTATGATTTGGAGATGCCGCTGTTAGACCGGGGTGTACAAAGTTAAAAATCACACAACACCAGGTTATAGTCCAACAGGTTTAATTGGAAGCGCACTAGATTTCGGAGCGTCGTTCCTCCACCAAGAGTAACACACTCTCCACTCCGCCCAATCAGCACCACTAATATCCGATAAGGTAAACATTTCCGACAGAGGGAAATGTTGTAAAGACCCAAGGAAAGCCTCCCCTCCATTTGTGTAATTATCCAGTCCATTATTCGCAGATTCAGATCTGTCCTCTCCACGTCTCTCCAGCTGCTGATCTCTGTTACTGTTGAAGCTGATGCATTGGCTCCTCGGCTGGGACAGCGCACTGAGTGAAGCCCCTCACCAATAGGGCACAGTTACAATGCATGGAGACTGACATCAATCGCGGTCACTGAGCAAACAGGTCTAGCTTTCAATACAGCACATTCAGTTCACAATATAACTGGACTGGACTGGACTGGATTCTGACATTGCTGGCTATTGGTCACATCTCCCATCGCCAATTCCTCGAGTGAAGTCAGTTGTGAGGGAGAATGATGAAAGTTTTCTGATCGCAGGCTAGAATACTCTGCCTTGATGTACGTTTGCAATGCTGTCGTCATCGTACCCGGAATCTCTGCCCCTCCACAAAATAAAGAAACACAGTCAGGATGTTGTTACTGTGCTGATCTCTCCTTCACAGGAACAAACCCCAGCCAACAGACTGTCACTGGGCACAATTGCCCTGAACATAGACAGGAAGTGTGGAATTCTCTGAATGGTCCTCTCACTGCTCTAATAAAGAAACGTTGGACCTTCCATATAGAATATGCCTCAGTAATTAATTTATACAAATTGACAAACATCTTAATGCAGTTTTATTTGCTGTAAAGCAATAATTTTTCACCTTTTTTCCCCTCAGCCCAAAACCAAAAGTGAACTTATTCATTAAGACTTATGAATTAATAAGTCAGACTTACCGAGTAGATCGGGCGGAATGGGGATAGTGGCTGTGGAGACTGCATGGGGAGTACAATGATATTCCCCAGTCATCATCACTCTTAACGTCAGATAGAATTAAATATAGTTCACAACAAGGAACGAGCCAACGCTTGGGATATGTAATGCTCAATGACAATGTGAAGTGAACCGGATAATTGTAAATGTGATAAAGTGAACTATATTTTATATACACACCATTTCATCATTGGGAATACAGATTGAGTAGTGTCACCGCATCTGAAGCATTAACTTTGATGTCTCTTCACAGATACGGCTAGACCTGCTGAGCTTTCCCTCCAACGTCTGTTTTTGTTTGAGATTGATCATGTTGTTCATATCTGGCAGGATGCTTGCAATTAAAAGCAGATGCTAATAACAAACTGTACAGGGGTGTGGTGACAATACAAGAGAATGACTGTAGAAATATCGCTCATTCCAAACTGGAAAAGACAATGGGCTGAGTTTTCACCACCTTTGCTGTAATAATTCTATGTTATGCATTGAAAGCTTTTGGAGATTGGGGAGACAAGCTTGTTCAATGAAGGACACAAGTGTTCCATCATCAAAAATCTATTGCTATTATTTCATGAAGTTCAGCTGCCTCTAAAATGTATTCTCAAACAAAATAGATTTCCTGAGATTTACAAGATGTTGAGATTTTCTTTTTACTTTTGATCTTAAAGAAGAGACAGATTTCGGCTGTAATTCAGGTATCACAGACACACCAACAGTAATAGAAACATGAAAGTACCACATTGTCCAAACATTACCAAGGTCAACATGTAGACCTGTCAAGAAACATGCAATAAAGTGATAATGGAAACATGAAATGCAAACAGAAAATGCTGGATAAACAAAAAACGTGAGGATGTGTCTGCAGAGAGCAGCACAATTAACATATGTAATATGATGTGACACTGTTCTGAAAAGTCCTATTAGAATCAAAGGTTAATTTTTTGCATCTCTGTTCAGATGTTGCCAGATTTACTGAGTTTCGCTCCAGCTCTTTTGATTTCTTTCTTCTTTCTGCACTGTGACAAAGTGTCTGATCTGAATGATAGCAGCAAAGCTGTTATCTCAGTTGAATCTCGAGTAATTTGTTATTGATTTTAAATGAGAAATTACACAGTTCCTATGTTTGACAGGGCTCTAAATATCGATGACGTATTGCATTGTGGGACCTTGCGATGAAAATGTTGAAACAAAACAGAAGTTGCTGTAAACGCTCAGCAGGTCTGGCATCATCTGTGCAAAGAAATCAGAGTTAACGTTTCAGGTCTAGTGCCCCTTCCTCAGAACTGATAGTAACACGGAAAATGTTGGTTTATATGCAGAAGAGACTGGATAGCTCTTAATGGAGACTGTTAGTAGCTAACAATAGGGTGTGAGTAATGGAAGGCTATGTGACAACTCGGCCTGGTGTATGGATAGGGGGCTCGGACTTTGGGGATTTCAGGCCCGAAAATTATTGAACTTGATTTTGAGTCTAAAGGACTGCAGAGTCCGCACATGGAAAATGAGGTGTAGTTGTTTTAGCTTGCGTTGAATTTGCCTGGAACACTGCAGCAAGCCTGACACAGCGATATTGGTCAGGAAACAGGATGGGCTGTTAAACTGGCAGGCAACTGAAAGCTCAGAGTCATCTGCAGCGGTCCAACTTGGATGTTCTGTAAAGCGGTCACCCAGTCTACCCTTCATTTCCCCAATGTAGAGGAGACCACATTGTGAGCAGCGCATGAGGTAGACTGGATTGTGGGAAATGTTGGTAAGGTGCTGCTTCACCTCGAAGGTATAGTTGGGCCTTTTGATACTGATGAGGAGGGAGGTAAATGGGCGGCACGGTGGCACGGTGGCTAGCACTGCTGCCTCACAGCACCAGAGACCCGGGTTCAATTCCCGCCTCAGGCGACTGACTGTGTGGAGTTTGCACGTTCTCCCCGTGTCTGCGTGGGTTTCCTCCGGGTGCTCCGGTTTCCTCCCACAGTCCAAAGATGTGCAGGTCAGGTGAATTGGCCATGCTAAATTGCCCGTAGTGTTAGGTTAGGGGTAGATGTAGATCTAGGGGTATGGGTGGGTTACGCTTCGGCGGGGCGGTGTGGACTTGTTGGCCCGAAGGGCCTGTTTCCACACTGTAAGTAATCTAATCTAATCTAATCTAAATGGGAATGTGTCATACCTCCGGCAGGGGAAAGTGAAGTGGACCTGTGGTGGGAGTGAATAAATAGTAGACCAGTGTATCCTGGAGGGAATAATCCCTCTAGAAGGTGGACAAGGGAGGAGAGGTGAATATGTGCAGGTGGGGCATCTCGCTGAAGGTGGGGGAAATGTGGGCTGATGATCCTCTGCATGTGAATGCTGCTGGGATAGTAGGCAAGTGCAAGGGAAACTCCGTTGCGAGAGGGAAGGGGAGGGGCAGGCTAGAAGTGCAGGAGATGGATCAGACTCAGTTGAGGACCCTGTTGTCAACAGTGATGGGGAATCCCTTGATTGAGGAACAAGGTGGACATTTCAAAGGCTTCCTTGTTGAATTTAGTATCATCAGAAGCAATGCGGTGGAGATTGAGGAACTGGGGGAATGGAATTGAGTCTACAACAGGAAACCAGATGTGAGGATGAATACTCCAGGAACCTGTGGGAGTCGGTGGGTTAATACTGGATATCAGTTGCCTGGCTATCCCCAGAAATGGAAGCAAGAATGTTGAGGAAAGGAAGTAAGGAGCCAGAGATCGACCAGGTGAAAGTGATGGAGAGTTTCAAATTCCAAGTGAAATCGGTGAACTTTTCCAATTCCGGACAAGAGAGAGATGCAGCAGCGATGATATCATCTGTGTATCGGACAAAGATTTGTGGATGGGTGCCGGAGTAGAACTGGAACAGGGAATGGTCGATGTTCCCCAGGAAGAAACAGGCATAACTGGGGCCCAAGTGTGTATCCGTGCACTTCCGCCGTGTGGCAGGAGCAGGCTGAAGCAATGGGTCTGCCTGGGCTGTTCTGTTTGTGAACTTTTGAGAGGAGATAGAAGCGAGCTCTGCTATCAGAGGATTATCAGCTCGGGGGCAGTTAGGGGCGTGGGGCGAGTGGGGCAGAAATCTCCAATGAAATGTGGTCAGTTATCATAGTTGATACAATTGCCTGATGTGCCATGGTAGGGTCATGGTCTAGGGGGAGATTAGAGGCAGTACCTGAGAGTGGGCGTTCAACCTTTGCAATGTCGAGGTCAGTCCACCAGACTATAGCAGCACCACCCTTGTCAGCACAGGCTGAATAACACAGTCAGAGTTGGACCTAAGCACATGGAGTATAGGCTGTTCCGACATTGATAGTATGGATTTGTTGAGGCAAGTGCAGAGAAATTACGACAACCAATGTCAAGTTGAGATTTATCAACGAACAGATTTAGTTCAAGTAAAGGCCAGAGGGAGGAGTCCAGGTGGAGGGAGAGTGTTGGAGCTGGGTAACGGTGTATTTGGAACAGGGAGAGGAATATTGCTGAAAGAAATGGGCACTGAGGCGAACGCAGCGGAAGAGCTCAACTAAATGTCATGCCTAAAATTCCTTAAAGTGGGGGCACAGAGAGGTAATGTTCAGATATTTGCTGAGTACAGAACATTCAGCATCAGAGAGTGGAAGTTTAGGAGGGACGGTGAATAAACGATAGGAGGTGGAGCTGGGGGAGGGCATGGAGTCAGTGGGCAGGTATGAGAGGGGAGGAAGGTTCCAGAGGGTCAAGGGCATCTCTACCTTGTTGCAAATTGTGTGACCAGTGCATCTGTTTAGCATGACGAATGAGCCGGTGAATAAATTAGAATTGTGGAGTGGTGCAGTCTTTAGACAATATAATGCGATTCTGCTGGACAGAGAAAACGTTGATCTCAGTGGTACTGATATCGCACGATCAGACCTCAGAAAGTAAATGATTGACTATAATTGGGAAGGTATACTTATTGTAACATCCTTATTTCAATGGAGTGACACTCAAGCAGCAAGGTCTTATTTTTTTCGGAGACTTTAGACCAAACTTTAAAATATAATAAGTCTTGATGTTATTAACAAGAAAAAATTATCAATGGTTTTGGAAGGCACTAGCAAGGGCAAAGTTTATTTGGCATTCCCAATAGCTCTGGGGAAGGTGTTATTGTTTAGTGAGGAAATTACCAGCGCAAAATTTCCTGCGATTCCCAGTGACCACAGTTTACTCAGGATCTCTGATGTCACAGGAGTCAAATACTACTTTAATGCAATGCAAGTTACTCTGATCTCACCTCAACTGATATTGGAAGATCAGTTAAATGAATAAAGAATAAAAGGCCAGTACACAGCCTGTTAGAACAATGTGCTCACTCTACTCACAATGTTTAAGGTAAAACTGATGCATGGATTTCTGACTGTGAGGAGAGGTTTGTCCTATTTGTGATGAGGCTGTTTGGTTAAGCGCTGTGACAGAGAGACAGAAAGACACTCAACTCTGTACCATGGGGAACAAAACCACCCTGTTTACGGTGCATCAGACAGTGACAGAAACAACTATTGTCAGTTCCTATTGGACATTGATCATCTCAATCTCATCATTCACTGATGCTCAATAGCAGCCCAGAAGCCAGCAGCTCCCATCATCCCAGTTGGAAAGCAAAATGGGGAAGGAATAGCCAGAGAAAGTGGGAGTAACTGGGGAATTGGTGTAACTTACAGGGGAGTGGCAGAAGAAGAGTGTGAAGGGAGATCATCAGTGGAAGAGAATGTAGCAGCAGGAGGGGCAGTGCAAGGGAAGTCGGACTGTAAGAAAAGAGTAGGACAGAGGAGGAAGAAAGGCAGATGAAGTTTTAGTGACAGGGAAAAGCTTGCTTTTGAGGAAGTGAGATTGGATGAGAAAACATCACTGTACAAGAAAATCGGGATCTGGTTTCCATTCAAAATTAAGAAAGGATTTCTTGTACTTTCTCTTCTATCACTTGATTCTTGTTCAGGTTGTACATGTACTATATATTTCTATATCTCCATCAAGTACAGAAGACATGTTTCTTTCTCCCCTACGGTGGTGTTTCAATATTTTTGATTTTATTTTTACAGTATATATTTGCTTCCAATTCAAGGTGGATATGAGAATATGATTTGATCTTCTGCAGTTTGCCCATAATATAGAATTTATTGGAATATTTATCCTCATCACACTCGCTGATTAAAACAAACAATGAATGAGTGCATGTCCATCCTGCAGATGAAAAATTTCTTCAGCTCTGGGTATTGCAGGGAATGTTACAAAGAACAGTGCCACACAAAATGCTAATGTTCTACCGCAAAATGCCAAATCCTAGTTTATTCTAAATTATTTACAATGTTTATAAACAAAACATGCAGAGGGGCGGAGTGTAAAAGGTGAATTCAACTCTGTGTCGAAAATGTTAATTGTGGATCCCTCATAAAATGCGTTAACTACATCACTCATAAATTCACCAAAATAGGAAAAGCAAGAAACTGTAATTGTCCAATCATCATCTAAATAACATCTGGCGAACAGGAAGGAAATCACTGGTTGTTTGTGATATTCAGAAATGACGATTGTGAGAATGTGGAGGTGGGGAGCAGTGAAATAATGATCAATGTTATAGATGACACAAAGATGGGCGGGGTGGATCACAGTCAGGAGGGAAGTGTTAGGCAACAGAAGGATAGAAACAGATTATTCAGATAGCCAGAGCAATGGCCTGATGAAACTTAACACCGATAATTTGGGAAGATGCAAGTCAGAAGTAACAAGACAAGTGAGTACTCAAAAGTGAGTATGAAAGAGGAGGGCTAAATTTGCTCCTTTTTTCTTTGCAGCTGGGAAAGTTAAGGAGGGAATATGGTACAGGTGTACATGAGCAAATGGGGTATGGAGGGGATGAACAGACAGCAGCTGTTTTCCTTCGTCAAAGGATCAAAAACAAAGAGACACACTTTTAAAGTGAATGTCAGGGGATTGAGAGAGGATTTGTGGAATGTGTTTCGAACTGAGAGGATGGTATGAATCTGGAATGCTTTGTCTCGATGGGTGGTTGAGGCAGGTAACCTCACAAACGGTTAAAATGTCTTTGGATATGCACTTGCTGGCACAGACGTGATAGGCCTGTTTTTCATTGCATGACTCTTTGCAGTGGCAGCCATGAACACTCTGGTATATTCTGAAACAATTAACAATGGCAGTTGCTGCTTTGTTCCTTTGACTGTACTCAGTAAGTGGCTATATTAGAAACCAGCATCATATCATGCATCTTCAGCACTCACTCAACCAAATGCAGCCGAGGCCATCTCTGGGACCATCCAGTGGAATTCATATTCTCAGTGGATGCTGTCCAACAACAACACTGACACTATTCTAGCTGTATGCAACCATTAGTAAAGCGACAGCCATAATATGAAGACAGCTTTTCCTCCATTATAATACAGACCTCTAGCAATAAGGGTGTTCTTTATCTGAAGCATAATAAATTCTTTCCCAGGTATTCACTTTTACAAGCAGCAAGTTTTCCTGTGTTTTGCTGCCAGTTGTTTATCATGGAATTTCCCAGCCCAACCTCTTTCCCATTTAACATTTTCTTGTGCACTGTCTCCCTGATCCCACACACCTCACTCCCTCACATCCCCCACACTCTCCATCCTTACTTGTTAATCTCTGAAAAACCTGCACCTCCTCTCTATAATTTATTCCAACTCCCAACTCACTGTTTTGATTCCTTCTCTCGGCATGGTCATTAGACTGGCCGTGCCTGATGTCCTATTCACCTAACCTTCTGTTCAGTTCCTGATCTTCTGCTTTGGTTCTCACTCTCCTGGTTTATTCAAATCCATCTGACTTGTACTAGAAAACATCCCCACAAGGATGATGGTGCTTGTAAAGTTAAGATACAATCTGTCTTTTTTGTACAGGTCCCCACCTGTCCTGGAAGAGATCCCAATGATACAACAATCTGGAACTCTCACCCCTGAACTAGATTTTTAACAACATGTTAAGCTTTAGTGTCTTCCTCATCCTTCTCTCTTTTCCACATGGCACGGGGAGTAATCCAGGGATTACAGAGGATTATTCTTTCTCTTTCTCGCTCGCTGTCTCTCTCTCTCTATCATATATACACACACATTCAAACACACACAGAAAGACACTATATTACTTTGCAAAAGAATGCAAATAATCTTAAAATAATCGGAATGACAAGTGGAATGAAGTATTTAGTTAAAGGGAGGATGAGAGAAATTGTGCTTCTTCTGGATGTCAGTTTGCTCGCTGAGTTGAAGAGTTCATTTTCAGATGGTTCATCACTGTACTAGGGAACATTATCAGTGAGCTTCGGTGAAGTGCTGGTATTATGTCCCATTTGCTATTTATGTGTTTAGGTTTCCTTGAGTCAGTGATGTAATTTCCAGTATTGGTGATTTTATGTCCAGTTCTTTTTGTCAGAGAGTGTTCGATGGAATCAAAATCGATGTGTTTGTTGATAGAGTTCCGGTTGGAATGCTATTTTTCTAGGAATTCTTGTGCGTGTCTCTGTTTGGCTTGTCCTAGATGGATATGCAGACCCAGTCTAAATCGTATACTTCCTCATCTCTAAGTAAGGATACTAGTGATAGTGGGTCATGTCTTTTTCTTCTGGCCAGTTGTTGTTCATGTATCCAGGTGGCTAGTTTTCTGACTGTTTTTCCGATGTAGTGCTTGTAACAGTTCTTGCAAGGATTATTTTTGCTTGAGCAGAACAGACAAATATGTGAACTTATTGCAGTGCTCAAAAGTATGAAAAAACGTTGTAGAGTAAAACAGGAATACTCTGTTTCCGTTAATTGGCATTACAGCATCAAGGAGTTCTAATTTCAAGCTTGTCAGCAAAAGAGCCAGGAATGAGATAAGGAAACACTTCTTTATTGAGAGAGTTGTTAGGATTTGGAATGGAACTGCCTGGGAGAGTTGTGGATGAACATTAAAAAATAGAACTGGATATGCATTTGGAAATATGAATTTAACAGGCTGCAGAGATAGGGCTGGCAAATGGGAGGGGCTTGGGAGACATTCCTGGAGCTGATGCACACACAGTGGCCAATGGCCTCCTCCTGTACTTTAAGGTTTTGCACTCTATCATGTGTCTGATGTGAATAAAAGTCAGGATCCGATTATTTCCCATTGTAAATACTCACGAATATCTGATTATTTAGTGCAGCATAAGCATTTAAAATGCAACTACTGCAAGGTCAGCTTCATTAAATAATCTAATTATTACTCAGAATATGAATATTTGAAATGTTGAATTCCAATTACGAAAACAAATCTGTCATTGCTTTGGCACAAATCTCTTTGAAAAGGTTTGACTTTTCACTTACACGATAATATGCTCATCGTTTTTGTTCACTGTCTGCATTTCAAATTAAATGACATTCTTTCTAAAAGTTAAACGTTTTCAAATTGTCGTTCACTAAAATTTGATAGCACAAATCATTTAGTTAGTTTAATATTCACAGAGCATTTTGAACTATAGCCATTTCTAATTCGCTGACAAATAGCTGAAGCTTGTACATTTTAGTGAGAAATTGAACTGATTGATTATATATAAATATATAAGAATGCTAATTCTATTTGATTATTCAATCGTTTGCTCACCCTGAACATGTAATCACTCAGAAGCCAACCACTTTCAAAATGTTGGAGTGATAATGCATTGTTTTGAATCCTGACATTGTGTGTGTAATTCTGATCACAAAAAAGTTACATCCATGTTGTTTGTTTGATACAAAATAAAATGTACATTCTTTATTTCTGTGTTAGAAAATCTTGACAGGAGTTTATAGTTTTGTTCCATAAATATAGAATCAGCCTAATTCTTTTCAGAGATTATAGTTCATTTGAATAATCATAGTTGACGTCTTATTTTTGCGCAATTCACGAAACATAGCAAATATCTGATTAATACATGGGTCACCCAACAGATTGTATCTGAAGAAAACGGCAGCAAATGACAAGTCAAGAATTACGTTAATAACCGAACTTGACGGAGCCTGTCTGGTGTAGGACACGTCACATATTGCACTGGCATTCTGGTGAATGTAACAATGAACAACATAACTGGAAGTGTTGGGCTAACGCCCCACCCCAGCTTCCTGATCTTACACATATCACTCCCTCACACATTCAACAATTGAAAAGAATCCAGAGGCTGGGTGAAACATAATACACAGAACAGTACAGCTTAGTGCAAACCCTTCAAGCCTTCTTGTCCTGCCGAACTTTTATCCTACTCGAAGTTCAGACTAACTGACATACCCTTCATTGTACTATCATTCATGTGTCTATCCAATAGTCACTTAAATATCCGTAATGCAGCTGACTCCACTAACGCTGCTGGCAGTGCATTCCAAGCACCCACCACTCTCTGTTTAAAGAACCTACCTCTGACATCTCCTCAAACCTTCTTCTAATCATACTAAACTTATGCCCGCTCGAGATAGCCATTTCCACCCTGCGAAAAAGTCTCTGGCTATGAACTCTGCCTATATCTCTCATCATCTTATACACGTCTATGAAGTCAACTCCCATTCTTTATTGCTCCAAGGAGGAAAGCCCTCGCTCCCTCAACGCTTCTTTGTAAGACATGCCATCTAGTCTCGTAAGCATCCTGGTAAATCTCCCCGGCACCCTCTCCGAAGTCTCAACATCTTTGCAGTAATGAGGCGACTAGAACTGAATACAATATTCCAAGTGTAATCCCAAGAGAGATTCTTGGCGCTGCAGCGTAACCTTGAGGCTCTTAAACGCAATCCCTGGCTAATTTAAACACCAGACATCTTAACAACCTTATCAGCTTGGGTGACAACATTGAGCATCCTATGATATGGACCACACGATCCCTATGGTCCTCCAGTCTACCAATAATCCTGCCTTTAAACCTGTATGCTGCATTCGAATTCGACCTTAAAAAATGAATCGCTTTACACTTATCCAAGTTGAACTCCATCTTCCATTTACCAGCCAATCCTGTCAATGTCCAATTACAACCTAAGACAGCCCTTAACAATATCCATAACTCTAACATCTTTATTACATTGTAAAACTTACTAAAGCACCCTTTCACTTTATCATCCAAGTCATTTGTAAAAATCACAAAGAACAGCAGTCCCAGAACCGATTCCTGAAGAACGCTACTGGTCACCAACCTCCAGGATGAATCCTTTCCATGTTCTACCACCATCAGTCTTCTACAGGTCAGACAATTTGTATCCACACACACAGGTTTCCGTTTCCTTGTACCCCATGCCTCCTTACTTTCTGAATGGGCCGATCTTATGGTAACTTTATCAACCACCTTGCTAAAATCCATGTACATCACATCCACTGCTCTACCTTCATCAATGTGGTTGATCCCATCCTGAAAGAATTCAATAAGTTCCTTGAGGCATGATTGTCCCTCAAAACGCCATGCTGACTATCTCTAATCAAACTATCACTTTCCAAGTAATCATAAATTCTGTTTCTCAGAATCCTCTCCAATACTTTTCCCAATACAGAAGTAAGACTGACTGGCCAGTATTTCGCAGGATTATCCCAATTGCCTTTCCTGAACAAGGGAATAACTTTTGCCACCCTCCAATCATCAGGCAATACTTCAGTGGACAGTGGGGACGCAAGGATCATCTCCAAAGGCGCAGCAATCTCTTCCCTCACTTCCTCTGGTAACCTCGGGTGCCTCCTGCCTGGTCCAGGGGACTTATCTATCCTTATGTTTGTACTTCAATCAGTCTGTACTCACCTTACTTTGTCTACCCCCTGTCCAAACAACTGATTGACTGCTTTCCATTTCAGGGCTATATACAGTGCTGCCCTCCTGAGCAAGTACAGTTCCAAATTTCCCATGGAATGGAAAAAATGTGAATGCACCAATGTCTTCCTGATGAAGGGACTCTGCTCAAAGTTTTCACTCTCCTGCTCCTCGGATGCTGCCTGACTCGCTGTGCTTTACCAGCACCATACTTTTCGACTCTGATCTCCAGCATCTGCAGTCCTCACTTTTTCCATTACTGAGGGCTGACCCCTCTACACACGAAGCAAAGTAAGGTATTTGGAGCTGACTGTTCAGTTCTGGAACATTGCATTTGATTAACACATAAATTAAAAAAGAAATTACAATTCAACAATTATTCATTCAGTCCCAGAGTTACAGTTTTAGTTCATGGAAAGGCAGTTTGATAACAAACAATAAATGACTGAAGAACTGCGAGGTACAGAGTATTCCGTGTGCTATATTCCAGGCTGGATGTCCTTTACCTTAATGTTGGGAATATTATCAGACTGATAAGCGAATGAGATGACATTTTTGCAGTGTGACATTTTTGCCATCACAGAGATGTGTTTGAGGGTGGTCAGGGCTGACAACTCAATATTCTGTGGTACAAGAACTATGGACAGCACAGGAGAAGGGTAAAAGAGAAGGTGGCGTTGCCTTATTAATTATGGAGTCAATGACTGCATTTAGCTAGCATCATATCTTGGAAGGGTATTCAAATGACGCTTTGTGGGTTGAGGTTAGGATCAAAACGATGACAAATGCACTGCTGGGGATATATTACCGACTCTCAGATAAAAGAAAATACAGCAGCAGATATATAACCAATTCACTGAGGTGTGTAAAAACAATAATAGGATTTTTATATTTAGACATTTCAATTCCAAATATTCATTAGGACTGTGATTTTTTTTAAAGAGGGGAAGATGACTTGACATTTATTCCAGAGAGACTCTTATATCAACATGGAGCAGATACAACGATGGGCGGAGCAGTGCATAGGCGTGACTGTGGGGAGCGAAGCCAGTCAGGTGCCAGGCAGGTTTGGGAGAGCATTGCAGGACCAGTGACCGTGACTCAAGCATTTTTAGCTTGTTAAGGAAAAGACCAAAAGAAAAAGGTTTGAAAATTAAAAATAATTTGGATGATGGAGGCAGATCTTACCAAGAGAAAGACAGGATCTTGCCACAGTACAGTTACTTCTGGTTGAAACTGTAACAGAACAGCGTATAGGTGGGGGCGGGGGGGGGATCACATGCTCACAATGGAATTGATGAGAGTGTCACCACAACATGTTACACCAAAGATGAAATGTAGGAAAACCAGCCCGGAGAGCCTGGGGTATCTACACATATTCAGAATGGAATTAACAATGAAAGAGAAGCTTAAAACAGGCATAAAGGGAGCAGGTCAATGGAGGTCCCAGAAGAGGAGAGAACGTGAAGGTCTAAACTCAAGAAAGTAAGTAAAAGAGCAAAAATAGGGTAGGGGTGCAGCGGTGATAAAAATATTAGTGGGCAGTATTTTCAAGACTCCAAAGACATTTTATCGGTTTATTAAGGGTAAGAGGGATAACAAGAGAAAGAATAGGGAGCATTAGGATCCGAGGAGGCAACCTGTGCATAGAGCCAGAGAATATGTCAAAGACCTATTACATATTGGTCTTCAATTTGGAGGAGCAGTTACTGTATTCAATGTCTGTTCCTGACAGTGTGACCTTGAGCAAATTTACACAGAAGCTGAGGAAGAATTGGAAGTTGGTGTATGATAAAATGTGGCCAAATCCCTTGATCCGGATGAACTGTATCTTAGACTGATGTGGAAGATGAGGGAGGAGATTACAGGTTCTTAACCGTTGTGTTTCTTTTTTTTTTAGTTTTGCCTCTGGCCATAAAGTTGGTATTATCGGACATGATAACATCTAATGTAGGTTTAACTTCCACACAGAGTGCTAGAAAAAAAGCCATGGGATTAAAGACCACCAAGTCTCACATCAGTGGGAGGGAAACAATTGTAGAAAATTGAGATAGCTGTTGAGGAATGATCACTAAATATGTTCAAGGCTAAGATGGACAGAGTTTTAAACAAGGGTTGCAGGGAAAATGCTGGAAAATGGAATTGAAGGTTATCAGAATAAATGTACCCTAATTGAAAGGAAAAACAGAGTCAGCGAGCGGATGGGCATTATATCGCTCATATGTCTAATGGTAAACCTTTTCAAATAGCCTGTATTCACTGGAACACCAACATCTCTCCCTCCAGAATGAGACACAGTTTGGAAAGCAATCAATAGATTCAAAGAATTCACAAATGCAGTACTAACAGACAGAAAAGATCAGAGGACTGCGACAACGTGGATTGGCTGTCAGGGTGAATATTTGCATCTGTGCAGTCACCACGACGAGAAAGAAAACCTCAGCAAGACACTCTCCAAGTCCAAGTATTTTGGTCTGGTGTCAAGGGGTGCTTAAGTCCCAAACAATGCATCACTGTCGTGTTTCCCTCCTGCCTTAACCAAAACTAAATGTGGAGTGGTCTATTGACGTGCTGTTAGTGGCAGAATAGGTCGTAATGCTTTGGTTCCAGAGGCTTTGGTGAGCAGAGGCTCAGCCAAAGGTACAGGTTAGCTCACGTAAAGTCTTTTTAATGCTAGTTTGACAACAGTTGAGATGACAGTTAGGGCAGTTGCACGTTCCACCTGCGGGATGTGGAGCTCAGGAAGATTTCCACTGTCCCTGATGACTACACGTGTGGGCAGTGCAACCAGCTGCAGCTCCTGGGAGACAGTGTTCAGGATCTGGAGTTGGCTGTTCTCCGGATCATCCAGATACAGAGCACTTCAGAGATAAGAGCTTTCGTGAGGTGGTCACACCCAAGTCCCTCCCTTCGCCGTGTTTCTTTAAAGACTGTCATATCCCAGTCCCATGTAAAGATCCACGCCCTGAGTTCATCAGCCTTACCTGTCAGCCGTGTTGCATTTAAATAAACGCAATTTAATCCAACAGGCGTTCCTTGCTTCCTGTCGTGTTCCAGGCAGAGAGTAGCTGGACGACAACCAGGAATGGGGAAGGGAGTAGGCAGAGAGTGCAGGAATCCCCTGTGGCATTCCTCTCGAAAACAAGTATACCATTTTTGATACTGACTTTGTGGTGTTGGGAAATGGGTATCAGGAAATGACCGTTTAGGGGAAAGCAGCAGTAGCCAGCTTAGTTGCAATACGACTGGGTCTGGGGAGCAATGGGAAAGGATAAAGCTAAACAGGGTCTTCGATATAAGAGATACTGTGGCCTCAAACGGCAAACCAGGATGGTGTGTTGCCTCTCAGTTGTCAGTGTCCAGGATGTCTCTGAGTGTCTGCTGGAGTTGGCGGGGTGGAGGGTGGGGGGAGGTGTGAACTGTTAGAAGTCATTATGCACGTTGGCACAAATGACACAGGTAGACATAGGAATGTGGTCCTTCAGAGTGATTACTGAGAGCTCGAAGAAAAGTTAAAAGAACAGGACCTTGACAGTCACCTGATGACTTCCATTGTCATGAGCTAGTGTAGGTATGAACAGGAAGATATGGCGGATAAGTATGTGACTAAAGAATTGATGCAGGGGGTGGGATTCATATTTTTAGATCATTGGGAGCTTTTCTGTGACAGAGTTGACCTGTTCAAGAGGGACTGGTGGCACATGTACTGGACGGGGGACCAATATCTTCGCAGCCAGTTTTGATCGTGCTACAAGGGAGTGTTTAAACGAGATTGGCAGGAGGTGGTATCCTCAAGAGCAGGGAGGCAAATATGAGGCTGGAAGGAAATACAGTATTCAGAAATAGTACGTTGAAGAGACAGACCAGGCTGGAACATGATAGGGAGCAAGGAATTTCCTGTTGATTAAATTGCATTTATTTCGATGTGAAAGGGCTGACAGGTAAGGCCAATGAATTCAGGGTGTGGATAGATAATCGGCACTGGATAGTCTCGCTATTACAGAAACATGGCTGAGGGATGGGTAGGACTGACCTTGAATGTAAAAGGATAAATGCATTAGGAGGGACAGAGATGGTGGAAAGTGGGAGGGGAGTAGCATTTCTAATCAAGGGGTGTAGAAAGCACTGATCAGAGATAAAATAACTGATGAATCATCCAGTGAGGCTTTGTGGGTGGAACTAAGAAATAAGAAGCGGATGGTGACTTTATTGGGGTGGTACTATAGACCCCCTAACAGTCAACAGGAATTACAGTAACAAAAATATCTAGAGAGGTTGGGGAGACTTGCAGGGAACATTCGGGTTGTCATAATAGGGGTTTTAATTTTTATAACACAGACTGTAACTGCCAGAGCATTTAGGGATTTGATGGGATGGAATCAATTCAGTGCGTCAGGGAAGTTTCCTCCAGCAGTATATAGAGGGTCCTAATCAGGAAGGGGCAATATTTGACCTACTCTTACGAAATATATCAGGATAGGTGAGTGAGGTGACAGTAGATGTGCACTTTGGGACCAGTGACCATAGTTCTGTTAATTTGAAAATAGTTATGGAGAGGGAAGAAATTGGTCCACAGATTCAAGTTCTAAATTGGGGCAAGGTTAATTTTGATAAACTCAGACAGGCATTTGCAGGGGTTGATCGAAGTAGTCAGTTTGCAAGCAAATGGACCTCCAGCAACTGGGAACTTAAGATCTATATGTTCCTGTGAGGATGAAAGGAACGTTGACAGGAATGAGGAACACTGGATAACAAGAAATGTTTATGCTTTGACCATACAAAATGTGGAGGCGTGGCTCAGGTAGAGGCAGCTTGGATCACGGAAATCCCTGGAGGTGTACAGGGGATATCGGAGTTCACTGAAGAAGGAAATCAGGAGGGCGAAAAGGGGGTATGAGATAACCTTGACTGAGAAAATCAGGGTGAATCCAAAGAGGCACTTTAAGTATATTAAAGGAAAATCCTTAACTAAAGAGAGAATAACACCCCTCAAAGACCAAAGTGGACATGCATGTGTAGTACCAGAAGAAATAGGCGATGTCCTCAACAAATATCTCTCCTCTATATTTACAGTGGAAAAAGATATGAATATATGGGAATTTGGGGAAATTAGTGGTGATATCTTAGGGACAGTCTGTATCACAGTAGAGAAGGTAATTGATGTACTAGAATCTTTGAAGTTGGAGAAATCTCATGGTCCTTACCAGATATATCCAAGAACACTGAAAGGGACAAGAGAAGAATTTGCGGGGGCCGTGGCTGATAATTTTGACCATCAGTTACCACAGGTGAGATCCCAGAAGACTGAAGGAGAGCAAATGTGCACTTAATCAAGAAGGACTGAAAAAATAAAGCCTGGGAAATACAGACCAGTCAGCTTAACATCTGTGGTAGGTAAATTACTTGAGAAGATTCTGAAGCATAAGTTTTACATGCATTCGGAAAACAGGGTTTGATTAGGAATAGTGAGCATGGCTTTTTGAGTGGAAGTTCATGCCTGAAGAATTTGTTAAATTTCTTTGATGATGTGACCAGGAAGGTTGACTAGGGCGGGCCAGTAGACGTCCAAATGTGTGGTGCTGGACAAGAACAGCAGGTCAGGCAGCATTGGAGGGGAAGGAAAATCGACGTTTTCGGCATATGTCTATCATCAGGAATGTCCAAGGTTTCGATACTCCTGCTTCTTGAATGCTGCCTGACCAGCTAGGCATTTCCAGTGCCACACTTTGCAACTCTGATCTCCAGCATCTGCAGTGTTCACTTTCTCCGAGGGTGGTAGATCTGGACTATATGGATTTCAGTTACACCAGAACAGGATGAGGCATTTCAGCCCCTGGAGTATGATATACAGTTACAGGAGGAGGCCAATCAGCCCTCAAGGCAACAGAACTAGACCCATTCTAGATCATGCAGCAACATGATCAGGCTATTCAGCTACTTGAAGTCAATAACACAGGAAATGGAAGAGGCAACAAAATGACTGGCCTATGGGGTACACTGGAATAACACCAGACTATATAGCCTGTAAAGCCTGCCCTTCCCTTCAATAAGGTCAGGGCTGATCGCTTCCGGCATTAATTTATCTTCTCTGCCCAATTCTTTGTAGCCCTCAACTCCCTGATGTGTCAAGATCCATTAACACCATTCTGCTCCCCCAAACAGTTCAGAGATGTAGCTGTCTGGGATAGAGAGGCCAGAATAGTCACTACCCTCTGAGAGAAGGAAACAGTCCCCACGGATTTACCTTGACCTTTGACATGAACAAAATATATGAGCATAGTATCAGAGTGACTGACCCTGACATCACGGCAGGGCGTGACTGAGGAATGTGTCAAGGAAACTGAATAACATTGAACCTAATGGGAATCAGTTGTAAACTCCCAAGTGGTTGGGCCATTCAGGACACCATGTGGCTGGTGCAGATCAATCCTCTCAGTCCCTAGATATCTATGTTGGCGATCTTTAGGGTAGCTTCCTCTGCACAAACATCTTCAGCGGATTCATCAACGTCTTACCCTCCGTCATTAGATCAGAAAGAGGAAAGAGAAAATATCGCATAAAGCATCAAAACCTGGTCAACATTCAAGCTCATGCTGTTAATATCTAGGTGACATTCATGTAACAGTACTACTAGACCCTGAACATTTCCAATGAACTAAAAAAGAGTAGCTCATTCTGTATCCCAAGCTGGTGTCACAGAAATGTGAGAACGCCATTCAGCCCATTGAAGCTATTGGATAAGAAGAGGCACAGCCCATTACAAATGTTGGAATGCAGGAGACTGGAAGAACACAACAGGCCAGGCAGCATCAGGAGAAGATGTCCACTCCTTAGGCATAAGCTTTCTTCATGACTGGGGGTGGGGTAACGGTGTGTACAGATAAAGAGTCGAGGTGCACGAGTCGGAGGAGGCGGTGTGGTGAGGTGGGGAACACAGGTAGAGGGTACCACCGGGTTGGTCAATGGGAGGAATGAATCCAGTTGACAGCTGGAAGATGGGTTGATCAGAGGAAAGGAAGGAGGAGAGGCTGGGAAGGGAGTCGGGGTATTGGAAGGGAGGTTACTAGAACTTGGAAAACTCAATGTTGAGTCTCCCGGGCTTTAGGCTGCACCGGTGGAATATTCAATGTTCCTCCAGATGTGCTTTGGTTCGTTGTGGCAATGGAGGAGGTCAAGGATGACCATGTCGGAAATGGAGTGGGAGGGGGAATTGAAATCGGAGGTGATTGGGAGGTCAAATCAGCCCTTACAGGCCCAGCTGAGATGCTCAGCAAAGCATTCCATTTAGTTTATATTTGGTCTCCCTGACATAGAGAAGACCACATCAGTACCACCAGATACAGTTAACTAGGTTGGATCCCATCACCTGACACATCTTCCACAAGGACCAATCTCTTCGCCAATTTTGGTTCGTGCCACACTCCCCACCAAACCCGCCACGCCCCACTGGCAACTGACCCTGCAGATGAAAATAATGCATCACCTGCTGGCACACCACCTCCCTCATCTCATCCAAGGCCCCAGACAGTCCTTCCACGTGAAACAGAGGTCACATGCCGCTCCTTCAACCTAGTTTACTGCATCAGGTGCACCTGGTGTGGTCTTCTCCACATCGGGGAGAGCAACGTAAACTAAGGGCTCATTTCGCCGAGCATCACGACAGGGCCCACAGCGGCCGACCTGAACTCCCAGGCACCACCCATTTCAATTCCCCTTCCCAATTCCTTTCCAACGTGACCTCCTTGGCCTCCTCTGTTGCCACAGTGAGTCAGACCGCAAATTGGACGAACAACATCTTACCTTCTGCCTGGTTAGCCTACAACCTGAAGGACTCAACATTGGGTTCTCCAATTTGGAATAAACTTCCCAGCCATGGCCCTACTCCCTTTCCAGCCCCACCTCCTCCCTTCCATTGCACCAAATGACCCACCTTCTAGCTCCCAACCGGATTCATCCCTCCCATCCACCAACCAGGTTGCACCCACCACTTGTGTCCACCTATCTGCTACCTCACCATCCTGCTGCTCTTCCCACCCCAACAACTCCCTTCCCTCTTTATCTGCAGTTCCCCCTACCCCTACCCGCAGTCCTGAAGAACGGGTATACTTGAAGTGTTGACTTCTCCACCTCCTGATGCTGCCTAACTTGCTGTTTCTTCCAGCCTCCTATTTGTCTAATGTTACACAGGAAGATAAGGAATCTAGTCAGCACAACAAGCAGGTAAGCAGCTACCACGGGTCACCCAATAATGAACCTCTTCCCTGGAACGAGGCAGAGGACATTCAGCCACCCGAGACATTGACAAATGAACAGAAGAGGCCATTCAGCCCGTCCAAACAGTTACACTGAAATTGGAGGATGTAATTGATGCTGCAACACTACAAACTAATGAAGCAGAGGCTGCACAGACAGATTGCTCCATGTTGTGCCTCCTGGCTCCTTTGCTAATGTTTCACGCGTGTTACATTAACATGGTTTGCTGATGGTAAGGAGGCACACCGGATGGTATGTGGAACATCTCAAGGAGGCATCTTCCATCTCCGAGAAGACAGGGCTAGTCTTCTGTATGGATGTCAGAAGCTTTTGAGAATGACCAACCCTGTCAGAATGTGGCTGCTGACAAGTTTGTGAACAACATGATGCTCAGTGCAGGGTCTCACTCCAACTGTGCGTTGAGACGGAGAGAGTTTGGTCAGAGCCTGGAGCTGTCTCTCAACCAACATGTGGGCTCCACAGGGACATGTAAACTATCACAGAGTCATAGAGTTCAACAGGCCCTTTAGCCCAAACTGGTCAATTCAGACTAAAATGTCCATCCATGCTAACTCCATTTTCCTGTACTTGGCCCATGTCCTTCTTAACATTCCCTATCATATATTTGTCCAAATGAGAAAACATAAATTGCGGGAAACACGGAATATTTAACGGTATCAATGCTTAGTTTTGAAAATAATGAATACTGGTCCATAACGCTCAAGTTTTATTGCAATCACTTTTTATTCTTTTTACGCATTACAGATTAATCACTCATTTCCTTCACACTCTCCTTGTGGTACCTTCAACGCAGGGATTACTCTGGCGCATTGCCTGTATTCTGTCTCATTGTGGCAAGGAGATCATTCCTCATAAAGAAGAGAAAATCTGTTCACAGCGTCCCAAGTACTGTTTCAATAACACTTTACCAATTCAGTAAGCTCTCTTCATACTTATACTTCCATCATTTTGCAATGAAGGACACTGTACATTTACTGGGCTGATTACCTACTGCTCCGTATGAATTCTATCAGTGCCTCATGACCAAGGACACCCACCTCCTTTTCACCAAGAACACTTCCCATCATCTCACCTTCGCATAAATACAAACTGAGAAGGATGGTATGTTTTGCCAAATCATTTTGTTACCTTGAAAAACGCTATGCTTTAAGCACAGCCACGCCAACAACAACACCACTATTGCCATTGGAGATGGTTGCAGATGCTGCGGAGGTGATGGCCTAGCTGTATTTTCTCTGGAATAATAACCCAGAGACTCAGGTGATAACCGAGACCCCGGTTTCGAATCCCACCACGGCAAATGTTGGAAATTGCATTCAATAAAATATCAGGAATTGAGAATCTAATGAAACCATTGTGTTTGTCCTACCTGGAACACTAATGCACTTCAGAGAAGGAAATCTACTGTCTTCACCTGGTCGGATTTACCTGTGACTCCAGACCACAGCACTGTGGTTAACATACAGTTGTAGTTTGAAATGGCCAAGCCAGCCGCTCCGTTATATCACTCACTAAAATTTTCAAATAAATGAAACCGGGCGGACCACAACACTGACTACTTACAGCCCACAGGCTGCAGTGGATCAGGGAGGCGGCTCACCAACACCTTCTCAAGGACAATCAGGAAAGGAATTAATTACTGGCCCAACATCCCATTACTGAATAAAAGAAGATGATGACACTCAAGTAAGAGAGACAAAGGGACATAGCTGACTTCAAACTGGGACATGGAAAGTACACCTCACATGGGCATGCATTTCAGTAATATGGGAACAGGAGAAAAATAAATAAGATTAGTCTGGACTATTATTTCCATTCCAGCTAATCATCAACAGTCCCTCTGTTTGTCTCTTTCTCTCTACCTCTCTCTTTCTCTATTTATTCAACTCACTCCTTCTCCCTTTCACAACAGCCATCCCTGTCATCAACAACAAACACACTATATACCAACTGCATTCAGTTCTGATGTATGGTCATTGGACGCGAAATGTCACTTCTATTATTCTCTCGACCTGAGGCTACCATATCTGTTCAGTTTCTCTGGCACTTACTCGCTCCTTTTGTTTCTAATCTCTAGCAACATTCTTTTTTTTTGCCTCTACCTTTCATGGGATGTCTGCATCACTGACAGGGCAGCATTTGTGGACCTCACTAAATGCCTTTTACTGTGAGGCCATTCCTTAAGGTATTGGGTCTGACGTCAGTTTTAATTCAGGCCAGACAATAATGTGAGATTTCTTCACCAAAGGGCAACAGTGAAATAGATAAACTTATTGACAAAGTGCTGGTGGGATTATACTAGTAAAATTCACTTTTATTTCCAGTTCCTGTCATTTGAATTTAAGTTCTGTCATCATCTATGATAGGATTTGAAACAGTGTCCATAGTGTAGTTACCTGGGCCACTGAATTACGTGGCCATCGACATTACTACTCTGACACCGTGTCCCTGTCATGAATTTAATTTACAGACAAGAACAAGATTTTGATGGAAACATTTGTAACGGAAAGACTGATTAGAAGAGAACAGGAACCATAAAGTCTGACTTTTACAAAGGTATAGATAATGGGTTATTTAGCACTCGCACTGACGTCAAGACGGCGTCTGGCGATACCATGGAGCTGGGAGTGGGTAGCTTTGGTGATGGAAAGAATACCAAGACATAAATCAATTCGGGGAAAATAGGTACTTTGTGATTGTGAACAGTCTTGTTTTCAGATGTTTATGTGTGCGGGGGTGTGGGCGGTTCTGAAATTTGTGGGTAATGAATGCATTTGCATTTAAAACTGAAGATAACAGTTTCAGCATTTACTAAATATAGATAACAGAAATAGCACTGAAGTTCACCATGGGATAAATAAATCGATAGTGATGGGAAGACTTACCAGGAACACCAACAATAGCGAGCATTGGATAGTAACCAGCCTGAATAATCAGCAGTACACCGTATATCCTCTCTGGTAATATGTGCCAATACCAGGAAAGATACAAAAGACCCCAAGATAAACTCCTGTCCATTGTTGCAGCATTCCAGTCTATTTTTCTTAGATTCTGAACCATTGATGCGTCATTCCTGTCGACTGTTCTCAGATTCTGATCCATTGTTGGCATATTCCAGTCTAATGCTGTCAGATTCTGATCCACTGTTGAAACATTCCAGTCTATGGTTCTCAGATTCTGATGTTCGCTGCAACTGCTGATCCTTGTCAGTGTTGCTGCTGATACATCTGCAGCAACAATGGGGTAAAGCATTGGAAGAAGCCCCGTACAAAGAGAAGAAGAAAACCATCCAGTGACATAATTAGGATCCATGGAGACTGACATCAATCACAGTCACTGAACAAACAGATCCAGATAACTCCTTTTGGAATGCGACCTTCAGTTCAAAATAACAACTGGATTGAACTGAATGTTGACATTGCTGGCTAATGGTCACATCTCCCATTTCCATTTGCTCTCGTGAAGTTAATTGTGAGGGAGAATTATTGACGTTTTCTTATCGCGGGTTAGATGATTCTGCTGTGTTATTCATTTGCAATGCTGTAACCACCTGAACGCTCCACCATGACCATCCACAAAAGAAAAATCACAATCTAGATGTGGTTTCCATGCTGGTCTCTCCTCGACTAGAACAGGCGCTAAGCAACAGATTCTCAGTGGATATATTTGCCCTGACCATACACAGGAAGTGTGGATATTTCTGGACATTCCACTCGTGACAATGCTGAATCTTCAACACACAATATGATTGAGCACTGTTTTATGTAAACTAACAAACACCTTAATACATTATATTGGCTTCAAAGCTGTAAGACTTACATTTTTGGAATTCAGTCCAACGCCAAATGTGCATGTTCTCACAAAGCCAGTCCTTTTACAGGGTTATGTTGTCCTTGGTTTTTTTGAAAGAAGGTCTAAAGGACCCAAGATTCCAAGATGTCAGAATTTTGAAAGGTTCTTTGTGGTCCATTTGTTTATACCTAACAGATAATGCCTCATCCAGAAGCCTTTCAAATCTTTAGAAAGTACCCTGTATAATCAGGAGGACCTGTCCTGCTCCCTAGCTGGACAGGTTGGATCAGTTCGGGGTTAGTTGAGTCAGAGTCACTGGACGCTCTCTGCCTCCTTCTGCACTTCCGACATTTTAACCTGTAAGCAGTTGTGTCAGTTTTATTCTTGGTGCGAAGGCGTTTTGTTTATTGGAATTGTTGCAAGTATATTGGAACAACATCCTTAAATCGGGATAGACTGTCAGGTTCGGATACGATACGTTATTCAGGTATTCTGTTTTTGGTTCCTTATATTTAATGGGCGGCACGGTGGCACAGTGGTTAGCACTGCTGTCTCACAGCGCCGGAGACCCGGGTTCAATTCCCGCCTCAGGCGACTGACTGTGTGGAGTTTGCACGTTCTCCCTGTGTCTGCGTGGGTTTTCTCCGGGTGCTCCGGTTTCCTCCCACAATCCAAAGATGTGCAGGTCAGATGAATTGGCCATGCTAAATTGCCCGTAGTGTTAGGTAAGGGGTAGATGTAGATGTAGGGGTATGGGTGGGTACGCTTCGGCGGGGCGGTGTGGACTTGTTGGGCCAAAGGGCCTGTTTCCACACTGTAAGTAATCTCATCTAATTTGGCAAATAAATGTCATTTGTTTAAAACTCGGCAGTCTGACCAGCTAATTCACTCTGGGAATATCAGCTATACACTAACCTTCAACAAGTAGCAAATTTACCGTCCGGCTACCTGCTTAAAATGTTTTGAGGGCTCGGGTTTGGTCCATAACAGATTAGGGGCCTTCGCGGGATTTAGACAGCGAGTGGCGGGTATTATGTCTCTTATTTCGTGTGTTGATTTGGTGAGTAAACAGACCTTCAGACAGCAATGGTTCTTGCTGGAACCAAGCTTGTTTTGGAGGTGGAGAAAGTGACCTTGGGGGTTTTACAAAATGCACATAAGTCCAAGCCGTGGGAATTAGAAGACAAAGGGAGTTAAAGCTACCGTCTGATGTGAGGAAAGATGAGATGATTGCAGCAGTAGCTCGGCATTCCAATTTGCTGCAAACTCCATCAGGATCTGTGGAGATGACTAAACTTCAATCGCAAAAGAGGCAGCTTGAGTTGGAAGCAGAGGTGAAGCAGTTTGAGCTACGACTAAAATCAGAAGAGGAAGAAAGATAACGAATAGGTTTAACAGTGGAAAGAGAAAAAAATAAATAGCTTCAGCAGGAGAGAAAGAAAAAGAGGGAGCATTTGAGCTTCCGAGGTGGACACTTAGAATGGAAAGTCAGCTGAAAAGGATAAGGATGAAGGTTGAAGGTAAGCTTCATGAGGAACAGACTGAAGATGGGTAAACCCATGGTCGTCCAAAGCCTGGTGAGAAATGTGTTTCAGTATATTCACACCTTGCCTAGATTAATGAGTAGGGAAGTGGCTAAAGAATTTCAGTGGCCAGTGACCATGTAGGTTTTGTTGACCCAGACAAAACTTGTAGGTAGAGGTAGTGAGGTATGCGCAACACTATCAGAGGAGGGATCTGGGGAGTATGAGGAGAGGAAAATATACGTATGAGCACGTGCCAAAAGCCTACAGACAACGTGAGGAATTTAAGGAAGGATCCTGGTCGAACCCATATTGAGTTGGAAAGAATCAAACAAAGTAATTTTGATGGATGGATAAGAGCTTTAAAAAGAGAGCAAACCTACAATGCTCTGAGAGAGACAATTACTTTGGAGGAGTTTAAGCATTCACATAGTGCAAACTCATTTGGAAGATAATAGAGTAATAAAGGCAAGACTGGTAGCTGAAGTGGCTGATGATTATGACTAGTGATTATTGTTATAAAACTTGTTTTGGCTTCCAGAGTCAATTTCAGTCCATGATGGATAAAAATTGGGGCAAAGAGAAATCCCCACGTAGAAAGGGAGACGTAGATCTCGGTGAAGGCAATACTTGAAGGAGGCAGAGAAGATTTTTTTAAAAACTCCGGTGTTTTCATTGCAACAAATTAGGGCACATGAAATCATTGTTTTGGTGGATTCAGAAAAAAAACACAGACGTAGGAAAAAGGAATAAATCTGGGAGTTTTTATGGAGCGGTAACAGAATGCACAGTGGAAACTAGAAAGCTGCATCAGAGTGTATAATCTGATTGGAGGTTTGTTACGGAGGGAGTACCAGATCTGCTTATAAAATATACCTGCAAAGGGAAAGTTTATTCACATAGGGCAGTTAAAGAGGATGCAATATTAAGAGACACAGGATCCTCTGTGAATAGAAAAGGAGATATGTACTCCTGAAGGAATATTTCCAGACAAGGTACAGCGAAAGGCAATTCACCATGAGTTAAAAGGTGCAAAATCATGTAAAGTGAGCATAGCGTGTCCAGAAAAGTGTGGGAAAATTGCGGTAGAGGTATTGGACAAACTCTCAGCTCCAGGAATACAACTTGTCCTTGCGGAAAATATAGCTGATTCATTGGTAGGATTACTGCTACTCTCGTTGGAAAGCCAGTGGATATGCAGGCAACTGAATCAATGTAGGAGTCTTATCCTTGAAATTTTCCTGATTGTGGGTAACAAAGTCCCAATGTCACGAGTCGAAACAGAAAATACCAAAAATGTAAAGATAAGGAAGCTGAAGTGGCATGAACAGATACTTTGTTCCATCAGAAAGTTGAGACAAAACACGAGCAAATAGGTGATCATGTAAATATTTTTTGCTCAGCTAAACTAACTGAGTCACAGCAGAAAGATAAAAGTTTAAAGCAGTTGTATCAAAAAGCACATATGTTAGGAATTTTGAATGTATCCCTGAGCTTTATTACCTTAAAAATGATGTCCAAATGAGGAAATGGAGACTATCATATATTCAAGGAGATGAGAAATGGGAAGAGATTCATCAAATCATATTGCCAATAGGTTACAGAAAGGAGGTGGTGCGAATGGTGCATCAGTTCGGAGTGATGAAAAAACAGACTGAATACAGAGACATTTTACTGGCCTGGACTGCAACAGGATGTAGTTGAATTTTTCCAGATGCATCATACATGTCAGGTAATTGGAAAAACACAAGCGATAATAAAACCTACACCTTTCTTAACTATTCCGGCATTTGAGGAACCTTTTACAAGAGTCTTAAATGATTGGCTAGGTCCCAGACCACAATCAAAAGATTGGGCATCAGTTTTTTTTAACAATAATGGATGCATCGACTAGATTTCCAGAGGCCATCCCAAGGTGCAGTATCACAGCTAAAAGAATTGTAAAGGAATTAGTCTTTTTTTAAAAATAGATACGGACTACCAATGAAGATACAGTGAGATTAAGGTTCAAAGTTCACATCTAATTAATCACGATAATGTCTTAGGAATGAAGCAATTCAAATCTACTTCAAACCATCCACAATTGCAGGGAGCACTAAAAAGGTGACATTAAACATTAAATACCATGTTGAGGGCTTATAATCAGGATTGTCCAGATGATTAGGGTGAGGGGATTCCATTTCCACTTTTTGTGATCAGGGATACCCCAAATTAACAGAGCAAATTCGTTCCATTGGAATTATTTTTGGGGCATTAAGTGAGGGGACCATTAAAATTGATTAAGGAGAAAATAGTAAATTAGAGTTCAAAGGCCACACATTTGGACTAGGTCTCAAAATTTAAGGAACGATTAATAGCGCTGGGGAGTTGGTTCGACAGCATTTAAAAGAAATGCAACATACAATAAAACAGGAAGTGGACAGGGAATAAAAAAATGCAATTTTGCGATCGGGGATAAGATATTACTGTTACTTCCAGTTGTAGGTGAACCTTGAAAAGCAAGGTTTAGTAGACCTTATCAAACACAACGGATATTGAGTGAGAGTAACTACATGATAGGGACTCCAGACAGAAAGAAATCTCACAGCGTATGTCATGTGAATATGCTCAAAATGTACTTTGACAGGTAAGGACAGCCAGAGAACTAGGTGTTAATGATTACGGCACAGAAGGAAAAAAACAACTTCAGAGGATTCTGATTCGGATATTCCTCAAATTAAAGTGGACAATGAGGTAGTTGTTTAAAAATATGTTGCTGGAAAAGCGCAGCAGGTCAGGCAGCATCAAAGGAGAAGAAGAATCAACGTTCCGGGCATAATCCCTTCTTCAGTAATGAGGAGGGTGTGCCAAGCAGGCTAAGATAAAAGGTAGGGAGGAGGGACTTGGGAGAGGGGCATTGGGAATGCGATAGGTGGAAGGAGGTTCAGGTGAGGGTGATAGGCCGGAGAGGGGGTGGGGGCGGAGAGGTCGAGAAGAAGATTGCAAGTCAAGAAAGCGGTGCTGAGTCTGAGGGTTTGGACTGAGAAAAGGTTGGTGGAGGGGAAATGAGGAAGCTGGAGAAATCTGCATTCATCCCTTGTGGTTGGAGGGTTCCTAGGCAGAAGGTGAGTCGCTCTTCCTCCAGGCGTCGTGTCGCTATGGTCTGGCAATGGAGGAAGCCAAGGACCTGCATGTCCTTGGCGGAGTGGGAGGGGGAGTTATAGTGTTCAGCCACGGGCCAG
Source organism: Chiloscyllium punctatum (assembly GCF_047496795.1). Lineage (NCBI taxonomy): Eukaryota > Metazoa > Chordata > Chondrichthyes > Orectolobiformes > Hemiscylliidae > Chiloscyllium > Chiloscyllium punctatum. The sequence continues at coordinate 30,672,231 of NC_092751.1, forward strand.
TTCGGTTGGTTGGTGCTGGTGTCCCAGAGGTGTTGTCTGAAACGTTCTGCAAGTAGGCGGCCTGTCTCCCCAATGTATAGGAGGCCACATCGGGTGCAGTGGATGCACTAAATGATGTGTGTGGAGGTGCAGGTGAATTTCTGATGGATATTGAAGGATCCCTTGGGGCCTTGGAGGGAAGTGAGGGGGGAGGTGTGGGCGCAAGTTTTTCATTTTTTGCAGTTGCAGGGGAAGGTGCCGGGAGCGGAGGTTGCGTAGGTGGAGTGTGTGGATCTGACAAGGGAGTCACGGAAGGAGTGGTCTTTCCGAAACGCTGATAGGGGTGGGGAGGGAAATACATCCTTGGTGGTTGGGTCCGTTTGGAGGTGGCAGAAATGACGAAGGATGATCCGATGTTACTGGAGGTTGGTGGGGTGGCAGGTGAGGACTAGTGGGGTTCTGTCCTGGTGGCGATTGGAGGGGCGGGGTTCAAGGGCGGAGGAGCGGGAAGTGGAGGAGATGCGGTGCAGAGCATCGTCAATCACGTCTGAGGGGAAATTGCGGTGTTTGAAGAAGGAGGCCAGTGGATTGTTCGGTATTCGAATTGGTCCTCCTGGGAGTAGATGCGGTGAAGGCGAAGGAATTGGGAATATAATCCCACCTTTTCCTCCACTACATTGATGACTGTATCGGCGCTACCTCGTGCTCCCACGAGGAGATTGAACAGTTCATCCACTTTACGAACACCTTCCACCCAGACCTCAAATTTACCTGGACAGTCTCAGACTCCTCCCTCCCCTTCCGAGACCTCTCCATCTCTATCTCGGACGACCGACTCAACACGGACGTATACACTAAACCGACTGACTCCCACAGCGACCTAGATTACACCTCTTCCCACCCTGCCCCCTGTAAATACGCCATCCTACGTTTCATTCCAGCTCCAACTCTGACATGTCCCTGGCGATGAGGAAAATTACTCAACTATATCCAGTCCCTGCATAGGAGAATAATTACAATCTGACCAATTACCACACTCTCAGTCCCATCTCGACAGACAAATTGGTGGGAATACTTTTCGATAAAGCTGTCAAGTAGCACCGAAATAATCAGGTCAGTGTGGTTTCTGATAGGTCCCCATGTGGGGATGGTGCTGCAGTGGCCATATCATTGGTTTACGAATCCAGTCCAGGCCAATGATCTGGCAGCTGTTGGAAGTTAAAAATAATTAATAAAATCTCGATACCTAAAATCTGGTGTCAGTAATACTGTCCAATGTTGATTGTAAACATCGGTCTCCTTCCCCAAGTGATCTCCCGTGTTTCGTGGCCTAAAAGTGACTCCAGATACACAAACATGGTCTCTGAATCGGCCAAGTGAGACACTCAATAGTATCAAACTACTCTGAGGTCTTAAAGGATAAAACCTGACAGATCATCTAGCATCAGCCTCGTTATCAGAAAAGGGAGTGAGAAACACAGTTCTGTCGACCCTGCATAGACATCCTTCCTAACATCTGAGAGCTTATGACAACCTTTACAGAGCTTTCCAACAGACTGAACAGAAACATCGGGAGAGTAGGAGGTCATTCAGCACATTGAGCTTTCCGCATACTATTTCATGGCCGAACATCTCCTCAAAGCAGTTTTCCCCACACAATGTTCATATCCCAAAATATGTTTAAACATTATGAAATATAGTGCCTTTGGCCCATCAATATTTTGGGAGTTCTCTGATAACACGTGTTTATTAAGTATGATTTGACTGCAATGTGATTCACGAACCATTTTCTATAAAGTGAACTAACATCCCTGCTTCCAATCTGTCACATCCTGTCAGAGTTTATATATCTCACTGATATCTCCACTCATTTTCCTAAAGCCCATGGAATATAGGCCCAGTCACCCCAAACTCTGCTCCCACAACTAACTGTCATCCCAGAGATCAGTCTGTCATCCTTCACTGCACTCCCTCAATGTCAGATTTGCCCTTTACTAGCTAAGGACACCAAAACTGCACACAATACTCCACAATGTTCGAGATGGGGTCCCACCAAGGCCCTGTATAGTTGCAGTAAAAGACCCTTACTCCTGTATTCTAAATCACCCTGAAATGAAGGTGAATAAACCATTTATCTTCCTACCTGCTTTCTGCTCCTGCAATATTGCTTTCAGTGACTAGTGTACAGGGAGATCCAGATTCTTTTCAATGTTGCAGCTCCCTACTTGCTGGGTTTACGTACACTGTATACAGCGCGCCAATGCCATTCCCAGTATTGACTTCCGTGTTCAGAACTCATTGCCCTACATGGACTTGGAATGCTGCGCAGAAATAAACAAAAATGCAGCTTAAGTTCACTTATATATCAACAAATTTCAACCAATCCCTTTTCAAATGATAGGCTGCCATTCAATTGATCCCATCAATGTACACAACCTCTCATCTCTGCCATTGCTCTCCATCTGCCAGGTATTTGCCCAGTCACTCCACTTGTCTCAATCAATTTGGAGCCTTTTTGACATCCTCCTCATCCACTCACAAGCTGACATCGCTTAGAGCTGTCAGCAGTCTTGGAAATATTGCAATTGAGCCCCTCAACCAAAGATATGATGTGTATTTGGAATAGTTGGATGCCAAATCTCGATCCTTGTTATATCCTCCAAGCCTTCCATTCAAAAAACATGGTTTTATTCCTACTCACTGTTTCCTGCCAACTCTCCCATTCTAAAACCATGACCATATATTAGCCCCAGTCCCATAGGATTCGAATTTGCACAATAGGCTTGGGGCTTTATCAAAAAATCTTTCTGAAAATCCAATCGTATTGCGTTGATACCTTCTCCATAATTTTGCTAAAAGCCATTTTCCCAAACATGATTCCTATTTCATAAACCTCTGTTGACTTTGCCTATGCCCATTAATTTCAGTCCAATATTTTCTCTAAAATGTTTTAGTTACTAATTTCATTCTATTCCTTTTTTCTCTCCAGACTAAAGTTCCCGAGTATTGCGAGGAAATGTTATTTTTGTTTTTTCTTCTTCTGTGAAGGCATAACCGAAGTATTTGCTCCATTGATCTGCTATTTACCTGTCCTCAATTATCTGTTATCAGACTGTAAGGAAGCTGCACCTTTTTCTCTTCATTTTGCCATTGGCGTATTTTCAGAAGATATTACAAGTTCACTCATATACACTGTGATAGATATTCTTCAGAAAACCATCAATTCCTATCTTAAGCTGCTGCATGATTGACCTTCCACAGCCATATAATCACAGAAGCACAGGCTCTGAACTATCAGAAATACAGCACGGTCTACATTAGCCCCACTTTCCAACACAAAACCCGTCGCCGTGAATCTTATGGCATTTCAAGTGCACAACCATGAATTTTCTAATGGTTTTGAGGTTACCATGACAATTCCCTCTCACAAGTGCATCCCAGACCCAAACACACTTTGCTTCAAAAACAGTCCTCAAATCCTCACTAAGCCTCAAACCCTTCACTTCAAAAGTGTGTCCCTTTGATTAAAAGGACCAGCTGCTGTCTATCCACCCCATCCATATCCCTCGTAATCTTATCCTCCTGATTCAGGTCCCCCTTAGCTTTCTCTGCACCAAAGTAAACAATTCGAGCTTATCCAGGCTCTATCCATAGCTGATACGCTCCATCCCAGGGAACATCCTGGTGAATCTCCTCTGCACCCCCTCCAGTACAATCACATCCTTCCTGTAATGTAGCTCCCAGAATTGCACACAATATTCCATCTTGGCTAATGAAAGTTCCACATAGCTCTTATAATCTATGCTTCGATATGTGAAGGCGATGTTTACGCTCCCATAGGCTTTATCAAATTGTGTGTTACCCTGTCCAGCCACATTCAGAGATGTGTGGAGAAGCACCCTCTCAGCTTCCTTCTGTGTTGCCATTCATTGAGTCCTTGCCTGTCGGGTTCCTTCTTCCAAAGTGCATCACCTCATAGTTATCAGGGTTACATTCCATCTGCCATTGATCCACCCATCTGACCATTCCATCTGTATCTTCCTGCAACGCTAGGCCTTCCTCTTCACTGCCAACTACCCGGCCAATCTTTGTATCAAACACAAACTTACGTAAGACACTCCCCACCCCTCGTCCATATTCACAGCTGCATCCTTTATGATAAGGTTTAAAATCAGAAAACATCAGCTTGTAGTCCAACAGGTTTATTTGGAGGCACGAGCTTTCAAAACGCTGCTTCTTCATCAGGTGGTTGCACGCTTTGATGAAGCACTTCAAAAGCTAGTCCCACCGAATATACCTTTTGGAGTATAAACTGGTGTTATGCAATTTTTAGCTTTGTCCACCCCAATCCAACACCAACACGTCCGAATCACAAATATTAAGAGACACAGCACTTATCCCCGTGGTGCACCATTGGACACTAGCCTCCAATCACACAAACAGCCCTCTACCACCACCCTCGGTCTCCTAACACTTAGTTTAATTTGGTTGCAACTTGGCAAGTCACTAATGAGTCCTACCTGTTCCCTAGTTATTCTGTTCTGCTGGAGACACTTGTAGAATATCTGGTGATTCTCCCGAATCTTTCCTACCAGTAGGTTTCCATGCCCCTGTATTAGTCACTCCCATCCAAATGATGAATTTCCTCCTTATTGCAGTCTTAACTGGCCTGTCCCAGATCCTGCCATTATTTGCCTTGAATGTGGAATAGACAGCGAGGGAAACGTTCTGTTAATTTCCAACTTGTCAAATGTTTTGTGAATTATCTAAATTTCACTGTGACCCACCTCTCATTCTTTGAAACTCTAGAGAACACAGGCCGAGATTCCTCATCAGACAATCTCACCATCTGAGGAATTAATCTGGAGAATGCCCACTGCACTTCCTCTCAGGTCAGTATATTCTTTCTGTGATTCGGTCACCAAAACTGTGCACAATACTCCAGCTACAGTCCCACCAACATGCTGTGAAACTGTTTCAACATGTCTTTACATCAATGTTCTGACTCCCTTAAATGAAGGCGAACCAAACTTTAACTTTCCACTTACATATATTCCTCCAAACACCCTTCACATTCATTACATTTACGAACTCACTGAAATCTTATAGAAACCCTTCCGAAAATCCAGTATATGCCAATTCTACTATTTCCCCATTATCTATGCTATAAGAAACAACTTCAAGCAATTCCGAAGTTTACCAAGTATGATTTCTCTGTCGGAAATGCATGCTGATTTTCTCCATTGTTGCTGCTAATTTCTAAATAGGAAAAATCTCATCCTGTGTGATAGATTCCAACAGTTTCCAGACAAATGTCAAGTTACCTGGTCTACAGTTCTCCACACTATGTCTTTTTCCCTTTGTAGCTGTTTGGATCCCTTCCATTCATCTATAGTTTATCCAGAATAGTTTCCGGTCTCTGCAGAATGTCCAGGAAAATAAAACACAGTCATCGACAGTGCAATTAGTACTACTATTGGTATTTATTTCTGGCATTTTGATATGAAGTACATCTGTTTCAGCAGACTTAGCAATGCTCAATCCAGCTACATGTTCAAGTACTACCTTGTTACTGATATGAATTGAGTTTGTCTTTAGCTCCAGGAGTCCGATACGATAACTTGGCATTACTGGGTGATTTTCTGAATCTTCCTCCATGAAGACAGATGCAATGTAACTGGTTATTTTGTTGGCCATTTCCCTGTTCTGCACAAGGACCTCTCCTCTCCCGATTACAAATTTCCATATTTGACTTTGCTTTTATTTTATTTCTTTTGAAATGTAGATCGCAGATTGATGTAGTCTTTGTGGTCCAGTTTGTTAGCAGGTATGTTCTCTTTTTGATTTCCTTTTCAGTTTCATGGACTTCCATTTTTGTATCGTTAATTTCTGAGAATTCTCAGGTTTTCACAATAGCTGGAATTCTTCTGAAGTCACTTCCAACGATTAATATATTTTCTAATTTGTTATGTTAACCATCACTGAGTCACTTTCTCACTCTTTGGTGTTTGCACCTGAAATAAATAGATGTATGTTTCAGACTTTGCAGTATTTCTAAAAACACCTGGTCCTGACCAGTTATATTCAGGAACACAGCAGGGGGATAGGGGGATAGAGAAAATATTGCGGGAGCACTGTTTGACTCGTTTCTATCATCACTGGCCAACGAGTGCCGTCCTGGACGACTGGAGTATAGCGAATACTGAGCCCGTATTCAAGAAATGCTACAAAGATAAACTTGGGAACTAAAGACCAGTAATCCTAAAATCTAGTGGGTAGGTTACTTTAGAAGATTTAGAGAGACTGGATAGACATTCATTTGAAAGGCAGGGTATGGTTCGGAGTAAGACTAAAATGGTGCTGGAAAAGCAGAGCATGTCAGGCAACATCCGAGGAGCAAAAAAATCGATGTTTCTGGCAAAAGCCCTTCATCAAATTCAGCACAGGAGTTTGTGCAAGAGAGATCGTGACTCACAATTTTGTTGGAGTTCTTTGATAAAGTGACCAGCAACGTTGAGGAGGTCTGGGTGGGAAACGTAGTCTAGGTTGATTCCAGTAAGGCCTTCTGTAAGTTTCCACATGGTACTCTGGAACCTCTGGAAGGTTAGATCGCATGGAATTGAGGGGGAGCTGGCAAATTAGGTACAAAATTGCCTTGATGGTAGGAAGGAGAGATTAATACTGGAAACATGCTGGTCAGACTGGAGGCCTGTGAATAGTGGAATGCCTCAGGGGTTGATGCTGACACCACTACATATTACAGATATTACATGAGAATGTACAGGCATGATTTGTAAGTTTGAAGACGGCACTAAAACAAGCGGCATCATGGAGAGTGAGGAAGGTTATCAGAATTTTCAGAAATTTCAGCAGTGCTTTGATCACCTGGAGAAGTGGCTGAGAAATGGCAAATGGATATTAATAGAGATCAGTGTAAGTTCTTGTATTTTATAAAGTCAAATAAAGTTTCGAGTTTCATGGTGAATGGTTGGGTCCTAAGGAGTATAGTGGAACAGAGGAACCTTGGAATTCAGATGCATGATTCTCTGGAAGTTGATTCAGATGTAGACAGTGAAGAAAGCTTTTGGCACACTGGCTTTAATCGGTTTATATCACTGAGTATCGAAATTAGAGATTTATGATGCAGTTATACAGGATGCTAGTCAGGCCTTATTGGTAACGTTATGTTCAGTTTTGCTCACTTTGCTATAGAAATGATGTTATTAAACTGGAAAGAGTGCAGAAACCATTTACAAGGATATTGCCAAGGTCTCAATGGTCCGAGTTACAGAAAGAGGTTCGACAAGCTAGGACTTTTTACTATTGTATGCATGAGGCTGAGGGAGGATCATATTGAAGTTTATAAGATCATGTCAGGCATGGATAGAGTGAATGCACCCAGTCTTTTTTCCCAGGGTTGGGCAATCACAGATTAGAGATCATCAGTTTAAGGTCAGAGGGGACAGAATTAAAGGGAACTTGAGGAACAACTTTTTAACACAGGGGCTGTTGCACATGGATTGAGAAGTGGTTGAGGCGGATACATTAACAATATTTAAAAAACATTTGAACAAATACATGGATAGTAAAGGATTAGAAAGATATGGGACAATGGCAGGGAAATGGGTTTAGCGTGGATGGGCATTTTGGTTGCAATGGACCAGTTTGGGCTGAAGGGCATGTCTCCGTGCTGTCTGCCTCTGTGACTCGAACAACCATTGCTTGTCTCCCACTGAATGTTATATTGTACTTTCCCAATTTACTGAAGATATCTTGACACTCTAGCCTCCAGTCTTCCATGATGTTTGACTGGAATATTTAAGCATTCTAAACTGTATGCAGACACCTTGTAAACTTTACCTTATAAATGGCATTATTCCTTAAATGCTGCTTCAGACCAAGGTTAATAATTCGTCCTTCTGACCACACAACATCAAATCCGAAATAACCTGCTCTCTAGTTTACTTCACAACATACTCTTCAACCCAAATCATATACACTTATGGAACGTATTTTTTCACAGCTTCAGCAGTCACTTAGTTAACGCTGTTAACCATTCAATAAGACTGCGGTATCCACAATACTTGCCTATCTCATTTCCAGAGCATGTGATGCTCCGATTTTCTGCGATTGTTTTGGGTTCGATATATAACACACCAATATTTGCTTCTTCTTGCTATCTGTAAATTCTACCTAAACTGATTCTGTGGAAGCTGAGGGACAGGTCTGTGTCGTTATTAGTGGTAGACCTGGGCAAGACATTCAGGGAGGCTCACCTCGACGCTGAGATGATCTGGAGAAATATCCCAAAATACTGGACAAGCAACAATATCCTCCTCTCTCTGTTAGGATAAGACTTACCATATACTCTCTGCTCCCTCACACTCGCTGTATATCTGTTATAGCACCTAACCCAGAACAAGGTTCACGCTCTGTCTCTAAATAAGGCTCAGGCATTACCACTCTCAGTATTGAATTCAGCAACTAATAATACTGTATGGATTCAAAACTGTAGACTGACTCATTCCAGACACCTCAAAACTCCCTCCACCTATACCAGCACAAACAGCATAGAACATAGAACATAGAACAATACAGCACAGAACAGGCCCTTCTGCCCACGATGTTGTGCCGAACTTCTAACCTAGATTAAGCACCCATCCATGTACCCATCCAAATGCCACTTAAATGTCACCAATGATTCTGACTCTACCACTCCCACGGGCAGCGCATTCCATGCCCCCACCACTCTCTGGGTAAAGAACCCACCCCTGACATCTCCCCTATACCTTCCACCCTTCACCTTAAATTTATGTCCCCTTGTAACACTCTGTTGTACCCGGGGAAAACGTTTCTGACTGTCTACTCTATCTATTCCCCTGATCATCTTATAAACCTCTATCAAGTCACCCCTCATCCTTCGCCGTTCCAACAAGAAAAGGCCAAGAACTCTCAACCTATTCTCATACGACCTACTCTCCATTCCAGGCAACATCCTGGTAAATCTCCTCTGCACCCTCTCCAAAGCTTCCACATCCTTCCTAAAGTGAGGCGACCAGAACTGCACACAGTACTCCAACTGTGGCCTAACCAAAGTCCTGTACAGCTGCAACATCACTTCACGACTCTTGAATTCAATCCCTCTGCTAATGAACGATAATACTCCATAGGCCTTCTTACAAACTCTATCCACCTGAGTGGCAACCTTCAAAGATCTATGTACATAGACCCCAAGATCCCTCTGTTCCTCCACCTGACTAAGAACCCTACCATTAACCCTGTATTCCGCATTCTAATTTGTTCTTCTAAAATGAAAAGGTTTGAATGAATAAATTGGGGAAAGTCCGTCTTTCCAGGGAATCAATAACTTTAGTTAGAGCTTGAAAACCATTAGTGAATGATTAAGAAAAGTTTGGATGAGAGTTCCTTCCACTCAATAGAGTTATTTAAATCGTGAACGACTTTCCAGAAATAAAACGTAGAAGCTGACTTCAAAGTGTTTTAAAAGATACACGAACAAACGTACAAGGAGGGAATTTACCATTGAGTGAAAGTCAGTGTGGTTGCGTAACAATTTCGAATTTGTTGACTTCAGACACAAAGATATTTCATGAACACGTACAACTGAATAAGACTGAGAAGAGCAAGTTCGTGGATTGGTAAGGTGTGGCGTATTATTCAAGATGAATCTCTGTAAATGGAGCTGATGTCGTAAAATATCTGCAGACAGAAGTTTTATCCTAATGAGTAGGAATTGAATCGTCACTTGGACACGCAAAACCTACTTTAAAGATTTGACCACATTCACATGATGTTATGTACATTTCGTACATTCTTAACTCCACCCAAGAAATCCACCAAGAAGACTCTGTCCTTTTGTATTGTTAAACCTCGGTACTTCTCTGCAGCACGTCATTGAAGATAAAATATGCTCAGACCAAAATTCAGTTCAATACAATATTGAAACGGTCCTATGTGATTTCTGTTTTTATTATTGCAATAACCTTTGTGAGTTTGCAACAAACCGTGCAACATGAAACCAGTTCAACATCTATTTTCCCGGAATTTAACGTAGTGCACATGGGAAACGTTATCCATCTGCTGAAAAATCACCTTCGGCTCTCTCTCCACATATGTCTCTTCACGTTTTAGATACTTGCAGTATGTTTGTTGATCAAAAAGTCATTACCCAGAAAAGGTCGCTTCTCAATCCACAAACACTGGTATTTTCCCATAAACTTGGCTTTGCTCAATATCAACTTCTGTTTGTATCCCTCAACCCGAGGATAAATTGAAGCTGCTCCATGTGAGGCTCAAACTGAAAACTTCGGCACAGCACACCCCACTATACTGAAACAGAGATACCGTGCACTGGTCACCTTCAGCACATAAGCAACACATTAATGCTTACCTCCACATTCCTGGTTTTACCTTAACGTTTGGGAAACCGAGTTTCTCTGATTCCATGGCTAGTAACGGGGATTATATGATCATCTTCAGTGGTTCTGTCCCCGCGTGAGGAACGTGGTGAGGTACTCATTGTAATATGCATAGATTGATGAAATGTACAATTTCATCTTTTGCCTTCACTAACCCATGAGATTTCTATTTTGTTTTGCATCTGTAGAAATCTTAAAATCTTCATCTTGAACAAACTCAATGACAGGTCTCCATTGTGTCTCTGGCATCAAACTTCAAAGTGTAAACCCCCTCTGAATTCTTCCACCGCAGTCCGCTGTTTGGGAAGTGTTCCTGTTGTGGGAAATGCACTTCCCCGTGTGTCACGTGCTGCTCCCAGCATGCGCTCTGGCACTGCACTCATTTTCCTTCTGACACTTGCTCACTGTGTTGCTGTGATCATACAGTGACTTGGTGTCGCACGGCCCAGGAAAATGATACAGATCAAGTTTTTTGCATTGTTGAGTTCAATTGTCAGTTTAGCCTTATTTTGAATTTTGAAATTGTCTGTTCTGTACACAAGTGCGTGTCAAAAACATCTGAGCGGAAGTTCGGTGCTCCGAATAATGACATTGAGCACTATGCACTCTCCTCCAGTCTGGAAAACAATTCCTCACAGGCAATTTAATAGACAATAGACATCAGGTGCAGGAGTAGGCCATTCTGCCCTTCGAGCCAGCACCACCATTCATTATGATCATGGCTGAACATCCTCAATTTGTATCCTGTTCCTGCCTTATCCCCATGACCCTTGATTCCACTATCCTTAAGAGCTCTATCCAACTCTTTAATGAAAGAAAACCTCCTGCTGTCTCGGGTTCTTCATTCCGTTGACTTCAAATCTTCACAGAATTCAACAGACCTTGTTACATATTCATTTTCTTATTTTTGCTCAGATCACTGTGTGCATAGTGTGACAGTGGGAGTCTACTTACCCAACAACCTAGGGATCAGACCAGAGTCTTGGAACCTTACTGTGTTATTTATGATTTCACCAACACCGGGGAGAAATCCTGCTGCTCTGCATAATTTATGCAAATCAATTATTCATAAGGTCATAGCTTTTCCTGCATCTGTGACGAGGTGGCCGAGAGGTTAAGGCGATGGACTGCTAATCTATTGTGCTCGAATCCCACTCTTGTTGCTGTCATCAACGGCATTTCAGTGGTGCTGTTTTCAGGTGTTCACAGCTGTCGTATTGAAATTGGAACTCCAATGGTCATTTTATATGCATCGAAGCTGTTACAAACTTTCAAAGAATAGTTTGAGCCTGTTGACTAAACTGTATTGAAATGTAGGTTGCATTGGGATAATGAAAAGCAGCGTGGTTTTCTTTTTCAAGTCAAGTTGCTGTGACCGTTTTTTCGTATGAAAGACATCCAGGAAAATCAAATAACGAGAGCTGCGAAGTGCATGTTATGCAAAGTGAATCTTAATGAATGTTTTGTCAGATGAAATCTGGAGGAGGTTGAGTAGAAGTAATTCATCCTGGTGAGAAGAGCACAGCGAGACTGCACAAAATAATGGAGATATTTCAAAGGGGCAGGGCGTGGGTGTAGGGGCACTGAGAACTGGCTGTAAATGCACAATGGAGAATTGCCGATGTGGGTGCCGTGCATGGGCACGGAGAGACTTGCAAATTGGTATCACCCTCGCCCCTTGCTCTCGCCATTGATGAATGCTGGACATAAGGCACAGATAAACGCAAGATGTGGGAAGCAAGCTCCCTCTCGTTATGCACACACTGGATGCATCACATTGAACTATGAACAACTAGAGAAATCAGCATGTTACCTATAGGGAGTGAAACTAAACAGTGGATCAATAACCGAAGATTCATGCAACATAAACATGAAAAATAATTTAAAATGTAGGGTGTCGGTTTGCTTGCTGAGCTGTAGGTTTGATATCCAGACGTTTCATTACCTGGCTAGGTAACATCATCATCAGTGGCGACCTCCAAGTGAAGCGAAGCTGTTGTCTCCAGCTTTCTATTTATATCTTTCTCCTCGATGGGGTTCCTGGGGTTTGTGGTGATGTCATTTCCTGTTCGTTTTCTGAGGGTTTGATAGATGGCATCTAGATCTATGTGTTTGTTTATGGCATTGTGGTTGGAGTGCCAGGTCTCTAGGAATTCTCTGGCGTGTCTTTGCTTAGCCTGTCCCAGGATAAATGTGTTGTCCCAGTCGAAATTGGTATTTTTAATCCGTGTGTCGGGCTACGAGGGAGAGAAGGTCGTGTCTTTTTCTGGCTAGCTGGTGTTCATATATCCTGGTTGCTAACTTTCTTTCTGTTGTCTTACTTAGTGTTTGTGGCAGTCCTTGCATGGAATTTTGTAGATGACGTTGGTTTTGTCTATGGGTTGTTCTGGGTCTTTTAAGTTTGTTAGTTTTTGTTTGAGAGTGTAGGTGGGTCTGCGTGCTTCTAGGATTCAGAGGGGTCTTAGGAGTCTGGCTGCCATGTCTGAAACTTCTTTGATATATGGTAAGGTGGTTATGGTTTCTGGCTGTGTTTGGTCTGCTTGTCGTGGTTTGTTCTTGAGGAATCTGTGGACTGTTTTTTTGAGTATCTGTTGTTCTCGAATACGTTGTATAGGTGGTTCTCCTCTGTTTTCCGAAGTTCGTCTGTGCTGCAGTGTGTGGTGGCTCATTGGAATACTATTCTGACGCAGGTTCGTTTGTGTGTGTTGGGATTGTTGCTGGTGTAGTTAAGTATTTGATCAGTGTTTGTCGGTTTTCTGTATGCGCAGGTTTGTAGTCCTCCGTTGTCCTTTCTTTCTACTGTGACATTCAGGAATACGAGTTTGTTGTCGGTTTCTTCCTCCTTGGTGAACTTTATGCCTGTGAGGGTGTTGTTGATGATGTTAAATGTCTTTACTATCTTGTTTCATTTTGTGATGACAAACGTGTCATCTGCGTAGCGGACCCACATTTTGCTTTGATTGTTGGTAGGGCTGTTTGTTCTCGTCTTTGCATTGCCGCTTCTGCTATGAATCCTGATAGCGGAGATCCCATGGGTGGGCCGTTGGTTTGTTTGTAGACTATGTTGTTGAAGGTGAAGTGGGTGGTGAGGCACAGGTCCACTAGCTTCATTATGTTTTCGTTGGTAATGTGATTGATGGTGGTCTGTGTGTGTGATGGTCTCTTCTAAAAGTGTGGTAAGTGTTTCCTTTGCCAGGTCGATGTTGATGAAGGTGAACAGTGCTATTATGTCGAATGAGAACATTGCTTCCACTTCCTCTACTTTGGTGTTTTTGACGATTTTTAGGAATTCCTGGGTGGAGTGGATGGAGTGCTGTGACTCTTCTATGAGGTATTTCACTCTTGCGTGTCATTCGTTGTACTGTCTGTAAGTTGGTGTTCCGGGTAATGAGACTATGGGTCTGAGGGGGCTCCTGGTTTATGAATGTTTGGTCGTCCGGTTCGACTTGTCCAACACATTGATCCTGGGACAGTCTAAGCAAAGACATGCCAGACAATTCCCAGAGGCCTGGCACTCCAACCACAATGCCATAAACAAACACATAGATCCAAATGCCATCTATCAACCCAGCAGAAAACAAAGCGGAAATGACATCACCACAATCCCCAGGAACCCCATCCAGGAGAAAGATCTAAATAGAAAGCAAGAGACAACAGCTTCGCTTCACTTGGAGGTCGCCACTGATGATGTTACCTAGCCAGGTAATGAAACGTCTGGATATCAAACCTTCAGCTCAGCGAGCAAACCTACACCATAAACCTCAACCTGAGCTACGAACCTTCACAAACTTTGCGATTTAAAGTGTCTTTATACGCATATCATTAATATACTTTTCATTATAATACCCGTCTGGTTGAAAGAAGAAGACACCACATTTCAAGATGGATGACAACGTTACCAATTTTGTTTTGAAATTGAGATCTATTTGATCATTTTACACAGTGAACAAGTTCATTTTAAATAATGCAAACCACATTCTCTCACCTGGAATAAAAGTGTGATTTCAATATAAACATTGTCCTTGCTAAGGAGCAGGTACTCAACATGAAAAATAGGATGTAATTTTTATTAAGCATAGATCAATTAGCACCATTACCTTACTTCGGATTGACTGCAGTGTGCACATGCTAACTATGGTTTAAGAAAGAATGACTTTTGGAAACAATGATTCGGTGGTGACTAAAAATAATATTAGGTTCTCATGATGCAGATATTCCACCAATGGCTCCAATGGTGGAAATGTTCAGTGGGCAGTATTTCTATGATGGTAAAGACGTATGTGAGCTGCCAGGGATGGGAGCTCCCACCTCATCTGGAGCAGCGTCTTTTGACGTGGACCAGGGAGCATTATCGCATCAATCTGGGAGTTCCAACCACACCTGGAGAAGCTTCTATTGACATGGAGCAGCAGGAAGCACTGGCACATCCGAATGCAAGATCTAACATCATTTGGAGCAGCTTCAGTTGGCCTGGAGCAGGGAGCTTTGCGAGATCCATCTGGGAGCTCCACTCTCAGCTGGAGCAGCTTTTAATGACATGTAGCAGCAGGGAGCATTAGGACATCAGAGTGATAGATCCAACCTCAACTGGACCGCTTTTATTGACATGCAGTAGGGAATATTGGGACATCAGACTGGGAGCTCCAACTTCAAGTAGAGCTGCTTCTATTGACATGGAGCAGCAAGGAGCATTGGAACGTCAGCTTGAGAGCTCCAACATCACCTGGAACAGCTTGTATTTACATGGAAGAGGAGGGAGGATTGGGACATTAGGCTGGGGGAAAGGATATTAAACTCTTTTAATCAAAAGTAAAATATGTTTCAACACCTCAGATGTGAATTGATTTATGAAGAATCTTTCCCGGGAAAATAATTAATTCTTTAGATAGTAAAGACAAGTCCTGCAAATATTCAACTCAGGAAAACGCATTGGCCCAGAGAGAAATGGGAGTGATGTTTCATGTCTTTGTCTTTTCTTTTCTGGCCGACCCTGCACTGGATTACATCACCGGAAGGACGTTTTCACTTATTTCCTGCAAATACGGACAGGTCACTAACATAATCTTACGTTGAAAATTAATGGGAATATGTGATGTTATGATTAGGCTGGAGTTTACCTCAAATTATGGTGAAAACGCAGCAAAGTCAGTTGCAATTTCCAAGATCAGCAGTGACCTTATTGATTGGCTGATGAGATTGTGAATGGTCGTTTTTTTTAGGACAATTTGAAGTGAATCAATGATGATGATTATCTTTTTTCTTTGTTCACCTTGTGACTGTTACTGTTATTGCTCATGTCCTTGTTAACACCACAGCTCTGCAGCGTGTAAAACCTCAGCTGTGCATCTGACCAGTGGTACAACCATTCGTATAGCTGGCTACGGATCAGGTGGTTGTAGGTTCGACTTTTACTTTGCACAAGCGCATTATGGAGATTCATCACAGATCCAACCTAATCATTTTTGTTATGCTGAGGTGGGTAATATTTGACATTTTCATCTCCACGAACGAAAATTCTTTCACTGTCTTCGACCAGTTAAACATTGCCAAGAGCTATCTGAGTAAAAATGACACAGCACCAGATTGAATTGACCACACGTATTTGCAAGCCCCAGTGTTCCATGCACTGCTTCTTCATCAGGTGTTTGTCAACTGTTGGAATCTAAAATGGCTTTGTGTGATTTTTAAAATTTATCCACCCCAGTCCAACCCCAACACCTCCACGTCATGGGTACCATCGACACCACGAACGGTCGGTTAAAGTCCAGATGATCTTCCAAAAGATCGCGCATATTGACACACACACCAAGTTTCTGCAGAAAAACACCCACCAGATGAAGGAGCGTCTATCCGAAAGGTAGTGCTTCCAAATAAACCCGCTGGACTCTGTCCTGATATTGTGTAATTTTTAACTTTGTCTACTCAACTCAAACACTCGCGCTTCCATATCATAGACAACATCAGTCATGTCCCACCGTTGTCAGAGAAGGCAATCCTGGAATAGCCGCACACATTGCTCATAGGTACGTTTCATTTTCAGAAACCAATGCACTCAATTGATACAGCTCCTATGTATGAAAAGCACAGAAAAGAAATTTTGAGACTCAGTTTTGACAATATTTTGAAACTCTTTGGAAAGTGGAATCAGAGGAGAATGAAAATTAACTGTCCGACTGTGCAGAGAGAGGGAAGGCACTTTTCCCTTCTTTGATGAGCTGGGGTATTGACTGATCTAAGGCATGAAACAGATTCCTGGTAGAGCTGCGCTCTCTGCATCAGGAACAAGAAGTCCTGATCTCCTGAACGGTAATGAAACCCAGGCCACTCAGTTAAAGCGCTGAATACTAACCACTAGACCACCAGGGATGAGGGCAGAAGCCGTTGCACCGTTTATTCATAACACAGTTTTTGGAATTATGTCACTGCAGATATGTTTCCCCTCAAAAATGATTGAATTATCGAGTGTTTACAGCACAGAAATGGGTCCCATCATCTCATTTCCCAGCACTTGGTCTGTAACCTTGTGAACTTTGACGTTTCATGTGAATGATAATTTCTCTGGAACGTTTTAATCTCGTAAAACACAATAAATGGGATTAAAGTTTGAGATGGGAACTGAATCCCATTTTTACCCATAGACTGAAGCACGCAGACACATTTCCCCAAGTGTGACACAGGCCTCGGGAGAAAACAAGCAGAAAGTAAGATTTCACCGACTTGTCTGATGTTGTCCCATTTCTGAGTTCAACACCAATGTCTGGTTACAGTAAAGAAAGAAAGCATTCATCTCCTCCCGTCCCAGTGTTCCTTACCCATTGTTTCCCCATTACTCTGTAGTTTATACTGCCGTTCTTGCTGCCAAACGTGATCACTGCTCACGCCCGCTATTTCCTGTCCTGTCTAACGTTTTGCCTCAAGTTCTTGGAATGAAAAACAGGAATGGCCTATTTCAAGCACTTTTCTAGCTTACAAGGACATTGTTATCACCACTGAGCAAGCACATTGCCAGCTCAAAGAGAAGGTCTCATCCTTTAGAAACTGAAAGACAAAGATGATTGGATATCCTCAGTATTGTAAACCAAGCAACAAGACTGGAATAGGGCCGAGGGGTTCACGCACAGAAGGATGGGTGAATAGAATGGCGAATCTCATGGTGTCCTGGGTGATGTTGACAGAAATCATCCCTGGTAGTATAGTGATGAGGATTCAGTGATTTCACTGTCACGGCTTGTTAAAGGTTAACGTTTACAGTTATCAATATGAAATACGGCTTGATATTTCGAAGCAGAATGATGTTGTGCAGCAGACAGACTCGTTTCCCTGCATGACCTAATGAGAGAGCTCAGAAGAGCCAGGAGGAGACATGAGAGCCAGGAGGAGATATTAGAAGTTGTTCGCGGATAGGGTCAGGGTTAACCCTCAGGCTTTCCATAGGTATGTCAAGAATAAAAGAATGACGAGAGGTAAATGAGGTCCAATCAAGAATAATGGTGGGAAGTTGTGTGTGGAGTCAGAGGAGACATGGGAAACACTAAATAAATATTTTTCGACAGTGTTCACTATATAAAAAGAAAATGTTGACGAGGAAGATACAGAGATACTTGCATCTAGACTCGAAAAGATTGAGGCTCACAAGGAAGAGATATTAGAAATACTGCAGAGTGTGAAAATAGAGAAGTCCTCTGGGCCGGATGGGATCTATCCTAGGATCCTCTGGGAAGCAAAGGAAGAGATTGCCGAGCCTGTGCCATTGATCTAGAAAGCATCATTGTCTACAGGAGCAGTGCCTGAGGACTGGAGGATAGCAAATGTGGTTCCCTTGTTCAAGAAGGGTAGTAGAGACAACCCTGGTAATTACAGACCAGTGAGTCTCACTTCAGTTGTTGGTAAAGCGTTGGAAAAGGTTATAAGAGATAGGATTTATAATCATCTATAAAAGAATAATCTGATCAGGGACAGTCAGCACGGTTTTGTAACGGGTAGGTTGTGCCTAACGAAACTTATGATTTTTTTGACAAAGTGACCAAACAGGTGGATGAGAGGAAGCAGGTTGATGTGCTGTATATGGATTTCAGCAAGGTGTTCGATAACATTCCCCACGGTCGGCTGTTATACAAAATGCTTAGGAATGGGATTGTGGCAGACACAGCAGTTTGAATCAGTAATTGGCTCGCTGAAAGACAACCGAGGGTTGTAGTTGATGCAACATGTTCATCCTGGTGTCCAGTTACGAGCGGCATTCCGCAAGGGTCGATATTCGGTCCACTGCTATTCGTCATTTTTATAAATGACCTGGATGAGGGATTAGAAGGGTGGGTTAGTAAATTTGCGGACAGCACTACGGTCGGTGGAGTTGTGGATAGTGACGAAGGATGTAGTAGGTTGCAGAGAAACATAGTTAGGATGCAGAGCTGGGCTGAGAGGTGGCAAATAGAGTTTAATGTGGACAAGTGTGAGGTGATACACTTTGGTTGGAGTAATCGGAATGCAAAGTACTGGGCTAACGGTAAGATTCTTGGGAGTGCAGACGAGCAGAGAGATCTCGGTGTCCATGTACACAGATCCCTGAAAGTTGCCACCCTGATTGACAGGGTTGTTAAGAAGGAAAACAGAGTTTTGGCCTTTATTAATAGAGGAATTGAGGTCTGGAATCAGAAGGTTATGCTGCAGCTGTACAAAGATCTGGTACGGCCACATTTGAAGTATTGTGAACAGTTCTGGTCACCGCATTTTCAGAAGGATGTTGACGCTTTGGAAAGGGTGCAGAGGGAATATTCTAGCACGTTGCCTGGTATGGAAGGAATGTATTACGAGGAAAGACTGAGGCCCTTCAGGCTGTTCTCGTTAGAGAGAAGAAGATTGAGAGGTGACTTAATTGAGATTTAGAAGATAATCAGAGGGTTAGATAGAGTGGACAGGGAGAATCTTTTTCCAAGAATGGGGACGGCAAACACGAGGGGTCATAACTTTAAAGTGAGGGGAGATAGGTATAAGACAGATGTCAGAGGTAGTTTCTTTACTCAGAAAGTAGTTAGGGCATGGAAAGCTTTGCCTGTAACGGTGGTAGATTCGCCAAGATTAAGTGCAATTACATCGTCATTGGAGAGGCATATGGACGTACATGGAATGGGTGTCGATGTGATGGGCGTCAGATTAGTATGACAGGGCGGCGCAACATCGAGGGCCGAAGGGCCTGTACTGCGCTGTAATATTCTATGTTCTATATGCTGCAGTTCCACATCAGCAATGTCATCGGCAATTTCCTGACGTTCAATCAGTTTAAAACAAGAACGGAGGGGGAGTCAGGAAAACGGAAGGGGAATAGTGGTTTGTGAGAGTTAACTACATGCCTCGTGGAGCCAGGTACAATGTAGATACTGAATATCGGTTTTCCTGTTTACCTTGGTATACTGATCACTACGGATCAATGACCCAATATTGTCTGCCCTTTGTGTGTTGTTCTTTGTACATTTCACCTCGGTCAGTGCTCCGGGGGACCACGCTTTTTTAAATTTGGCACATTTTACTCAGGTCGGTTTTGCAGCTTCATATTAAGGCCAACAATTTTAGGAACAAATAGTCAACATTCAGACCATCAAGTCTACTCCGCTATTGAATGGTTTCATATCTGATCTGATAACCTTGAACTGCACTTTCTTGCCTTTCCCCATAATGCTTGATGTCTTTGCTGCTTGAAGATCTGCCGATCTCAGCCTCATTACACCTAATGACACTTCCTCAACAGCCTTCTGCTACAAGAAAGTCCACTGATACAGAACTATCTGAGAGAATAAATGCTTCTTCATCTCTATTTTAATTGTGAGATCGGCATTCTAACACAAAGTTAGAAATCACACAACACCAGGTCATAGTCCAACAGGTTTAATGGAAGCAATAGCATTTGGAGAGCAACTCCTTCATCAGGTGGCTGTGGAGTACACAGTGGTAAGATACAGAATTTATAGCGAAAGGTTACAGTGTAATGTCACTGAAATTATACATTGAAAAATACCTTGATTGCTTGTTAAGTCTTCCATCTGTTAGAATGACTATGTAAGGTTCATTTCTTTCTGATGTAAATCGAAAAACGTTCTTTTAACAGTTACATTCTCAGGTGGACTTTACGAATTAGTGTCAGCACAGATAATATGTTGAAGGGATTAGTCCCTTTGTGCTGCGTCCTTGCCATAATGTTTAGACTGACTCTAATCTAAAAAAAAGCAACACGCTTCAGGCAAGAATGCCTTAAGACATGGTACATTGGTGAAGCTGAGCAGAGGCGACCACAACGGAATGGGCGCTGCACATTAATCAACAGACAGGTGTGCCACTTCTCAGTTGGAGAGCACTTCAGTGACCCAGGACATTCGACCTCGGATCTTCGGGTGACAATCCTCCAAGGCGGTCTTCGGAACAGGCAGCAGCTAAAAGTGCCCCCACAGAGACTGATAGCTGAATTCGGTACCCATGGTCATTGGTTTCATGTCACAGTACAGGTGATCCCATTGCCATATCTACAAACAGAGACCCTCCTACACACACACACACACACATCCGTCTGTGGAGTGAAATTGTACTTCCAGAGTTACATTGTACTTTGCTCAAAAACTGCATGAATCCATGTAAGTCTCTGGTAACTCATTTTTATAAATTAGAATCAGTCTAAACATTATGGAACAGACAGCAGCAGAGGGGGGCAAAACACTAGTTGTTAAACTTCACCTGAGAATGAAATTTTAAAATAAAAATGTTTTGCGCTTTGCCTATGAAAGAAGTGAAGCTAATATGGTCATTCTAACATTTCGGAGACTTAGCAAACAATCAAGGTATTTTTCAATGTACAATTTCAGTTACATCACACTGTAAACATATGCTATAAATTTTGTGATTTACAACTGTGGACTCCACAATCACCTGATGAATGAGCACTGGTCCGAAAGCTAGTACTTCCAATTAAACCTGTTGGACTATAACCTGGGGTTGTATGATTTTCAAATTTGCATACCCCAGTCCAAAACCGGCATCTCCAAGTCATTCGATACGAGGTGCTCTGGTCACAGAACCAAACTCTCTGCATCCAACTTATTAAATCCTTGAAAATACCTCTATGTTTCAATAAGGATCATTTTGTAGTACTGAGTCTCAGCAGGCAAAGGCAACTGATTTCAGCGTTTCTTCCCATTTGATTTCATCTCCTCTATGAAATTCTCACTGACTCTGACAGAACTGCTACCTTTGCTGTTTTGTAATGTCAGGAACTCATGTTCAATTTCAGATTTCCATAAGGAACAGCATTTTTCTTTCCCTGACTGGAAATCAACATTGGGAAATAGCAGTGAGACAGCTGCATTTCAGCACGTTCGCACCAAGGACGACATATGCAATGCTTGGAGCTTTTCTTGACGACTTTGTTTTTGCCTGTTTTGTTCAGTTGAAAAATGACAGTTTTTGAGTTTTTAAAAGCATGGCGAATGGTCCTTCAGCCTATTGCATCATTATCAGTTATCAAACATTTGGCTTGGAAACACAGTTTTCAGACGTGACTCGTCGCCTGGTGTGTTCTAACATTTCAAGTCTTAGATAAATTGTTATTCAATTTCTTAAGGACTTGAGTGGAACAAGATACATCTCTGTGAACGAACAGTCCTGAAAGACAAACTCTTTCTCGGAGCCATTTGTCAGTTTTCCTCATGATGCTGTTGAAAATGTTTCTGCGCTCACATCTGAATTGGTTTCCCCTGTTTCTTCCTCAGCTTCCTCCTTCTTTCTATTAAATGGTTTAGACTCCAGTACAGACACAAGGTGCAGGTTGCGGAAGTCACGTTTTTGTACTTTCATTAACACTGTCTCGCCGGGAGCTGCAGACCTTCCCCACGCTGATTCAGACAGCTCTGTCCTTCCTGGAGAATGGAAGGACAGGCATTAATAACCCACACTTGGAAACGGAGCGACAGATTTAAAACATTTACAGTGCCCCAGCCAGGAATTGAGTTCTTAACTCCCGCATGACATACGGCGACACTAACCACTATACTAGCAAGGAGAACAGTTTCAAAGGAGACACTTCAGCCCATTGTGGTTGCATTTGTCAAAAGCAACTGCTTCACGACCTGAATGCTTTAGCCCATAGCCTTCCAGGTATTGGCAGATCATATTCACATATGCATATTCCTTCAGGTTATAAGGGTTGCTGCCTCTCTGACCCTGACAGACAGTGTGTTCCAAATTCGAACACCCGCCGGCCTATACCACTTTTCTACACATCTACTTAAACCTTTCTGTCTTTC
Organism: Chiloscyllium punctatum; assembly: GCF_047496795.1. Taxonomy (NCBI): domain Eukaryota; kingdom Metazoa; phylum Chordata; class Chondrichthyes; order Orectolobiformes; family Hemiscylliidae; genus Chiloscyllium; species Chiloscyllium punctatum. Next base: position 30,694,936 of record NC_092751.1, read on the forward strand.
TCATTAAATTTCTGCCCCACTGTAATCGTTCTTTCCATTGATGGGAAACCCTTCTTTCAGTCTACCATGTCCATACACCTCACAAACTCCTCTGCACGGTGACAAACAACCCCAGTTTGTCCTGTCTCCCTTCATGACTGAAACTCTTCAGCCTAGACACTATCCGAGTGAATCTCTCCTGCAACTTTCCCAGTGCGATCACATCCCTGGACAATTCTAGCAATGAGCCGAATGAACATATTTCCATTCTGTAACAGCATCGGGGGTGGCACTGCAGCATTTATTGCCTTCCGGTTTGGAGTCACGTGGACGCCACACCAGATAAGGACGCGAGTTTCCTTCCCTCAAGGACGTCAGTGAAACAGATGGGTTTTTCAGACATCGTATTCTTAATTCTAGGCATTTATTGCATTCACATACTATCATCGTCGTGGTGTGGTGGGAATCGAAGCCGTCTCCACAGAACATTACCTGACTTTGCTGTGTGAAAAATCCAGTGATAATTCCACTAGGCAATCGCAGAAAGCCCTCATGGGGGATCTTTTCCAATAGAGTTTCTTTCCCCCAGTTATTCCTTATGCCCTTTTATTGAGCCTCACGCTCCAATAATCTCTGGTCCATGTCAGTAAAAGCTGCTAAAAGAGAATTGATCTCACAGCCACGATATCCAAACGGATCGAATGATTTGAAGGTGCCAATGAAGAGATTGGGGCAACAGTGAGTGCAACGGCACAGACTGGATGGTATCGACGTGAAAGTGTATGTTAGATTGTGCAATGCCTCAGTCAAATGGGATGAGGGACGGAAAAGAGAGTTAGGGAGAGTGCGAGGGAGACACATCTTCGAGGACTTTTGGGTTTAAATCCTGATACATGAAACGCAGAAATATCAGAGAACAAAATTCGATGGAAAACAGATCATCACCTCGGAAAATATTATCTTGTAAAAACGTTTAATTTCTGACCGTGTTTCACCAAAAGTAAAACTTTGAGAGAACTGACCGCCATGATGTGGATTCTAGCCGAGGTCGCTGCAATCACAATGCAGAAGGCGAACTACTAAATGGTTACAGCACTCCACAGACCACACTTGTAAACTGCAACCAGGATGGTAGCAGAGGAAATGTCAGGAAGAATGTACAATATAAGGACTTAGCGATAGGCATGTGGGAACGCAGAATGAACCGAATCTTTAACTTTAGCATCCCCAGAGACTGTGGAGATTCCATGAATGAGAGCACAGGAGAATGGGCTTAATGAAACTCTCCAAACTTTAGGGAGAGTGCAGAATATTGTTGAAACGTATGCTTCAATAGCATTATATTTGAACATCGGCTACTTCATCACTTTGCCCACACAAGGCAGGACCAACTGCTACAGGCAATCACACATAATCCCAGTTCCAGACCCGGAATCAGAGAAACTCTGTGAAGCATGCACGAAGATCCAATTGGAAACTGGGATGGAATGACAGGAGAGAGGCGCATGTATTTCCGAGGTTGGGACAGCTCCTGGTCAAAAGCGGGGCGGAAGGCAATACTTGCCCCATTTATAATATTATGACCATAAACAGTACATGTTGCTGAGACAGCCGATTGGCGCACCCAAAGCGTGTGGAGACTTTAACTTTCGGTTGGCAAGGTGCGAAATTTCATTTTCCTGTTTGGATCAGTGGTTTTGACATTGGCATCTGCTTTTGTTCGCATCAACTCAGAATCAGCTTCTTGTTCCCAATAAATACTGCAACCTGGAGAAGGTGGTGTTGTGGTTATAGACTGAACTCGTCATCCTTGGGGACTCAGACGCGGTACTGGTAATGTTAAAGTTCGATGAATAAAACCTGGAATGGAAGCCTGACCTCAGGAACAGAGAACATGCCTTTAATTTCCTGCAATCCCATTCATGCATGTTACTTATACAGGGGATGCTACCATCTTTACCCAATCCTGCCTACTTGTGTCTCCAGGACCTGAACGAAATAGCTGACCCTTGATCCGAGAATGACGACCCTGTGGGAAAGCAGGCCATTCGGCCCTTCCAGTCGACACCATCTCTCTGAAGAACATCCTAGCAGACACACACTCCATAACTATTCCGTTCCCCTTCATTTCCCATGGCTGATCCCAGCACCTTGCACACCTTCGTATGTGGGAGGAAACTCACACAATCAAAGAGAGAATGTGCAAACTGCACACAGTCACACGAGACTGGGATCGAATCCATGTCTCTCGTGCAGCGAGACAGCAGCGAATCAGGATGAACAACAAATGCTGTCCTGACCAGAGACATCCACACCCTGTAGGTGTATCAGGAAGAATAAAAACACATTCACAACATGGACAACGGGACTTATGTCTGCGTGGGCATGATTTCAACCAATCGTTCATCCTGGGTAGATACAAGGACACCGATATCACAGAGAAACCAGCGCAATGTGGGATTTTTTACCTGCTGAAGTGGAAACTCATCTACTCAGTCAAATTGGGTACAGACAGTTCATCAGTCCCGTGTATGGGAAGGGCTCAATGAGCAGAAGAACCTCCAGAGTAACCAGCAAGATTACATATTCCAGAAAGAGATCAATTAAACTGTTAACGCTGCTGTTAATCCCAACCAGGTGCCAGTTTCATAGCGTCAAAGTCATAGACTCACAAACAGGCCTTTCACTCCTACCAGCTCATACTGAACATAACGCCAAACTAAACGAGTCGCATATAATGGCTCTTGTGACTGCTGAGGTTTAATAATGCCCTTGTGATATTATTACTGCATTGTTAATATGAATGTCCAGATATAATTCTGGACACCGGATCAAACCCTGCCATGGCAGATGCTGGAATTTTATTTAAATAAATACCTAGAGTCGAATGATGATGTTGAATCAGTTGTTGTAGATCTGCTTCCCTAATGCCTGATATGGAAGGAAACTGCCATACTTATCTGGTCTGGCTGGTATGTGACTCCAGATCTATAATATCGTGGTTGATTCTGATCTTCCCTCTGGGCAATAAATTATGTACTAGGCATGAATGAATAGCTTTTGTTAATCCCACTGAAACATTCCACTTCATTTATCGACCGAAATATCTTGTAAATATTGTAAATGTACATTCATTCATCACTGCCTCAGGAAGTGAATTGCATACATAAACCATCCTCTGTTGAAAAAAGCCTCTCATGTCTTATTTTAAATCCCTCTTTTCACTTTAAACATTTGCCGTCTCGTCTTGATGTGCCCCTCCTTGGAGAAAAGACAGTTCAAGTTAACTCGAGCTGAGCTCTCATTAATTTATAAATTTCTATCAGGTCGCCTTTCAAACTTCAGTGTTCGAGTGAAAATAATCTCAGCCTATCCAACCTTTCGTTATAATTCAAACATTCCCCACTAGCCAGACACTGGTATGCCTGTTCTAAACCTACCCCAGCTGAATAATGTCCTTGCTGTTACTGGGCGACAAACACTGGACACAGTATTCCAGAAGACGCATCACCCAATGTCCTATTCAACTTCAACATAACGTACCGACTCCTACGCTCAAAGGACAGAGCAACGAAGGCAAGATGACATTTTTTTTAACCATTCTGTCTATATATGAAGCAAACTAAAATGAATTATGTACTAGCATCCCTGGCCTCCGTGTTCCACAACGCGATGCAACGCCCGATCATTAATTGTATAAGCCCTACTCTTATTTGATGTAGCAAAATGTAATACCTTCCATTTATCCCGATTAAATTTCATCTGACATTTTTCTGCCCAAAGACGGAATAGATTAAGATCCTTCTGGAATCTTAGATCACCTTCTTTACAGTCTCCAATTCTGCTGTCCTCTGCAAACTTATGAGCTATGGCTTCTATGAGTTCTATTGTTTTCTCATATAGGTCAACGATTTTTAATTATTTGTCGTGGCCATCATTTAGTAGTTTGCAAATCAGGTAACAACTAGTCATGTAGTTAACCATGAGGAAGAAAGCCATAGACTGCAGGGAGATTGGAAACAATTGGCAAGAAAATGTGCTGAAAGGAATTCAATCCAGTGAAGTGGGTGATAATGAATTTGGGGAGGAACAATGATAAAAGTGTGACTGTTAACAGTAACAAAAGAGAAATTGGAGTAGGCATTCACGAATGTTTGAAGGTGATTGGACAAGGGATCAAGTGGTCTCGATGGGTTGGAGATACTTTCTGTTCTTGACAGCAGGTGGGAATATATAAGAGCAGGGAAATGATGCTTGAACTTTAGCAACGGCCTATTCAAGATCAATGGAGAGGGGAATCAGATGGACGGAAGTCCGTACTGCCAGTGCTAGAAATCAGAATTAAGATTAGAGTGGTGCTGAAGAAGCACAGCACATCAGGCAGCATCCGAGTTGCAGAAAAAAATAACGTTTCGGGCAAACGCCCTTCATCGGGAATAAAGCTGGGAGCAACGAGGGTGGAGAGATAAATGGGAGGACTGAGTCTGGGAAGAATTTAACTGAGAGTGCAAGAGGTGGATAGAGATGGGGTTAAATGTGATAGGTCGAAGAAGAGGGTGGAGCGGTTAAGTGGAAAGGAAGATAGACAGGTGGGAAAGGTCAGTAGGATGGTGCCAAGTTAGAAAGTTGGAACTCGCATAAGGTGGCCGTGGGGAGATGAGGATACTGGTGAAGACCACGTTGATGCCCTGGGGTTGAGGGTCCCGAGGTGGAAGATCTGGCGTCTGGTGGTGAGGGAACGGTGGTGCAGGAGACCCAGGAACTGCATGTCCTTGGGAGAGTCGGGGGGGGGGGGGTTGGTTTGATGTTTTTGGTCATGGGGCATTGGAGTTGAATGTTGCGGGTGCCCTGGAAATGTTCTATGAAGCGCTCTCCGAGAATGTGTCTGTTGGCCCCAATGCAGAGGAGACTGCATCGCGAGCAACAGATGCAATAAATGACATGTGTGGAAGTGCACATGCACATTTGATGGATGTGGAAGGATCATTGGAGCCTTGAAAGGATGTAAGAAGGAAGATGTGGGTGCAGGTTTTGCAATTCCTGTGGTGGCAGGGGAAGGTGCCGTGAGGGGAGGGTGGGTCATTGGAGGGCCTGGACTTGACTAGGTAGTCGTGGAGGAAACAGTCTTTGTGAAAAGTGGATAGGGGTGGGGATGGAAATATAAATTTCCCTGTCACTGCAGATATTGCAAAACCTGCACCCACATCTACCTCCTCACCTCTGTCCAAGGCTCTAATGGAGGCTTCCACATCCATCAAAGTTTCTCCTGCACTTCCACACATGCCATTTCTTGTATACGTTCCTGCCGATGCGGTCTCCTCTAAGTTGGAGAGAGGAGATGGGTTCTCACAAAACATTTCAGAGAATATCTCCAGGATACCCGAAATAATCCACCCCTGTGCCCCATGGCTAAACTTTTCAACTCCCCCTCCCACTCTCCCGAGGGCATGCAGGTCCTGGGCCTCCTGTATCGCCACTGCCTCACGACCCGATGCCTGGAGGAAGAAAGCCTCATCATCCGCCTTGGGACCCTTCAACCCCATGGCATCAATTTGGACTTCACCCTTTGCCTCATTTCCCCTCCCCCTACCTTACCCCAGTTCCGACTTTCCAGCTCAACACCATCCGCCTGACCTGTCCCACCTGTGCATCTTCATTCCCATCTATCCACTCCACCTACTTCTCTGACATATCATGTTCACCCCCGCGTGCATCCACTTTCAGCACTCTCAGCTACCTTCTCCCAAGCCCCATCCACTTCCCATTTGTCTCTCGATCCCATGTGCTCCCAGTCTCATTCCTGATGGAGGGCTTTTGCCAGAAACGTCCATTCTTTCCTGCTCCTCAGATGCTGCCGGACCTGCTGTGCTTCTCCAACATCAATCTAATTGAGGGGAGTCAGTTGATTGAGAGGGTTTTCGGATATTTTCTATTGTTGACCACAGGCTGTGGATGATAGTAGAACTTTAGCAACCACCAGTTTAGGGAACAGCGAAAGGACTGAGCACAAGTCTGGTCACGGCATTAATCAACATTTTTCTTAAAATTGTCAGATAAAAGATGTAAGGCTGAAATATGCCACTTTGCCCATCAAGACCATTTCACCAATGAGTTTCTCACTGATTCCTTTCCAAGTCAGGGTGCTATGGGCCTTGGAGGGTAACTTGAAAATGGTGGCATTTCGTTGTACCTTCCAACCTTGTCCTTATAGTCAGTATAGCTGTTGAGCTTTGAAGGTTGTCAAAAATGCCCGAATGACTTACTCCAGTGCATCTTATAGTTGGTGCACTCTGCTGCAATTGTGCCTTAGCGGTGAATGGAATGAAGATTGCAGGTGTTGAAGAGGGTACACTCAAGTGACTGCATTGTCGTGGACGGTGTCCAGTTCCTGAAGTGTTATTGAAGTTACACTTCAATGGAGAGAGTTATATTCCACGTCTCATTTGTGCCTTGCAAACGATGTAGGATTCACAGAACAATGATTTGGGTTTATAATCAAAAAATGTCTCAAGAACATGTTATTGTTGTCAAAGTGTTTATGTAGCCAGTTTCTATAAGCTTTTTCCCCGAAATAATAGCTCTGTGGACGATTACACGGAGTAATTTGTTTACAGTAAAGTTATTGAATGTCAATGAGATATGATTAGATTCGCATTTGTCAGAGTGATCATTACTCTATTTCGCCCTTGTGTGGACCAGTCTGATTCCAGTCGCTGTCTGATTTCAAATCCAATTGCCGTCTGGGCTTGAACGTTCAACCGTTTCTTCGCATAAATGTCTCCTCCTGCTGTAATAATATGTAAGGACGCTGCAGGGGACAGCAGAGATTAATGAACATGTTGTCAACACTGGAGATAATGGAGCTTCGTGGAATGATTGGTTCGGCTGGGATTATTCTCCTTGAAACAAAGGAGAGGGAGGGGAGCTCTATAATCGCACAATAATATTTATGAACGTTCAATATTCATGGGATCTTGACAGGGTAGTTACGGGCAGGTGATTCACCCTCTGGTATGAGGAGAGTACCAGAGGACATGAAGTCAGAATTAGATATTGCCTATTTAATTCAGAAATGAGGGGTAATGTCTTTGCTCAGGGGTTAACGAATCGGTGGAACTCCTTGCCGAAATCGTTGTTGAGGCTGAGTTGTTGTGTATTTTCAAACTGTGCCAGACAGATATTTAACCAGAAAGATGATGAAGCTTTGTCGAGGCAATGCTGGAGAATGGAGTTGAGGATTATCAGATCAGCCATGAGTTCATTGAATGGTGGAGCAGACTCGATGGGCTGAATGGCCGACTTCCAATCCTGCACCATTTGGTCTGACGCCTTATTTTATTGATACTTTTAAAATTCTGAGGGGATGGGATGAAATGATAGAAAAGGTTTCTCAAACTGATCAGACAGATCAGGAACTAAGCTCATAAGTTCATGAACAAGAAATGTGCTGTGGCCTGGACACAACAAATGGCACTGGGCACACCGCAGATGGGTATGTGCAGTTGTTGTGATTGCTAAAGAAAATTGCTGGATCCAATATTGTTGCCAACTTGGTGATCACGCTGGATGATGGATCGCGGTATGATTCACACAGCAAAAGGTTGTGAAAGAATGAAAGATTCGTTTCATTGGAAAAGTTTCCTGCGTTTCGAATTCAATCGACTGTTTAAAATATTGATCAGAACTTTGTGTGGAGCATTACATTAAAATTCAGAAGCCCACTGGACAAACTATTGCACCCGATCTCTCCTTATTTGTTTCACTTTCATTCGATGTAAAGTCATAGAAAGTCAAGATGGAATGAAAGGAAAAAATAAACGTTTGCACTCCTTTTCATTATCCCAATGTAACGAACAACAAAACAAATTGCTTTACTTTGACTTTGATGAGGTATCGATTTATCACAAATCTCTGGTGCAATGAAGGGCAAGAGCAAGATTCTCCACCCACAGTATCCTAAAGATGCGAGGCACAAAGGGAAACCACAGCTACTTCTGATGTAAGTAACAGCCAGAAAAGGATTCAAATCCACACATGGGCAATGGAAGAGCAACCCGTCGCCTTAACCTCTGGGCCACTTCAGCCCATTGCAAAGGGGCTCACATGTGAACCCGTCAAGATCACATATGGTGTACCTCGGGGATGAGAAATTCCCTGACAGGAATCGAATTAACACCATTATGTTTCTGCTTTCAGCAGAATAATAATACCAGCAAAATCCAAGGGATTGACCTCGTCCTTGGAAGGAAAACCTTGTCCTTGATTTATTTCGAGTCGGAACTGTCTCAGAATGACCCAGCAAGCATGAAATTCCCGTCATGTTCACACGCACATTTCGTCTTGACGCATAATTTCTTCAGACAGTTTCTATCGCACGTGAGGAAGTATATACGTAGAGAGAAGTGAAGGTGATGGTTTAGCTCGATGGTCTTTCTCATATGGCTGAACCTGAACTGGGTAAAATTCCCGGAAATGCAGTTTTGTTCGTTTCATTTTATTAATTTTGCTGCAACTTCACTCTGTTCATTCCAATGATCGGAAGTGAATTGGATTTATATGATTGGAACGCTCAATGTTGTATTCAATTTTGCTCCGAATTTATTTCAGCTTAAACAAAATACTGATGAGAAAAACAGAAGGTTGAACTACAAAACAAGATGCCAGTTTTGATGCTCAGTTACGTTGGCAGATTTCAATGGGTGTCAAATGAACCCAACATCATGGCGATCGTCCTCCAATCTTTAAGGCATGGGATTAAAGCATGAAATCGATCTCCAAGAGACGGGTCACTTCTGATTCATTAAGGAATAGCTTTCCTTGACAATATACAAAATCTGCTCAGTTCCATTTGTAATGCTTCATGTTGAATATTAATATAAATCTTGAAAACCTCTCAGTTTTTTTTTGCTGAATCTTACTCAGCTGCATTCGTTTCCGATATTTATTTGCATCTGAAGTTGTCCAAATTAGATATTGTTTCCTCGCACCTTCGACCCACTACACCCTCCTTTACACTTTTACATGGCCACACGATTTCTCTCTCCTGGTGAAACTCACTGCTTGCGTGTCTCTAAATGTGCATTTCCAAATATTTTGGAAACGGATTGTCTGAGTGACAGAAATTCTGCTCCCATTATTTCTTTGCCCTACATCGATGGTTTTGAAATCTTGACTTTCAGAAATGTATGAACGTGAAATAGTGAATTTACCACCTATTTACTCTCTCCAAACCTCAATTCATCAGGAAAACTTCCATTCGGTTTTCCTTGGTTTAGTTTCAAATTTTCCAACACACAAATAAATAAAATTCCATCCCCACTAAACGCCGTCAGCATCGTGTCTAACGTCTTAGCAGCCCAGTAAACGCTGGCAGTGTCCTCTCTGATAGAATCACAGATTCCTTACAAGGCAGAAAGTGCAGTTCAGAAAATCGGGTCTGTAGGGAGACTCTGAACAGCATCTCAACCAGACCGAGCTCTCGTCTCTATCCCCACAGGCCTCTGACTTGTGATTTCAAATAAATCTTTTGGATGAAAACCTGGCATCGTGTGTCTGCTGACCTTATCACTGCGTTACCCATGGCTAATTCACTTAACTTACTGAATTCACTCCCTGGACACATCAGCGCAATTTAACATGGCTAATCCACCTAACCTACAGACCTAAGAACAGTGCAAACCACTGAGAAAATGTACCATCACATTCAACACTATCTGTATCATGTGTAATGGCTTCACACACTGGCAACTCCGCCCAGTGAAAGCAAGCTGCGCCCACCAACCCGAATTCAATGCATCCAAACACGGTTCTACGCTGTACAACTTCAGTAGTTCTGCGGGAAATCTTTCTGCACTCAGATCTGAATGAGTTTACTCTGTTTTCTTCCTCAGATTCCTGCTTTAAATAAACATATCAGTCAGGAACAACTCTATATAATGTTTTTCATTACAACACAAACACAATGTGCAGTTTGCAGAAGTTACGTGTTTGCACTTTCACTGACACTTTGTCTCGCCAGGAGCTGCAGTCCTTCCCCAGCTGATTCAGACAGCACTGTCCTTCCTATGACATGTCCCATCGAGAATGGAAAGCCAGACATGAATAACCTTCACTGGGAACAGAACGACAGGTATAAAACCTTGACGATTCCCCAGCGGAGAATTGAACCCTGTGACAGGCGGGGAGACTAACCAGGATACTGTGGAGGATGACAACATCGAAGGAGGCCCTTCAGCCTGTTGTGGCCGCACGTGCCCAACACAACTGCTTAACGACCTGAATCAAGTTTTCCATCGTTTAGCCCATAATCTTACATGTTTTGGCATCACAATTTAACATCTCGATTTTCTTTCAGGTTAGAATGATTTCTGCCTCTCTGACCCTTTCCGCTAATCTACTCAAACCTTTCTGCCTTTTCCCGAAATCTCTTGGCCCCAGTGTTCGATCTCTCCATCAATAAGAAACGCTTCTTTCAGTCTATCCTATCCATATCCCTCAGTATTTAGTACATCTCAGTCATGTCTTCTCCAATCTCCTCTGCTCGGCGAGAAACAGCCCCAGTCTGTCCAATCTCTCCTCACAACTGAAACTCTTCAGCCCAGACAATATCCCAGTGAATCTCTACTGCAACGTTCCCAGTGCGATCACATCCATGCAGGACTCTGAAGTGCAGAACTGCACACAGTCATCTAGCTAGGGCCGAATGAACTTTTTTTCTATTCTGTTACAGTATGAGGTCGTCGCTGGGTCGGCAGTATTGATTGGTATCCCTAATTGCAGAGCGGGCATTTGAAACTCAACCATATTGTAGTGAGTCTGGAGTCACATGGAGGCTCAAACAGGTAAGAATGGCAGTTACATTCCTTAAATGAGGTCAGATGGTTTTGTTGTTTTCAACAATTGGCCGCGGATTTATAGGAGTTATTAGATTCGTAATTCCAGATATTTATTGAATCCCAATTCTACCACCTAGCATGGTCGGAGTCAAACCCAGGTCCCTGGTGTCTGAATTAACAGTTCAGTGTTCAGTGGTAAGAGCGCTCGGCCATTGCAGAAAAGCAGTGAAACTTATCTGATCCAATTAAATCTCTTTTCCCCAATACTGGTCTGTGCTATTTTCCTGAGCTTGACCCCCCCCCCCCCAATAATATCGGGTCCATATCAGTAGAAGCTGCTACATGAGCATTGATCTCACAACAGTGGTAACCAAATGGATCAAATGGTCTGCAGGTCCCGATGGTGGGGTTGGAGCACGTTCACCCAGCAACAGTGACCCCAGCCACACAGACTAATCGGTATCAATGGGAGAGTCTGTATTAGAGTCTGCAGTGCCTTCGTGAAATAGGAAATGACTCCGCAAGCACATGATGAAAGAGCTGAGCTCCAAAAGCTAGTGCTTCAATTAAACCTGTCAGACCATAACCTGGTGTTGGGTCATTTTTAACTTTGTAATCCATTGTACAACACCGGCATCTCCAAATTAATGAAATGGGGGTATGGGATGGAAAGATCGGTTAGTGATCGTAGGAGGGAAGAAATCTCTGAGAACGGGTGGACTTGAATTCTGACATATGAAACACAGAGATGTGAGCGAGCAGAGCTTGAAGGAAAAAATCAAAACGTTAAAACAACTGTTTCATTTGTGTTTCACAAATTACTGAGACACATAGAGCAACTAGTGCCGTGATTCGGATTCGAACCAAGGTTGCTGCGGCCACAACGCTGAGCACTAACCACTACACGATCATGGCAACCCACAGGCAAACGCACAAATCTCGTGCAATAAGTACAGTATCATAAGGAATGTTAGGCAGAGCACCAAATGCACAATATCAGTGCTTAGCGAACAGTAGCAGATATGTGGGAACTTAGAATGGTCTGACCGTTTAAGATCGGTCTCCCCCCAGTGGCTGCGTTGATTCCATCATTAATGTGTTGAAGGCTGAGATAAATAGATTTCTCCAAAACATCAAAGACTCCGGGGACACTGCAGCTTTTGTTACCTGCACATCCACCAATATCATTTATTGTATCCGCTGCTCCCGGTGCAGTCTCCTGTACATTGGGAAGACTGGGCGCCTCCTAGCAGAGTGCTTTAGGGAACATCTCTGGGACACCCGCACCAATCAACCACACAGCGCTGTGGCCCAAAATTTCAACTCTCCCTCCAACTCTGCCAAAGACATGGAGGTCCTGGGCCTCCTTCACCGCCGGTCCCTCACCACCAGACACCTGGAGGAAGAACGCCTCATCTTCCGCCTTGGAACACTTCAACCCCAGGGCATCAATGTGGACTTCAACAGTTTCCTAATTTCCCCTTCCCCACCTCACCCCATTTCCAAACTTGCAGCTCAGCACTGTCCCCATGACTTGTCCAGACTTGTCCTAAAATCCTATCATCTATTTCGCCTATCCATTCCACCCTTCCCCCCCCCCCCGACCTGTCACCTTCATCCCCTCCCCCATTTAACTATTGTACTCTATGCTACTTTTTTCCCCACCCCCACCCTCCTCTCACTTATCTCTCAACAGTTCAGGCTCTCTGCTTGTATTCGTGATGAAGAGCTTTTGCCCGAAACGTCGATTTTACTGCTCCTCGGATGCTGCCTGAACTGCTGTGCTCTTCCAGCACCACTAATCCAGAATCTGTTTTCCAGCATCTGCAGTCATTGTTGTTACCAAGCTTTTGAAATGTATACTTCAATAGCAATGCAGTTTAACTTCGGTTACTTCTTGAGTTTCCCCATACAAGGCAGTAACCCCTGCTGCCACATCGTCCCAGTTCCCAGCCCCAAAATCAGAGGAACTGAGTGGCGCAGTCGCGAATAACCAACTTGAAATCAAGATGGGAATGAGCTTGCAGAGATACTCGATGGCTCAAGTGACACAACCGGAGAATGCACGGTGTTTCTATGATGGTTTAGAGGCGCAAGCAATTCCGAGGTTGGGAGTGTTCCTGGTCAAAGGCGGAATGGAAAATTTGTTCCCGTTTATAATAACAGCAATCTACAGTGCATTTTGCTGAGACAGCTGAGTACCACAACTGGAGCGTGAGTAGCTGGTTTGAAGTTTAATTTTGCTTCACTATCACCCACTTCCCTGGAATGAATTGCTTTCACCAGTTTTATTTCCAATTGTTTGATATCTCCCTGCAGTCTGCGGCTTTCTTCCTCATGGTTAATTGCATGACTAATTGTTGTATGATCTGCACACTGTTAAATCACGGCCACTACAAGTAAATATTGATCATTGATCTATATGAGAAAACAGTGGAACTAACAGCAGGCATGCTGCTTAGGTTTGCAGGCGATACCAGAATTGTAGACAGTGGAGAAGATTATCTAAGTTTCAAAAGGGTCTTAATCCAATGAGACGTTGTACTGAAAAATGTAACATGGAGTTCAATCTGGATAAATGGAAGGTATTTCATTTTGTTACACAACAAGAGTATGGCTTTGCATATGTTGGAGAGCACGGAAGCTCGGTGTGCAGGTAAATAATTCCTTATAATTTGCATTACCAACAGACAAGATGGTTCAAAGGCATTTAACCTACTTCCCTTCATTGCTCAGTTCTTTGTGTATAGCAGTTGGGACGTTATGTTGAAGTTTTGCAGGACATTGATGAGGCCTCTTCTGGAATATTATGTCCAGTTCTGGTCGCCCAGTCGTAGGAATGATATTATTCAGCTGGAGGAGGTTCACAAAAGGTATACACGCTTGTTGCCTGTGGAAGGTTTGAGTTATAATGAAAGGCTAGATAGGCTGAGACTGTTTTCAGATTCGAGATCGGGGTGCTGGAAAACCACAACAGGTAAGGCAGCTTCCCAGGAGCAGGAGAATATACATTTTTTCGCGCAAGTGTCGTTCATCAGGCTCTTCCTCGAAACGTCGATTCTCCTGCTCCTCATATGCTGCCTGATCTGCTGTGCTTTCCCAGCACAACACTCTCGACTCTGATCTCTCATCTGCAGTTCTCACTTTCTCCTAGTTGAGACTGTTTACACTCTAGGCTAGGGGTTTGAGCGGCGACCTGACGGAAGTTTATGAATTATTGAGAGGCAAGTTTAGAGTTAATGATGGCGGCCTTTTCACTGGAGGGGAATGACAAGACGAGAGGGCATATGTTTAAGATTAAAAGAGAGAGATTTTTTTTAAAAAAAGACATGTGCGGCATTTTTTTCGGGACGGTGATTTACGTGTGTAATTAACTTGCTGAGGAAGTGATGGATGAGGGTACGTTTGCAACATTTAATGGACAATACATTCCAAACATGAATGGGAAAGTGGGATTTTTAAAATAAATTTATTCATGCCGAGTACGTCAGTTATATCCCAGAGGGCATTTAAGAGTCAACCACGGTATTATCCATCTGGAGTCTCCTGTGGGACAGAACAGATGAATATGGCAGGTTGCTTCCTGAACTGGCATGAGTGAATCAGATGGGACTTTCCACGCAACTGATTCAGGTCATCATAATACTCTGCAACTCCAAGTACTCAGTGAATTCAAACTTCACCATCTGTCATGCCAGGACCTGAACTCTTTGTCCCCAAAATATTACCTTTTTTTTGGATTTACAACAGAGTAATAAAACTACAAGGGTATTGTAATCACTCATCGGGTAGCGGAGGCGGCAGATGGGACTAGATTGTTTTGGCAGTATTTTCAGCATGGATTGGTTGCACTGACGGGCCTATTTTCATGCTGTATGACTCTATTATTAACACTATGGAGCAAATAGCTGGTTGGGATTAACAGCAGCATTGACAGCATAATCGAACACCTGATGGGATATGTAATCCTGCTGGAGTCTCCGGAGGTTGTTTTGCTCAGTGATCCCTTCCCACACACGGGACTGGTGAACGGTGTCTCCACAGTGTTACTGATTAAATTAGTTTCCATTTCTGTGGTTAATTGAATCCCTTCCAGTAGTTCGCGAATTGCCCTGCTTTCTCTGTGATATCAGTGTCCTTTTCTCTACACAGGGTGAACGATCCTTTCAACTTGTGTCCACATAGATACAAATCCTGTTTTCCATATTGTGAATGTGTTTTCATTCTTCATTCACCCACAGGGTGTGAGTATCACTAGTCAGGACAACATTTATTCTTCGCCTCTCGTTCGTTGCTGTCTGGCTTCACCACACACCCGGGTGGGATCTCAGCCTCGGCTATCTGTCTGTGGGCAGTCTGCACATTCTCTGTGTGTTTGCGTTTTTATTTCTCCCTCTGACCGAAGATGTGCAGGTTACAGGGATCAACAATGGAAATACAGGCTTATGGGACAGGGTATACCCTGGGGGTCTGGTGGGATGCGCTTCCGATTAACCATGTGGACTGGAAGGGCCGATTAGACTGCTTCCCCACGCGGTGCAGCTTCTTGAATTAAGGGTCAGCTCATGCTTTTCTGGTCTTGGAGTTTCTCGTACGCAGGACTGGGTGAAGATGGTGGAATCCCCTGCATAGGGGACAAGAATGAAAGGGATTGCAGGAAATTAAAGTCATGATCTCTGTTCCTGAGGTCAGGCTTGTATTTCACGTTTTTTTGTCAAATGTAAACATCACCGTTTCCGTGTCCCAACCCCCAAGGATAACTAGTTTAAAATATCACCACAACACCACCTTCTCCAGGTTGAAGTCTTGACTGTGTGGAAGAAACTGATACTGAGCTGATGCGAGCAAATGTAGCTGCCACCGCCAGTGTCAGAAACACAGATCCAAACAGCAAAATCATCTTTTAAACCCACCACTGCAAAGTTAAGGGCTCAACACGCTCCACTTGTGCCACTCAGCAGTCTTAGAAAGATGCACCGGAAATCGCTATGATAGTATAAACGGGGAAAACCATTCCTTTGAGCATGAGCACATTCAACCGAGGAATTTCTTGAGCCTCTATACCATCACACGCTCACCGATTGCATCACTGTTAACTCTGCACACTGATTCCCATCCCTATTTCCGGTTGGATCTGGGTGGCTGTGCCGATGTTAAGCTAAAATGCTATTGAAGCATGCATTTCAACAATATCCTGTCCTGTCCCCCGAGTCTTTGATTTCTTGTCGAAATCGATCAATCTCATCTTTCAACATTCTTATTCAAGTGATCTCTACAGCCTCTGAGGACATCGAACTGAAAGATTCAGCTCATTCTCAGTTCCCACAAATCTGTCACTGTTCGCTGAGTACTGATATTGTACATTTGCTGTTCTTCCGAACATTTCCTCTGCTAGTATACTTACTGATGCTTGCAAACATCCTGTTCTGTGGTGATCGTGGTTGTCGGTATTTTGCATTGTGATCACAGCAACCTCGATTTGAAACCAAATCACAGCACGAAGTGTTCTCTCCGTTGTCCTTTTTGTGACACATGCTAAGAAATTAATTATTTTACCTTCAAATTCCGCTCCCTTACATATCTGCGTGTCTTATATCAGGATTGAAACACACCCGTTGTCGGAGATTTCCCTTCTACCCACGATCATTAAACCTCCTTTCCGTCCCTCCTCCCATTTCTCTGAGGTAATGCACAATCTATCACTCTCTTTCACATTCACACTGTTCTGTCTGTGCTGCTGCTGCGGTCACTGTTGTTGGGTGAACGCGCCCCAACTCCACATCGGGGCCTTCAAACAAATCGATCCATTTGGATACCGGGGTTGTGAAATCAATCGCCATGTAGCAGCATTTACTGACATAGATCAGAGACAATTGGAACATCAGGCTCATGGAAAATACCCAGAGCAGTTTTGGTGAAAAGACATTTTATTGGAAAAGATCAGCTTTTGTGGTTTTCTGTGATGGTCTTGTGGTAATTTCATAGGACTGATAATCCAGAGACCGAGGTAATAGTCTGGGTACTCGGGCTTGAATCCCCCCATGCCAGATTGTAAAATTTGGATTCAGCAAATATCTGCAATGAAGAATCGAATGATTACTATAGATCCATTGTCAATTGTTGAATAAAAAAACCATTTGGTTCACTGATGTCATTTCAGGAAGGAATCTGCTGTCCTTACTTGGTCTGGCCTGCATGTGACTTCAGACTCAGAACAATATGGTTGAGTCTCAATTGCCCCCTGAGCAATTCAGAATGGGTTATAAATTCGGCATAGCCAGAATCGCCCTCATACTAATCCAGAAATTTTAAAACAAATGCTCATTAGGCTCAAGCAAGAGTGTTGATTGCAGTTTTGCAAGTCGCAGGGATGTGATCACACTGAGAAAATCGTAGGAGATATTTACCGGGATACTGTTTGGAATGAAGAGTTTCAGTTGTGAAGAAAGACAGGACATAGTGTAGTGTTTGTCGCAGTGTAAAGGAGATTTAGAGGAGACATGATTGGGTTAGGGTATGGACAGGGTTGACTGAACGAGTTTCCCATTGATGAAGGGATCAATTAGCAGGGGGCAGAGATTTACGAAGAAAGGAAGAATGGTTTGAGAAGATGTGCAAAAGTGCTTTATAAGCCAGTGGGTGGTTGGAATTTGGAATACACTGCCTGCATTGTTCAGAATGGCAGAAACCCTTAGAACCTGAATAAACATTCAGATGTGAACTTGTGATGCCAAGACATATAAGGCTGTGGGATAAAAATTGTGAAATGGGATTCAGTTCATTAGGTAGTTGCTTTTGACAAGTGTCACCACAATTGGTTGGAGGGCCTCCTTTGACACTCTTGTCCTCGGTAGTATAGTGGTTCGTGTCCCCGTCTGTCACAGGGCTCAATTCGCCACTGGGGACAGTGTAAATATTTTAAAACTGTCGCTCCATTCCCAAGTGCGGGTATTGATACCTGTCCTTCCATTCTCGATGGGGCATGTCACAGGAAGGACAGTGCTGCCTGAATCAGTGGGGGAAAGGGCTGCAGATCTCAGGGAGGCAGAGTGTCAGTGAAAGTGCAAACATGTGACTTCTGCAAATTGCACCTTGTTACAGTATTGGAAAGAAAAAACATTTGGCAGATTTGTTCCGGATTGAAGTGTTGAATTTGGGTTGATTTGCTTTGATGTGGCTGAGTTACCAGGGTTTAAAGACATTAAAAATGATTCAGGTTTTGCTCACTATAATGGAACGTTGGATCAGTAATTCGCACTGCTGTTCGGTCTGAGGGCTATGTTGATTCGTCAAGTTAAATTGCCCTCTCGTATCCAGGGAGTGAATCAGTAAATTAAGTGAATTACCCATGGGTAACGCGGGGACAAGGTCAGAAGTCACAGGACGCCAGGTTATAGTCCAACAGGTTTATTTGACATCATAAGGGGGAGGGTTGCCGCTTCTTCTTGTGAAATATACGGGAATAGGGAGGAGAACTAGGTCTTGGTGAGATGCTCTTCAGAAAGTCGAAACCGGCTTGATTGATTGAAATACTCTTTCTGTACTGTAGGATTCTGTGATTCTATCGGAGAGGGTAATGATAGTGTTTACTGGGGTTAAAGCAACTAGAGTCGATGCTGACGGGGTGTACTGAGGATGAGATTTTATTCACTTGTTATCTTCGAAAACTTAGAACAGTTATCCCTGAACCAAGAAAGACTTAATTGGGGGTTTTTCATGTTATGAAATATTTGGACAGAGTAAATAGGTGGAAAATTCCCTATTTCAAGTAAGTAAACATCTAGACGTCAGACATTCAAACCCTTTGATAAAACCTTTGAAGGACAAAGAAATGATGAGAGCAGAATCGCTGTCACTCCGAGAATCTGTTTTTCAAAATATTTGGAAAGGCACATTTGGTGACATACAAGGAATAAATTTCACAAGAGGGCGACAGCGTGTGTCTCGGTAAAGGTGTAGGGGTGGGGCGTAGTCGGTCGGAAGTTGCGGGGAAACAATATCTAAGTGGGTTGGCTTTAAATGTAAAGAAATTTCGTAAACGTGTGCAGCTGAATAAGATTCGGTTCCAAAAACTCTGGATTTTGAAAGTTTCGCATAATATTCTACCTGAAGCACTGTAAATGGAACTGAGTGGATTTTTCTTATTGTGAAGGGATGATATTACATAATGAATAAGAAGTGACCAGTTGAGATCGACGTCCTGCTTTAATCACATGCGTTAAAGCTGTGAGGACAAACACCATGATGTTTGGTCCATTTTATACTCGGTGAAATCTGCCAAAGCAACGAGCAACAAAACTGGTGGGTTTTCTTTTGCATTTTAACACTCTGATGTTCTAAGCAGTATTTTCCTTAAGCTGAAATATAGTCGGAGCAAGTTTGAATACAACATCAATCGTTCCAATGAGATAAATCGAATTCACTTCCGATTATTACAATGAACATTGTGAGGTTTCAGCAAAATTAAAATGAAACGAACAAAACAGCGTTTCTTGTGACTTAATCCAATTCAGGTTCAGCCATATGAGAAAGGCCATTGAGCCACAACATCGCCTTTAGTTCCCTCTCCATGGCTCCTTCTTCATGTGAGAGAGAAAGTGACTGAAGAAATTATGTGTCAAATGTAGGTGTGAATATGACGGAAAATTCTTGTTCTCTGTTTCATCCTGACACAGTTCTGATCAGAATGTATCAATGACAGCTATTCATTGTGACGAACATGGTTATTTATTGGAATTTGCTGTTATTATAATTCTGATGCAAGCAGAAACACAATGGTGTGGATTTGAGTCCGCTCTGCAAATTTCTCATCCTTTACTTTCACCACATGTACCCTGATGAGGTGACATGTCACCCCGCCGCAATATGTGCAGAGGAGACTGAATGATTATGGTGGTGGGTTATTTTCCCGCTGTGCTCCACATTCACGAGTTCGAGTCACACTCTAGTTGCTAACTTTACGCACCACTCCAGCAGTTTTTCTTTGCACCTCACACTCTGGTATACACTGGATCGAGAATCTTGTTCTTGCCCTTCACTGGACGGAAGATTCAGGAAAAATCGACACCACATTAAAGTCGAAATTAAGAGTGAGAGCAGTCATTCTATTTAATTGTACATTAAATTCGTGTAATGAGAATGAACGCATTTTTCTTTCTGCCCCACATTCCATCTTGTCTTTCTATGAATTTGCATCGAAAGAAAGAGAAACAAGTAACAAGAGATCGGGAGCACAAGTTTATCCAGTGGGGTTGTTCATGAGTATTTTAACCTAACACTTCACACAATGATCTGATCAGTATTTCAAATAGTCACTCGGAATTGGAATCGCAGAAAACTTCTCCACTGAAACGAACCTTTCATTCTTTCACCAATTTCTGCTGTGTGTGAATCATACAACGATCCATCATCCAGCGTGATCACTGACTTGCCAACTGTCTAAGGTCTACCAACTTTCTTCAGCATTCACAGCTTCTGTATACAGCCACCTGTGCTGTGCCCACTGTCATTTGTTGTCCCCATGTCACAGCACATTTCGTCTTCCTGAGTTTATGAATCTTGTTCCTGATATGTCTCATCTGTTTAATAAACCTTTTCTATCACTTCATCCCATCCCCCCACAATTCTGAACTTATGAATAAAATAAAGCGTTCGACCAAATGTTAAACAAATGGAAGTTTGCCATTCAGCCCATGGGGTCTGCCCCAACATTCAACGAACTCATGATTGATCTAGATTAGATTCTCTACAGCATGGAAACAGGCCCTTCGGCCCAACAACTCCACACCAACCCTGCGAAGAGTAACCCACCCAGACCCATTCCCCTCTGACTACACGCAATTTAACACAGCCAAGTCACCTGACCTGCGCATCTTTGGACTGTGGGAGGAAACCCACGAAAAAGCGGGAATGATGTGCAAAGTCCACAGTGACAGCTGCCCGGGGCTAGAGTTAAACCTGGGACCCTGGTGCTGTGAGGTAGCAGTGCTAACCATTGAACCACCGTGCCGCCCCAATAATCTGTAACTCCTTTCTGCTCGCTTAACTCGACAAATTTTCATCACCTTTCTGATTAACTATCTAGCACAGTTTGGAAATACCCAACAGCACAGATGGCACAGATTGTTTGGCCCCTGAGCAAAGAAATTACTCCTCAATTCTGAATTAAAAGGGCAAGATGAAATTCTGAGATTTGGTCCTCTGGTGCTCTCCTCACAGCCTAAGGCAAACCACCCGCCCGTATCTACCCTGTCAAGATTCCACGAATATTGAACGTTTATAAATGTTATTATGTGATTATAGAGCTCCCCTCCACCTCCTTTGTTTCGAGGAGAATAATCCCAGCCTAACCAATCATTTCACGAAGCTCCATTTTATACAGAGTTGGCAACATCCTCGTAAATTTGTGCTGTCCTCTGCAGCGTCCTTACATATAATGAAAGCATGTGGAGACATTTATGTGAGGAAACGGGTTGAAATATCAGGTGCAGATGGGAATTGGAACTTGAAATCAGAAAGCGATTGTAATCGGATTGATCCACAGAAGGACCAAATACAGCAATGATAACTCTGACAAATGATAATCTAATCATATTCGATTGACATTCAATGGCTTCATTGTAACTGAATTCCTACGTGTAATCGTCCTGAGAGCTAGTATTTAGGAGAATTGGAACCTGACCACCCATATAAAAGAATTGATGACAAAAACATGTCTGTCAGTCGTTTTTGTTTGATTATTAACTCAACTTTTGTTTCCGTGAAGCCTACATCGTCCGCAACGCACACGTTAGATGTTTAACAGGACTCTCTCCATGTGCCTCGGTGGGTGCCGCTGCAATATCACTGAAGGACCAGGACACCCTCCACGACAATACAGTCACCTAACTGTACATTGTAAAACGCCTGAATATTTATTCCCTTAATTGCTGAGGCACAATTGCAGCAGAGTACGCCACCTAGAAGATCCAATGAAATAAGTCAACCAGGCTTTGTTGACTGAACCTTCAAAGCTCAAACACTGTACCGACCATAAGGACAAGGTTGAAGATGCACTGAAACGTCACCATTTATGAATTACCCTCCAAGGCACGTACCAGCATGACTTGGAGAGGAAGCAGTGGTAAATTCATTGAGTGGTGAAGTGGTCTTGATGGGCAAAGAGTTATACTTGAGCCCTCCGCCCTTTACATTACAATTTTGAAATATATTGATTATTGCAATGACCAGACTTGTGCTCATTCCTTTTGGGGTTTCCTAAACTGGCGGTTACTAAAGATCGAATATCATTCTCAGACTGTGGTCAACAATAGAAAATATCCAAAAGCCTCTCGAACAACTGATCTCCCTGTCCAACAATCTTCAGAGATCAGTGAACATCTTCTCCAAGATCTCTTTGTTCCTGTTCACCACTCAGAATCCTCACTGTTATTGTTTCAACTCCACAAATTCATTATCACTTACTGGTCTGGATTCAATTCCATTCTCCGTTTTTTTCCTTTCCACCTGATTGATACATCCCTGCGTCCCTGGTATTATTCATCACAGTCACCTACACGACCAATTGTTGCATCGTGTGTAAACCTCTAAACATGACTCCGACAACTAAGTTTGAATTATTGATCTACATCAGGAAACAGTGGTACTCCACTGGAATCAGGCATCCAGTTCATTGCTGGATGGGATGAACACGTGCAATAACAGCAGAATCGTACTCTTGCTATCATTTGTAATCCTGATGGCAATTCTGCACGTTGGTCTCCTGAATGATTCTTTCTCACATGTGGGAGTGGTGAATGAACTGCCCACATTGTGACTGAGGAAGTGAGTTTACATTTCAGCGGGTAATTGAATCCCTTCCTACAGACCCCGCCCCCATGGACCTGACTTCATGGAGGCGTGGGTATCCTTGTGTCTATTTCGTGTGGATAATCAGCTGAATTTGAGACCATGCTGAGACGACTCCCAATTTTCTCCGTCATCCGTGTATCTTTTTTATCCTTCCTTATTCTCCCCAGAAGTGTGGCCATCATAGTCTGAACAACAGTTGTTATTCATCCTTAACTCTCCTTGAACTGAGTCAGAGGGAATTTAGGGGTGAACCGTACTATTGTGGGTGTGGAGTTATATGTTGGCAGGTCTCTTTATGGAAGGCAGATTTCCCTTTTGAAGGGACATAAATGAATGGGTTTTCAACAAATTAAAACTTTTTGCCACTCTTCCTCTGAGAGGGTTTATATTCCAGATTTTATTCATTGAATTTAATTACCAGCAGTTGCAATGCTCCAGTCTCCAAGGGTTGCTAGTCCAAATATCGCCATTACATTTGCAGATGACACATGGATTGGTGGAGTAGCAAAAAGCATAGGGACTGTCAAGGACTGAAGGAGAATATAGATAGACAGGAGAGTTGAGCGGAGAAGTGGCAGATGGAGTTGAATCCAGGCAAATGTGAGGTGATGCATTTTGGGAAGTCTAATTCTAGAGACAAGCATACTGTAAACGGAAGAGCCTTGGGTAAAGTTGATGAGCAGAGAGATCTGGGAGTTCAGGTTCTTTGTACCCTGAAGGTGGCTGCACAGCTGGATCGAGTGGACAAGAAGGCAAATGGCATGCTTGCTTTCACCGGACGGGGCATTGATTGTAAGAGCTGACAGGTCATGCTAAAAAATACAATATTTTGGTTCAACCGCATTTAGAATGCTGTGTACAGTTCTTGTCACCAAATTACCAAAACGATATGGACGTTTAGGAGAGGGTGCAGAGAAGGTTTATGAGGATGTTGCCTGGTATGGAAGATGCTAGCTCAGAAGAGAGGTTGAGTTGGTTACGTTATTTTCATTAAAAAAAAGAGATTGAGGGGGACCTGATCGACGTCTACAGAATCATGAAGGGTATAGTCAGGGTGGATAGAGGTAAGCTTTTTCCCAGGGTGAGGGATTCACTGCTGAGAGGTCACGCGTTCGAGGTGAAAGGTGAAAAGTTTAAGAGAGATAGACGTTGGAAGCATTTTACACTGAGGGTGGAAGGTGCCTGGAACGTGTTGCCAGAAGAGGTAGAGGCAATCACAGTAGATTCATTTCAGATGCATCTGCACTGATGCATGAGTCAGTGGGATGCAGAAGGATACAGATGCTTAGCAATTGATGGATAGGGTTAGACAGTGGATTTGGATCAGCTCAGCCTTCGACGTCCGAAGGGCCTGTTCCTGGGCTGTAAATTTTGTATGTTCTTTGTTCTTCTTTGTTCACTAGTCTGCCAAATCATCTCTCGCCCTCTGACTTATCACCTTCTCCCCGGCTCCATCCACCATTCGCTTTCCCAGCTACCTTGCATTCAACCCCAACCCCCTCCCATTTATCTCTCAGTCCCCACCCACAAAACTCATTCCTGATTAAAGACTTATGTCAGAAACGTCGATTGTCCTGCTCCTCGGATGCTGCCTGACCTGCTATACTTTTCCAGCACGACACTATCGCTATGGCGAAGATAGACGAGCTCTGCTCAGGCTCTTTATCTGGGAGCGGAGAAGGCGAGTGAGGAAGTGATTAAGGTGCACATTAAGGGGACCGGTATGTGTGATAGGAACAAACTTCTTATGGGAAGAGTTAACAACCAGGGATCTCCGTTAAACGCAAGAGAGAGGGTGCTCAGAGGAGATATAGGAAGAACGTTTTCACTCTGAGAGTATTGTATAATTGGAACTCACTGTTTGAACGTGTGGTAAAGCTTTGAGTCATGAAAACATTTCAGGAGTATTTAGCCGAATACTTGAGAAGCTAGAGCACACATGGATAAGGACCAGTTCTGGAAAATGGGGTGAAGATAAACAGATGTCTGATGAAATATCCGAACACGGTACAGAAAATACAGAGCATGAAAGCATGGGAAGGGGAAAGGCACGGAAACTGTGTGCAATCTGTTACAAGGGGTCTGCGGAATGCCACACGCGTCAAAAGATCACTGGGGCAGGATGGGGCCGCTGTGGCAGGATGGGATAGGAATAATGGAATGCTCCTACACCAATTAGCAGAGTCAGACTGAGGCTGAAAGGTTACAATGGCAGGCTGAGATAAAAACAATTAGTCAAGTCAGACTCCCTACTAAATATCATCATGGTAGGTTGGGACAAGTCGTGACAATAAATAGGAAGGGCATGACTTTAAATAATTTATTGATAGTCGAGTCAGCCTGCTTGAGACGCTTGTAGCAGGATATGACATTATATACAATCAGCGGTTAGTTGAGTCAGCTTTGGACAGGAAAACATTGTGACAGATGGGGTAGCTGAATATCTTATCATGACAGGTTAGTCTGGGATGGAAGATCATTGTAGCACAGGTGGCAGTAGAATACCTAATAGTGACAGTAGAATAATATTAAGTAGAATTAGGTAAAATACATTGTGACAGAAGTAGCACAACAACGGGAACTAAAACAATTGGTTTAATGTATAGCTGGAGTGAGGTGATTCTGATTAACACAGTTGGGCATTCTGATAAGCTAACTAAAAATGATTAAAGAAAAGTGATGGAGTTTAATTCAGATTAAGGCGAGGTGATGCATTTTGAGAAAGCAAACCTTAGCAGGACTTATGCACTTAATGGTAAGGTCCAGGTTCTTAGCTCCTTGAAAGTGGAGTCGCAGGTGTCAGATCCCAGTCACATACATGGCTGTTGTTCTTAAAGTAATTTCTTCTCTACGTGTGTAGAAGTAACACAATGAGTGATCAATTACAATTGGCAGACGTACTTAAGGGGGCGTGGGAAATGCTGAAGTTGTGAGATCAGAGCAGTTCGTATTGACATACACCATTCACTGTTCGAATATGATACTCAGGAATGCGATTTTGAGCGAAATTTGAGCAGGAAAGCTTACCACATGATGTAACACCAGTTTGTGTGGTTACTCTGTTGTTTACCACATTTGTGTGTTTTGCCTCATTGAGGATTTTGAAGTTGTCCCCCTATACAAAAGTTTCGTGCTTTTGCACTGTTATACAAAAGATGCAGTACAATAACAGCCTAGGCTGATTCAGTGTACTTGTACAGATATTGACACCTGGAAACAGCACGATGCACTCTCCTCGAGTCTGGAAAATAATTTGCTCCATTCGCACTCTTATGGCTCTTTTCATTCAATCGACTTCTGTTCTCCACAGAATCCGATTCAGCAGACCTTGTCACTGAGTCATTTATTTGTGTGTGTTCAGATCATGTGAGGAGAATATCACAGTGGAGGGCTCTGGGTCCATAACCCAGAAGCCAGACCATACTCAGGGAACCCTCCTCTGCGCTTGCTCATTTCATGAACACCACGAAGAAATATCTAAGCTCTTCAAAATTTACTAACCGATTTTTCAGTAGCAAGATAAACAATTCCAGGTTTCTGCTTTTGTTGTCACACGGACCAAGATTGTAAATGCTGGAACCATTTGAGAATGTCCGCTCACCCACGTCCATTTTCTCCCCAGGAGGTGTTAAGATGATGGTCTCAATCGGATTCTTCGCAAAAGAATAATCTTTTAATCCATTAATTTCTGGTTTATGGGTCCACCAGTTTCCCCTAGGCCTCTGTGTTAGCGCTGACCACAACAGTTTCCCGCAGTCTTCGGCTTTTTGTAGCATGTACCTTCGAGGATGACATCAAAAGATCTTCACTGTTAATGTGTGATGATCTACCAATGGAGACGGCTCAGTCCGCGGGGATGCGATAAACACCACCACCCCGCTACTGCTACTTAGTTCATGTGACCAATGCCTTTCCACTTGGTCACCGCGCCCTACATCTGCATTGCAGATAAATTGACAAATTTATGGTACTCTCTCGGATTGGTAATCAGAAGCGAGATTGTTTGAATTGTTGAAAAAGTAAGATAAACTGAGAAAATACAGGATATCAAATGGGGAACCGGAAGGGAAAGAGAGAACAGTGAATGATAGCGTTCTGACAAAATTTAAATATCATTGCTGAAGATTCAGAAAATGCTATCATTCACAAACATAGTACAATGTGGAATGTAAGTTTTGGTACAAGCAATGCAAGCAGATTGCAAAATCTTAGTCTGAAAATCTTAGTCTTTCTGCAACTGTTTTAGTTTTAATGAACGCACACATGGGATTCAGTGCTGTAATGATCTCCTAAACTGTAGAAGGAAATCCTTGCCTTCGAGGATACGGGGGAAAGTTCACTGATTCATCCCTGTAATGGCAGGACTGTCCTCTGCAAGCATATAAGTACAATTATTCAATGATCCATGGGGCTTCGAATAAGAGGTGAAGGGAAAGTCTCCATTCACAAATTAATCATTCAGTAGAACTCAATAAAAGGACACATGTAGTGATGGACAAAGTGGGCAAGAACACGGAAATACGATACACAATAGCTACGATAATTACTGTGTGAAAAGTATTGAATTCAGATCTATGGTGGCCTTTGGCAATGATATTTACTGTCCAGAACTAGTCCGCAATTGAATATCTATAGTCCTACTATGATGTATTTGAACGTCAGTTACCTTTAGAAATATCTGAGACTCACTCAGGTCATGGAGATTTAGTGTAATCATATTTAAAAAGCAAAGAGTTCATCGCGAAACTGTGAAATCGGTCACCCTCAGTGTAATCCTTGACCTCGTTCTCCAACAAAGACATGTGAAGAGTTTATAAAGGGCACAAACGCTGCTTCCTGGATAGCAATATATTAGGAATCCCAGGGACGGGGTTTACTGAGACATAAAATCATCAGCAAGGATATAAATGGTTTCATCGGTATGATAGAGAATGAAGGAGTTTATTCACGAGATGTGGAATTGCTGCACAAGAAACACGCAAGCTTAAACGGAAACAAAAGAGATTTTCAGATAATGTGAGGTTTGAAGTGACTAAATCGGGGAAGCTCCCTCTTTCGAGTGAACCTACCAATTCAGTTAGGGCTTCAACACCACTAGTGAATGATTAAGGAATGATTGGATGAGAGTTTCTTCCATTCAACAAAGTTATTGAAATCCTGGATGAATTTCCGGAAATAAAACGTAGATTTCTGATCTCAGAGTGTTTTAAAAGACGCACGAACTGACATACAAGGAGGGAATTTATCATTGAAAGAAAGGAAAAGTGTGGGTGTGGATTAATTTCGAATTTGTTTTTTTTTCAGACACAAAGGCATTTCACAAACACGCACAACTGAATAAGATTGAGTTCATGGACTTGAAAGGTGCAGCGTATTATTCAAGGTGAAGCATTGAAAATGGGGCTGATGCCCTAAAATAACTGCAGACAGAAGTTACATCCAAATGAGTAGCAATTGAATCGTCACTTGGAGACGCAACACCTACTTTAAAGATTTGATCACATTCACATGATGTCAGGTGTATTTCATGCTTTCTTATCTCCACCAAAAAGTTTACTCTGTCTTTTTTTGTGTTTTTCAACAGCACACCATTTCATCTGAAAGATGCTCAGACTAAAATTGAATACATTATTCAGACGGTCCTATGCGACCAATCTTTTTTTTTTGATTATTACAATGAACTTTGCGAGTTTGCAACAAACTGGATATCATGAAACCAGCTCAACATCTATTTTCCCGGGATTTAACGCAGTGCACATGGGAAACGTCACCATCTGATGAAAAATCACCTTCAGCTCTTTCTCCACGCATGTCTCTTCACGTTTTAAATATTTGCAGTATGTCTGTTGATCAAGGAGTCATTATCCAGAAAAGGTCGTTATTCAATCCACAAAAACTGGTAGTTTCCCATAAACTTGGCTTTGCACAATATCACCTTCCATGCGTACCCCTCGACCCGACGACAAATTGAAGCTGCTCCATGTGAGGCTCAGACCTAAACCTTCGGCACAGCACACCCCACTATACTGGCACAGAGATACCATGCACTGGTCATCTGCAGCACTTTGAGCCACACATTAATGCTTACCTCCAGATTCCTGGCTGTACCTTAACGGTTGGGAAACCGAGTTTCTCTGATTCCATGGCTGGTAACTGCGATTACGCGATCATCTTCACCAATGGTTTTGACCCCGAGTGAGGCAAGTGGTGAGCTTCTTATTGCAAAGATGGGCAGATTGTTAAAATATACAACTTCAACATTTGCATTCACTAACTCATGAGCTTTTTATTTTGTTTTTCAAATGGAGAAATCTTAAAATCTTTATCTTAAACACACTCAATGACAGGTCTCCATTGTGACTCTGGCATCAAATTCCAAAGTGTAAACCCCTCTGAATTATTCCACTGCAGTCCGCTGTTTGGGAAGTGTTCCTGTTGTGTGAAATGCACTTCCCCGTGTGTCAACTGTTGCTCCCAGTATGCGCTCTGGCACTGCACTCATTTTCCTTCTGACACTTGCTCACTGTGTTGCTGAGATCATACAGTGACTTGGTGTCGCACGGCCCAGGAAAATGATACAGCTCAAGGTTTTTGCATTGATGAATTCAATTGTCAGTTTAGCCTTATTTCGGATTTTGAAATTGTCAGTTCTGTACACAAGATCGTCTCAAAAATATCTGAACGGAAGTAAGGTGTTCCGAATAATGACATTGAGCACTATGTGCTCACCTCCAGTCTGGAAAACAATTCCTCACTGACAATTCTACACCTTCTGGTGTCACGGACTCTTCATCCTGTTGACTTCAAATCGCCACAGAATTCAACAGACCTTGTTACATAGTAATTTCTTCAATTTTGTTCAAATCATTGCGAGCAGAGTATCACAGTGGGAGTGCGCTTCCCCATAACCCAGAGGTCAGTCCATACACTTGGAACTTACTGCGCTAATTATCATTTCGCCAACACCACGGAGAAATATCTGCTGCGCTGCATAATTTAAGCAACTCAATTACTCATACGGTCACATGCCTCTAAGCATGTATGACGATGTGGCAGCGAGGTTAAGCTGGTGGACTACTAACCCATTATGTTCTACATTAGGGGGTTCACATCCCACTAACTTCGGTGATTTTGTTTTTGCCATTTTTGGATGACCACAGCTGACTTTTTGAATTTGGAACTCCAATGGTCAGTTTCTAACCATTACGCCATTATAAATTCTCAAAGAATAATTTGAGCCTTTTGGCTAAACTGCATTGAAATGTGGATTTAATTGGGATAATGAAATGGTACGCGTTTCTCTTTTCCAAGTCAAGTTGCTGTGAACTTTTATCGTATGAAAGAAATTCAGGAAAATGTAATAACGAGAGATGTGAAGTGCATGTTTATGCAATGCAATTCTTAATGATTGTTTTGTCAGATGAAATCTGGAGCAGGTTGGGTGGAACTGAATCATCTTGGTGAGAAGAGCACAGTGAGACAGCACAAATTAATGGAGATACTTGAAAAAGGGCAGGGGATGTGTGTCGGGGCACAGAGAACTGGCTCCAAATGCACAGTCGAGAATTGCCGTTGTGGGTGCCGTGCATGGGCATAGACAGACTTAAACATTGGTCTCGCCCTTTCCCCTTGGACGTGCCATTGATGAATGATGGACATAAGATACAGATAAAGGCAAGATGTGGTAAGCAAGGTCCCTCTCGTTATGCACACACTGGATGCATCACATTGAACTATGAACAACTGGGGAAGTCAGCATGTTAACTGCAGGGAATGAACCTAACCTGTGTATCAATAACCGCAGATTAATGCAGCATAAACTTAAAAATGATTTCAAGTGTCTGTATACGCATGTCATTAACAGATGTTTCGTTCTAATACCTGTGTGGTGGAAAGAAGAAGACACCACATTTCAAGGTGGATGACAACATTAGCAATTTTGTCTTGAAATTGAGATCTATTTGATAATTTCACACAGTGAACAACTTCAATTTAAATTATACAAGTCACATTCCCTCACCTGGAATAAAAGTGTGATTTCATTACAAACATTGTCCTTGCTAAGTAGAATTTACTCAACATGAAAAATAGGATGTAATTTTTATTGAACATACGTCAATTAGCACCATGATCTTACTTCGGATTGACTGCAGTATGCACATGCTAACTAACGTTTAAGAAAGAAAGTCTTTTGGAAATAACGATTCGGTGGTGATTAAGAATAAGATTAGGTTCTCATGATGTGGATTTTCCACCAATGGTTCCAGTAGTAGAAGTGGTCAGTGGGCAGTATTTCTACGATGGTGTAGAGGTGAGTGAGCTTCCAGCGATATGAGCTCCCACCTCATCTGGAGCAGCGTCCGCTGACATAGACCAGGGAGCTTTGTGACATCAGTCTGGGAGTTCCAAACACACCTGGACTAGTTTTTATTGACATGAAGCATCAGGGAGCATTGGGACATCAGACTGGTAGATCCAACCTCAACTGGACCGCTTCTATTGACATGGGGGTAGGGAGCATTGGGACATCAGACTGGGAGCTACAACGTCACCTAGAGCAGCTTCTATTGACATGGAGCAGCTAGGAGCAATGGAATGTCAGGTCGGGATCTCCAACCTAACCTGGAGCAGCTTGCATTTACATGGAAGAGGAGGGAATATTGGGACATTAGGCTGGGGAAAGGATATTCAACTATTTTAATCTGAAATAAAATAGGTTTCAACACCGCAGATGTTAATTGATTTATGAAGAATCTGTCCCGGGAAAATAATTGATTTTGTAGATATTAAAGACAAGTCCTGCAAATGTTCAACTCAGGAAAATACATTGCTACAGAGAGAAATGGGAATGATTTTTCAAGTCTTTGACTTCTTTTCTAGTCGACTTTGCATTGGATAACATCACCGGAATTACTTTTTCACTCATTTCATGTTATTCAGTTTTCTGCAAATACGGAAAGGTCATTAACGTAATATAAAGCTGAAAATTAATGGGAATATAAAATATTGTGATTATGCTGGCGTTTACCTCTAATTATGGTGGAAACGCAGCAAAGTCAGTTGGAATTTCCTCGATCAGCAGTGACCTCACTAATTGGCTGATCAGATTGTGAATGGTAGTTTTTTAAAAGACAATTTGAAGTGAATCAACGATGTTGATTTTCTTTGTTCTTTGTTCACCTTGTGACTATTACTGCTATTGCTCATGTCCTTGTTTAAACCACAGCTCTGCAGCGTGTAAAATCTCAGCTGTGCAGCTGGCCAGTGGTACAACCATTCGTAGAGCTGGCTACTTATCAGTTGGTGTTGGTTCGACTTTTACTTGGCGCAGTCGCATTGTGGAGATTCATCACACATCCAAACTAATCTTTCTTGCTCCACTGAGATGGAGTATATTTTAAATTTTCATCTCTATGAACGAAAATGATTTCACTGTCCTCGATCAGTTAAACTTTACCAAGAACAATCAAAGTTAAAGATTACACAGCACCAGATTGTATCGAATAGGTGTATTTGGAAACACCAGTGTTCCATGCGCTGCTTCTTCATCAGGTGGTAGTCAACTGTGGGACTCTAACCTTGCTTTGTGTGATTAATAAATTTGTCCACCCCAGTCCAATACCAACACCTCCAAGTCATGGGTAACATAGACACCACGAACGGTCGGTTAAAGTCTAGATGATCTTCCAAAAGATCGCGCATGTTGACACACACATCAATTTTGTGCAGAAAGACACCCAGTTGATGAAGGAGCGGCTCTCCAAAAGCTAGTGTTTCCACACAAACCTGCTGGACTATGTCCTGATGTTGTTTTTTTTTTACTTTGTCGACCCAACTCAAACACTGGCAATTCCATGTCGCAGAGAACATCAGTCATGTCCCAGCGCTGTCAGAGAAGACAATCCTGGAAAAGCCCCACACATTGCTCATAGGTACGTTTCGTTTTCAGAAACCAACCCACTCAAAAGGTGAGACTCAGTTTTGACAGTTTTTTGAAACTCTTGCGAAGTGGAATCAGATGAGAATGATGAACTGTCCGACTGTGCAGGGAGAGGGAAGACACTTTTCCATTCTTTCAAGGGCTGGGGTATTGACTAATCTAAGACATTAAACAGATTCCTGGTAGAGCTGCTTTCTCTGCCTCAGGAACAAGAAGTCCTGATTTAAGAAGTCAAGAAGTTAAAAATTGCACAACACCAGGTCATAGTCCAACAGGTTTAATCGGAAGCATTAGTATTTGGAGTGCTGCTCCTTCATCAGGTGGTTATGGACTACACAGTTGTAAGATACAGAATTTATTGCAAAAGGATACAGTGTGACGTAACTGAAATTCTACATTGAAAAATAACTTGATTGTTTGTTAAATCTTCCATCTGTTAGAATGACTCCGTTCGGTTCACTTCTTTCTTATGTAAATTGCAAAACTTTCCTTTAATAGTTACATTCTCAGGTGAACTTGAACAATTAATGTCAACCCAGATAATATGTTGAAGGTGTTAGTCCCTGTGTGCTGTGTCCGTGCCATAATGTTTAGACTGACGCTAATCTAAGAAAAAACAACACGCTGCAGGCAAGGATGCATTGGTGAAACCGAGCTGAGGCTACAGAACGGATGAATGGCGACTGCACATCAATCAACAGGCAGGTATGCCCCTTCGCAGTTGGGGAGCACTTCAGTGGTCCAGGACATTCGACCTCGGACCTTCGGGTGACCATCCTCCAAGGCCAGGTATTACAACTAGAGGTAGGTGAGCACTTTGGGGACAGTGACCACAATTCGGTGATTTTTACTCTAGTGATGGAGAGGGATAAGTGTGTACTACAGTGCAAGAGTTATAGCTGGGGGCAGGGAAATTATGATGCGTTGAGGCATGACTTAGGATGTGTGGATTGGAAAAGTAGATTCCAAGGCAAGAGCGTAATTGATATGTGGAATTTGTTCAAGGAGCAACTATTGAGTGTCCTTGATAAGTACGTACCTATCAGGCAGGGAGGAAAGGGTCGTGTGAGGGAGCGGTGGTTTAATAAGGAGTTGGAATCCCTTGTTAAATGGAAGACGGCGGCCTTTGTAAAGATGAGGCGTGAAGGTTCAATAGGGGCGATTGAGAGTTATAAGGTAGCCCGGAAGGACCTGAAGAGAGAGCTAAGAGCAGCAAGGAGGGGACATGAAAGGTCCTTAGTTGGTAGGATTAGGGAAAACACTAAGGCTTTCTATAGGTATGTTAGGAATAAAAGAATGACTAGGGAAGGAATAGGTCCAATCAAGGATAGTAATGGGAAGTTGCGTGTGGAGGCTGAAGAGATTGGGGAGGCACTGAATGAATACTTTTCGTCAGTATTCACTCAGGAACAGGACATTGTTGTCGATATGAATACTGAGGCACGAATAAGTAGAATGGATGGCTTTGAGATATGTAGAGAAGAGGTGTTGGAAATTCTGGCAAGGGTGAAAATAGATAAGTCCCCTGGGCCTGATGACATTTATCCTAGTATTCTCTGGGAAGCAAGGGAGGAGATTGCAGAGCCATTGGCCTTGATTTTTGTGTCCTCTTTGTCTACAGGAGTAGTGTCAGAGGACTGGAGGCTAGCAACCGTGGTTCCCTTGTTCAAGAAGGGGAGTAGGGATAATCCTAGTAACTATAGGCCAGTGAGTCTCACTTCTGTTGTGGGCAAAGTCTTAGAGAGAATTGTAAGGGATAGGATTTATGCACATCTGGATAAGAATGATGTGATCAAGGATAGTCAGCATGGTTTTGTGAAGGGCAGGTCGTGCCTCACAAACCTTATTGAATTCTTTGAGAAGGTGACTAAGGAGGTAGATGAGGGGAAAGCGGTAGATGTGGTATATATGGATTTTAGTAAGGCGTTTGATAAGGTCCCCCATGGTAGGCTACCGCAGAAAATACATAGATATGGCATTTAGGGTTAGTTGGAGGTTTGGATTAGGAATTGGCTGGCTGGAAGAAGGCAGAGGGTAGTAGTTGATGGCAAAGGTTCATCTTGGAGTGCCGTCACTAGCGGTGTTCCGCAAGGATCTGTTTTGGGACCATTGCTGTTTGTCATTTTTATAAATGACCTGGAGGAAGGGTTAGAAGGTTGGGTGAGCAAGTTTGCGGATGATACGAAAGTCGGAGGAGTTGTAGACAGTGAGGAAGGATATGGCAGGTTACAGCGGGATATAGAGAAGCTGCAGAGCTGGGCAGAAAGGTGGCAAATGGAGTTCAATGTAGCTAAGTGTGAGGTGATTCACTTTGGTAAGAGTAATAAAAAGATGGATTACTGGGTTAATGGTAGACTACTTGGTAGTGTGGAAGAACAGAGGGATCTTGGTGTCCATGTACACAGATCTCTGAAAGTTGCCACCCAGGTAAATAGTGCAGTGAAGAAGGCATATGGCGTACTGGCTTTTATTGGTAGAGGAATTGAGTTCCGGAGTCCTGAGGTCATGCTGCAGTTGTATAAGACTCTGGTGCGGCCACATCTGGAATATTGTGTGCAGTTTTGGTCGCCATGCTATAGGAAGGATGTGGAGGCACTGGAACGGGTGCAGAGGAAGTTTAGCAGGATGTTGCCTGGTATGGTAGGAAGATCCTATGAGGAAAGTCTGAGGCACTTGGGGTTGTTTTCATTGGAGAAAAGAAGGTTTAGGGGTGACTGGATAGAGGTGTACAAGATGATTAGGGGGTTAGATAGGGTTGACAGTGAGAACCTTTTTCCACGTATGGAGTCATCTATTACAATGGGGCATAGCTTTAAATTAAGGGGGGGTAGATATAGGACTGGTGTTAGGGGTAGGTTCTTCACTCAGCGAGTCGTAAGTTCATGGAATGCCCTGCCAGTAGCATTCATGGACTCTCCCTCTTTATGGGTATTTAAGCGGGCATTGGATAGGTATATGGAGGATAGTGGGTTAATGTAGGTTAGGTGGGCTTTGATCGGCGCAACATCGAGGGCCGAAGGGCCTGTCCTGCGCTGTATTCTTCTATGTTCTATGTTCTATGTTCGAAGGCGGACTTCGGAACAAGCAGCAGCTGAAAGTGCCTGAGCAGAGGCTGATAGCTAAGTTCGGTATCCATGGTGATGGCCTCAACCGGGAACTTGGGCTCATGTCAATGTACAGGTGATCCCATTACCTATCTACACAAACAGACCCTCCTACACACACATACACAC
Source organism: Chiloscyllium punctatum (assembly GCF_047496795.1). Classification (NCBI taxonomy): domain Eukaryota; kingdom Metazoa; phylum Chordata; class Chondrichthyes; order Orectolobiformes; family Hemiscylliidae; genus Chiloscyllium; species Chiloscyllium punctatum. Next base: position 30,730,773 of record NC_092751.1, read on the forward strand.
ACACACACACACACGCATATACGTTTGTGGAGTGAATTTGCACTTGCAGAGTTACATCGTAATTTGCTCAAAAACTGCATGAATCCATGTAAGTCTGTGTTAGCTCATTTTATAAAAGTAGAATCATTCTAAACATTATGGAACAGACAGCAGCACACGGGGGCTGACACCAATTGTTAAAGTTCACCTGAGAATGTAACTTTAAAATAAAAAGTTTTGCGCTTTACATATGAAAGAAGTGAAGCTAACATGGTCATTCTAACAGATCGGAGACTTAGCAAATAATCAAGGTATTTTTCAATGTATAATTTCAGTTACATCACACTGTAAACATATGCTATAAATTCCGTGTCTTACAACTGTGTACTCCACAACCACCTGATGAATGAGCAGCGGTCCGAAAGCTAGTATTTCCAATTTAGCCTGTTGGAATATAACCTGGTGTTGTGTGATTTTCAAATTTGCACACCCCAGTGCAAAACCTGCATCTCCAAGTCTTTCAATCCGAGGCACTCTGGTCACAGATCCAACCTTTGTGCATTCAACTTATTAGATCCTTGAAAAATACTGAATGTTTCAGTAATAATCATTTTTGTCATACTGAGTCTGAGCAGGCAAAGGCAACTGCTTTCAACGTTTATTCCCATTTGAATTCATCTCCGATATGAAATTCTCACTGACTCTGACAGCACTGATACCTTTGCTGTTTTGTAATGTCAGGAATTCATGTTCAATTTCCGACTTTCATAAGGAACAAAAAATATTTTTTCCCTGACTGGAAATCAACATTTGGAAATAGCAGTGAGACAGCTGAATTTCAACACTTTCACAACAAGGAAGACAGATACAATGCTTGCAAATTTTCTTGGTAGCTTTGTTTTTACCTTATTGGTTCAGTTGAAAAATGACACTCATTGAGTTTTTTAAAACATGGCGAATGGCTTTTGAGCCATTCAGCATCATCATCAGTCATCAAGCATCTGGCTTGTAAAGACAGTTTCCAGCACGTGACTCATCGCCTGGTGTGTTCTAAAATTTCAAGTCTTCAGTTAAATTGTTATTCAATTTCTTAAGGGCTTAAGTGGAACAAAAACATCTCTGTGAACTAACAGTCCTGAAAGACAAACTCTTTCTCGGAGCCATTTGTCAGTTTTCCTCATGATGCTGCGGAAAATGTTTCTGCGCTCACATCTGAATTGGTTTACCCTGTTTCTTTTTCCTGTACAGATACAAGGTGCAGGTTGCGGAAGTCACGTGTTTGTACTTTCACTGACACTCTGTCTCAGCGGGAGCTGCAGACCTTCCCCACGCTGATTCAGACAGCACTGTCCTTCCTGTGACATGTCCCATGGCGAATGGAAGGACAGGCATGAATAACCCGCACTTCGGAATTTTAGCGACAATTTTAAAACATTTGCGCTGCCCCAGCGAGGAATTGAGCTCTTATCTCCCGCATAACATGCGGCGACACTAACAACTATACTACCGAGGACAACAGTTTCAAAGGAGACCCTTCAGCCAGTTGTATCTCCATTTGTCAAAATCAACTGCTTAACGACTCAAATTGTTTAGCCGATAGCCTTATTGTTATTGGCATAACATATTCATATCTGAATATTACTTCAGGTTAAAAGGGTCCCTGCCTCTGTGACCCTTACAGACACAGTGTTGCAAATTCCAAAACCTGCCGGCCTATAACGCTTTTCCACACATCTACTTAAAACTTTCTGTCTTTCTCATTAAATTTGTGCCCCCCGTGATCGATCTCTCCGTCGATGGGAAACGTTACTTTCAGTCTGCCTGATCCACACCCCTCATTATTTTGTATATCTGAACTATGCCTTTTCACAAATGCCCCTGCACCGTGACAAACAACCCCAGTCTTACCTGTCTCTCTTCCTGACTGAATCTCTTCAGCCTCGACACTATCCGTGTGAATCTCTCCTGCACCTTTCCCAGTGTGATCACATCCCTGGACTTATAAGAATTGCAGACAATTATCGAGGTAGAGTCGAATAAACCTTTTTTTTAACATTCTGCACCAGCATGCGGTGCGTCTCTGCAGCATATTTTGCCAAGCGGTCTGGAGTCACTTGGAGTCCAGAGCAGTTAAGGACGGCAGATTCCTTCCCTCAAGGCCTTCAGTGAAACAGATGGGATTTTCGGACAACGGATTTAGCGTATTCTTAATTGGAAGTATTTCTTGCATTTATATTCTATCGTCGTCGTGGTGTGGTGAGAATCGAACCCGTCTCCCCAGAACGTGACCTGGCCTTTTGTGTTAACAATCCAGCGATAATACCAGTAGGCTATCGCAGAAAGCCGTCATGGCTGATCTTTTCCAATAGAGTCTCTTATCCCCAATTATTCTCTGTGTCAACTTATTGAGCCTCACGCTGCAATGATCTCTGGTCCATGTCAGTAAAAGCTGCTAAAAGAGAATTGATTGCACAGCCACGATATCCAAACGGATCGAATGATTTGAAAGTGCCAACGAAAAGATTGAGGCATGGTCACCCAGTAACAGTGAGTGCAACGGCACAGACTGGACGGTATCAACGTGTAAGTGTATGTTAGATTTTGCAATGCCTCAGTCAAATGGGACGAGGGACAGGAAAGCGAGTTAGGGCGAGTGGGAGGAAGAGACATCTTCCAGAACTTTTGGGTTGAAATGCTGATACATGAAACACTGAAATATCAGAAAACGAAATTCGAAGAAAACAAATCATCACCCCGGAGATCATTATCATTCAAAAACGAGTTATTTCTTACCGTATTTCAGCAAAAGTAAAACTTTGAGAGAACTGACCGCTATGAAATGGATTTGGTACGAAGTCGCGGCGACCACAACGGAGAAAACAAAATACTAAATGGTTACAGCACTCCACAGACCACGCTTGTAAACTGCAGCCAGTATGGTAGCAGAGGAAATGTCAGGAAGAATATACAATATCAGGAATTAATGACAGGCATGTGGGAACTGAGAATGGGCTGAGTCTTTAACTTTACCGTCCCCAGAGTCTGTGGAGATTCCATGAATGAGAGTGTTGGAGAATGGGATTTATGAAACTCTCCAAACTCATGGGATAGGACAGGATATGCTTCACTAGAATTATAGGTTAACATCGTCTACTTCATCACTTTGCCCACACAAGGCAATAACAACTGCTGCACGCAATCACACTTCATTCCAGTTCTCGACTGAAGCAGGCATGAAGATCCAATTGGAAGTTGGGATGGAATGACGGGAAAGTGGCGCGTGTATTTCCGAGGTTGGGACTGCTCCTGGTCAAAAACGAGGTGGAAGGGAATACTTGCCCCCATTTATAATATTATAGCCATAAGCAGTACATGTTGTTGACTCAACCAACTGGCGTATCTAAAGCGTGTTGAACATTTAACTTTGGGGTGACAATGTTCGAAATTTCATTTTCCTACTTGGATCAGTGTTCTTGACATTGGCAGTAGCAGCTGCTTATGGTTGCATCTGCTCAGGATCAGTTTCTTCTTCCCAGTAAATACTGCAACCTGGAGAAGGTTGTGTTGTGGTTATACAGTAAATGAGTCATCCTTGGGCACTCACACACCGAACTGGTAATGTTAAAGATCGACGAATAAAACCTGAAATGAAAGCCTGACCTCAGGAACAGAGAACATGCCTTTAATTTCCTGCAACCCCATTCATGCATGACCCTTATGCAGGGGATGCTACCAGCTTTACCAAATCCTGCCTACTTGCGATTCCAGGTGCAGAACAACATAGCTGACACTTAATCCGAGAATGCCGACGCTGCAGGTAGGCTGGACATTCGGCCCATTCCAGTCGACACCATCCCTCCGAAGCACATCCTATCAGACCCACACTCCATACCGATTCCGTTCCCCTTCATTTCCCATGGCTGATCCGAGTAACCTGCACACCTTCAGACTGTAGGAGGAAACTCACACAATCAAAGAGAGAATGTGAAAACTACACACAGTCACACGAGACTGGGATCGAATCCATGTCTCTCGTGCAGAGAGGCAGCAGCGAATCAGGATGAACAACAAATGCTGTCCTGACCAGCGACATCCACACCCTGTGGGTGTATCAGGAAGAATAAAAACACGTTCACAAATGGACAACGGGACTTATGTCTGCGTGGGCATAATTTGAGCCAATCGTTCATCCTGGGTAGATACAAGGACACCGATATCACAGAGAAACCAGCGCAATGCGGGATTCAATTACCTGTTGCAGTAGAAACTCATTTACTCAGTCAAACTGGGGACAGTCTGTTCAACAGTCCAGTGTGTGGGAAGGGCTCTATGAGCAATAAAAACTCCAGAGTAACCAGCAAGATTACATACCCCAGAAGGAGATCAATTAAACTGTCAATGCTGCTGTTCATCCCAACCAGCTGCCGGTTTCATAGCATCAAAGTCATCGACTCACACAGCATGAAAACAGGCCTTTCAGTCCTACCAGCTCATACTGAACATAATGCCAAACTAAACGAGTCGCATCTGACACTCCTGTAATTGCTGAGGGTTAATAATGCCCTTGTAATAATATTACTGCATTGTTAATATGAATGTGCAGATATACTTCAATGGACACCGGTTCGAATCCTGGCATGGCAGAGGCTGGAATTCTATTTCAATAAATACCTCGAGTTGAAGAGTCTAATGATGATGTTGAATCAGTTGTTGTAGATCTGATTCACTACTGCCTGATAGGGAAGGAAACTGCTATACTTCTCTGGTCGGGTATATGGCTCCAGATCCATAATATCGTGGTTGATCCTGAACTGCCCTCTGGGCAATAAATAATGGACGAGGCATAAATGAATAGCTTTTATCTAATCCCACGGAAACTTTCCAATGCATTTATCGATCCAAATATCCTGTAAATATTGTAAATGTACTTTCATTCATCACTGCCTCAGGAAGTGAATTGCACACATAAACCATCCTCTGTTAAAAACAGCCTCTCATGTCTTATTTTAAATATCTCTCTTTTCCCCTGAAACATTTACCCTCTCGTCTTGAAGTGTCACTGCTTGGAGAAAAGACAGTTAAAGTTAATTCTATTCGAACTCTCAATAATTTATAAATTTCTATCAGGTCGCCTTTCAAACTCCAGTTCTCGTGTGAAAATATTCTCAGCCTATCCAGCCTTTCATTGTAACTCAAACCTTCCCCACTACCAATATGCGGATACACGTCTTCAAAACCTACTCCAGCTGAATAATTTCCTTGCTATTACTGGGCGACAAGAACTGGACACAGTACTCCAGAAGAGGCCTCACACAATGTCCTATTCCATTCAACATGACGTACCAACTCCTACGCTCAAAGGACTGTGCAACGCAGGCAGGATGACAATTTTTTATTTACCATACTGTCTATATGTGAAGCAAACTAAAAAGAAATATTTAACTGTATCCCTGGCCTCCGTTTTCCACAACATTATGCAACGCCCTCGCACTAATTGTATAAACCCTTCTCTTATTTGATGTAGCAAAACGCAATACCTTCCATTTATCCAGATTGAACTCTATGTAAAATACTTCAGCCCAAAGACGCATTGGATTAAGATCCTTCTGGAAACTTAGATTACCTTCTTTACAGTCTCCAATTCTGGTGTCCTCTCCAAGCTTATGAACCTTGGCTTCTATGAGTTCCATTCTTTTCTCATATAGGTCAATGATTTATACTTATTTGTCGTGGCCATCATTTCGCAGTTTGAAAATCAGGTGACAATTAGTCCTGTCGTTAACCATGAGGAAGAAAGCCATGGACTGCAGGGAGATTGGAAACAATTGGCAAGAAAATGTGCTGAAAGGAATTCAATCCAGTGAAGTGGGTGATAATTAATGAATTTGGGCAGGAACAATGATAAATGTGTGAATACTGAGTGGTTTAAAGTAATAAAAGAGAAATTGGAGTAGACATTCAACAATATTTGAAGGTGATTGGACAAGGGATCAAGTGGTCTCGAGGGGTTGGAGATACTTTCTGTTCTTGACCGCAGCTGGGAATATAAGAGCAGGGAAACGATGCTGGAACTTTAGCAACGGCCTATTCAAGATCAATGGAGGGGGAATCAGATGGACGGAAGTGCGTACTGCAGGTGCTGGAAATCAGAATCAAGATTGGACGGGTGCTGAAGAAGCACAGCAGGTCAGGCACCATCCGATTTGCGGAAAAAAAATAACGTTTCGGGAAAAAGCCCTTCAACAGGAATAAAGCTGGAAGCCTCGAGGGTGGAGAGATAAACGGAGGATGGGTCTGGGAAGAATTTAGCTGAGAGTGCAAGAGGTGGATGGAGATGGGGTGAAAGGTGATAGGTCGGAGAAGAGGGTGGAGCGGATAGGTAGGAAGGAAGACAGACAGGTGGGACAGGTCAGTAGCATGGTGCCAAGTTAGAAAGTTGGAACTCGGATGAGGTGGGCGTGGGGAAATGAGGAAACTGGTGAAGACCAAGTTGATGCCCTGGTGTTGAAAGGTCCCGAGGTGGAAGATCTGGCGTCCAGTGGTGAGGGAATGTCAGTGGAGGAGACCCAGGAACTGCATGTCCTTGGGACAGTCGCGGGGGGGGGGGGGGGGTAGTTGATGTTTTTGGTCATGAGGCATTGGGGTTGAATGTTGCGGGTGCCCTGGAAAAGTTCTCTGAAGCGCTCTGCGAGAAGGTGTCTGTTGGCCCCAATGTAGAGGAGACCGCATCGCGAGCAACAGATGCAATAAATGACACGTGTGGAAGTGCACATTTGATGGATGTGGAAGGCTCATTGGAGCCTTGGAAGGATATGAGAGGGAAGATGTTGGTACAGGTTTTGCAATTCCTGTGGTGGCAGGGGAAGGTGCCACGAGGGGAGGATGGGTCATTGGAGGGCTTGGACTTGACTAGGTAGTCGTGGAGGAAGCAGTTTTTGTGAAAAGTGGATAGGGGTGGGGCGGGAAATATATCCCTCGAGGTCAGTGTTGCTGACACCTTTTACAAACCCACTGATCCCCACAGCTGTCTGAATTATACCTCCTCCCACACCACCTCTTGAGCAAATGTTATCCTGTATTCCCAATTCCTCCACCTCAATCGCATCTGCTCCCCAAGGTCCAGCTCCATCACAGAACACACCAGATAGCCTCCATCTTTAAAGACAGGAATTTCCCCTCCGATGTGGTTGAAGATGCCCTCCAACGCACCTCATCCATGTGCCGTACCTCTGCCCATGAACCCCACACGTCCAACCACAACAATGACAGAAACTCCCTGGTCCTCATCTTCTAGCCCTCCAACCTCTGCATAAATCACACCATCCACTGACAGTATCGCCACCTCTAAACGGATTCTAACACCAGGGATATGTTCCCCTTCAATGTTTGGTAGAAGATTTGTAGCTCGGGTTGTTGTTGTGGTTCTGTTCGCCGAGCTGGGAATTTGTCTTGCAAACGTTTCGTCCCCTGTCTAGGTGACATCCTCAGTGCTTGGGAGCCTCCTGTGAAGCGCTCCTGTGCTGTTTCCTCCAGCATTTATACTGGCCTGTGTCTGCTGCTTCCAGTTGTCAGTTCGAGTTGACCGCTGTAGTGGCCGGTATATTGGGTCCAGGTCGATATGTTTGTTGATAGAGTCTGTGGATGAGTGCCATGCCTCTAGGAATTCCCTGGCTGTTCTCTGTTTGGCTTGCCCTGTAATGGTAGTGTTGTCCCAGTCGAATTCATGTTGCTTGTCGTCTGTGTGTGTGGCTACTAAGGATAGCTGGTCGTGTCGTTCCGTGGCGAGTTGGTATTCATGTATACGGGTCGTTAACTGTCTTCCTGTTTGTCCGATGTAGTGTTTTGTGCAGTCCTTGCATGGGATTTTGTACACTACATTGGTTTTGCTCATGTTGGGTATCGGGTCCTTCCTTCTGGTGAGTTGTTGTCTGAGCGTGGCTGTTGGTTTGTGTGCTGTTATGAGTCCTAGTGGTCTCAGTAGTCTGGCTGTCAGTTCATAAATGCTCCTGATGTATGGTCGTGTGGCTAGTCCTTTGGGTTGCGGCATGTCCTCGTTCTGTTGTCTCTCCCATTCCTAGACGTGATAGTACAGAGAACACCGAATGGAGAATTCACCACAAAGGTTTACAGGAAAGCCACACACACAGACCAAGTCCTAAACTATGAAAGCAACCACCCCAACACACAAAAACGAAGTTGCATTAAGACACTATCCAAAGAGCCACAACACACTGCAGCACACCAGAACTGCAATAAGTGGAAGAGGAACACCTATACAAGGTATTCGCCACAATGGATACCGTCACAATTTCAACAGATGCCTAAGGGAGAGACAACGGAACGAGGACATGCCGCAACCCAAAGGACTAGCCACACTACCATACATCAGGAGCATTTCTGAACTGACAGCCAGACTACTGCGACCACTAGGAGTCATAACAGCACACAAACCAACAGCCACTCTCAGACAACAACTCACCAGAATGAAGGACCCCATACCCAAAATGAGCAAAACCAATGTAGTGTACAAAATCCCATGCAAGGACTGCACAAAACACAACATCGGACAAACAGGAAGACAGTTAACGACCAGTATACACGACCACCATCTTGCCACGAAACGACACAACCAGCTATCCTTAGTAGCCACATACACAGATGACAAGCAACATGAATTCGACTGGGACAACACTACTATTATAGGACACGCCAAACAGAGAACAGCCAGGGAATTCCTAGAGGCATGGCACTCACCCACAGACTCTATCAACAAACACATCGACCTGGACCCAATATACCGGCCACTACAGCGGACAGCTCGAACTGACAACCGGAAGCGGCAGAGACAGGCCAGTATAAATGCCGGAGGAAACTGCACAGAAGCGCTTCACAGGAGGCTCCCAAGCACTGAGGATGTCCCCTAGACAGGGGACGAAACGTTTGCAAGACAAATTCCCAGCTTGGCTATCAGAACCACAACATATGTTCCCCTCCCAACCCCTATCCACTTTCCGCCAAGACCATTCGCTCTGGGACTACCTAGTCAAGGCCACGCCCTCCAATGACCCACCTTTCCCACTTGGCAACTTCCCCTGTCACTGCAGCAATTGCAAAACCTGCATCCACATCGACCTCCCCACCTCTGTCCAAGGCTCAAATGGAGGCCTCCACATCCATCAAAGTTTCTCCTGCACTTCCACACATGTCAGTTCTTGCATACGTTCCTCCCAGTGTGGTCCCCTCTTAGTTGTAGAGAGGAGATGTGTTCTCACAGAGCACTTCCGCGAATATTTACAGGATACCCGCAAGAATCAACCCCAGTGACCCATGGCCAAACAATTCAACTATCCTCCACTCTCCCGAGGACATGCAGGTCCTGACCCCCTGTATCGCCACTGCCTCATGAACCGATGCCTGGAGGAAGAAAGCTTCATCATCCGCCTGGGGAACTTTCAAACCTATGGCATCAATTTGGACTTCACCCGTTGCCTCATTTGCCGTCCCCCTACCTAACCCCAGTTCCCACCTTCCAGCTCAACACTATCCGAAAGACTTGCCCCAACTGTAAATCTTCAATCCCACCTATCCACTCCACCTTCTTCTCTGACATTTCATGTTCACCCCCCGCCTGCATCCACTTACAGCACTCTCAGCTACCTTCTCCCCAGCCTCACAACTTTCCCATTGATCTCTCCATCCCATATGCTCCCAGTCTCATTCCTGATGAAGGGCTTTTGGCTGAAACGTCCATTTTTCCTGCTCCTCAAATGCTGACGGACCTGCTGTGCTTCTCCAACACCACTCTAATCTTGAGGGGAGTCAGTTGCTTGAGTGGGTTTTCGGATATTTTCTATTGTTGACCACAGGCTGTGGATGATAGCAGAACGTTAGCAACCACCAGTTTAGGGATCAGCTAAACGACTGAGCACAAGTCTGGTCACAGTATAAATCAACATTTTTCTTAAAATTGGAAGATAAAAGATGGAAGGCTGAAGTATGCAACATTGCCCATCAAGACCGTTTCACCAATGAGTTTCTCACTGATTCCTTTCCAAGTCAGGGTGCGATGGGCCTTGGAGGGAACTTGCAAATGGTGGCATTTAATTGCATCATCCAAACTTGTCCTTGTCGTCAATACAGCTGTTGTGCTTTGAAGGTTCTGTCAAACATGCCCGAATGACTTACTCCAGTGCATCTTGTAGTTGGTGCACTCTGCTGCAATTATGCCTTAACGGTGAAGGGAATGAATATTGTAGGTGTTGAAGAGGGTACATTCAAGTGACTGCTTTGTTGTGGACGGTGTCCAGTTCCTCAAGTGTTATTAAAGATACACCCATCTAGGCAAATGGAGAGAGTTATGTTACTCGTCTCATTTGTGCCTTGCCAACGATGTAGGATTCACGGAGCAATGAGTTGAGTATATAATCAAAAGAATGTCTCAAGAACATGTTGTTGTTGTCAAAGTGTTTATGTATCCAGATTCTATATGTTTTCCCCCGAAATAATAGCTCTGTGGACAATTACACGGGGTAATTTGTTGACAGTAAAGTTATTGAAGTCAATGCGATATGATTAGTTTCTCATTTGTGAGAGTGATCATTACTCTATTTCATCCTTGTGTGGACAGATCTGATTCCAGTCGCTGTCTGATTTCAAGATCCAGTTCCCGTCTGTGCTTGAAATTTCAACCGTTTCTTTGCATAAATGTCTCCACCTGCCTTCATAATATGTAAGGACGCTGCAGGGACAGCAGAGATTTACGGACATATTGCCAACACTGGAGAAAATATAGGTTCTTGGAATGATTGGTTAGACTGGGATTATTCTCCTGGAAACAAAGAGAGGGAGGGGAGCTCTATAATCACATAATAACATTTATAATCGTTCAATATTCATTGACAGGGTAGTTACGGGCTGGTGATTCACCCTCTGGTATGAGGAGAGCACCAGAGGACATGAACTCAGAATTAGGTATTGCCGATTTAATTCAGGACTGAGGGGTAATTTCTTTGCTCAGGGGCTAATGAATCGGTAGAACTCCTTGCTGAAATTGTTCTTGAGGCTGAGTTGTTGTGTATTTTCAAACTGTGCCAGACAGATATTTAACCATAACGGCGATGAAGCTTTGTCGAGGCAATGCTGGAGAATGGAGTTGAGGATTATCAGATCAGCCATTAGTTCGTTGAATGGTGGAGCAGACTCGAGGGGCTGAATGGCCGACTTCCGATCCTACATCATTTGGTCTAACGCCTTATTTCATTGATATCTTTAGAATTCTAAAAGGATGGGATGAAGAGATAGAAAAGGTTTTCAAACTGATCAGACAGATCAGGAACTAGGCTCATAAGTTCATAAACAATAAATGTGCTGTGGCCTGGAGACAACAAATGGCACTGTGCACACCGCAGATGGGTATGTTCACATGTTGTGATTGCTAAAGAAAATTGGTAGATCTAATATTGTTGCCAACTTGGTGATCACGATGGATGATGGTCGCGGTATGATTCACACAGCAAAAGGTTGTGAAAGAATGAAAGGTTCGTTTCACTGGAAAAGTTTTCTGCGGTTCCAATTCAACTGACTGTTTAAAATACTGATCAGAACTTTGTGTGGTGTATTACACTAAAATTCACAAGCCCACTGGATAAACTATTGCACCCGATCTCTCCTTATTTGTTCCCCTTTCATTCGATGTAAATTCATAGAAAGTCAAGATGGAATGAAAAGAGAATAGAAACGTTTGCCCAACTTTTCATTATCCCAATGTAACTTACAACAGAACCAAATTGCTCTACTTCGACTTTGATGAGGTATCGATTTATCACAATTCTCTGGTGCAATGAAGGGCAAGAGGAAGATTCTCCATCCAATGTATCCTAAAGATGCGAGGCACAAAGGGAAACCACAGCTGCGTTTCATAGAAGTAACAGCCAGAGTAGGATTCAAATCCACACCAGCACAATGGAAGAACAACCCGTCGCCTGAACTCCTGGGAGACTACAGCCCATTGCAAAGGCGCTCACATGTGACCCCGTCAAGATCACATATGGTGCTCCGAGGGGATAAGAAATTTCCTGAGCGGAATCGAATCCACGCCATTATGTTTCTGCTTTCAGCAGAATAATAATACCAGCAAAACCCAAGGGATTGACCTCGTCCTTGGAAGGAATATCTTGTCCTTGATTTATTTCGAGTCGGAACTGTCTCAGAATGACCCAGCAAGCATGAAAATCCCGTCACATTCACACGCACATTTGGTCTTGACGCATAATTTCTTCAGATAGTTTCTCTCTCACGTGAAAAACTATATATGGAGAGAGAAGTGAAGGTGATGTTTTAGCTCGATGGTTTTTCTCATATGGCTGAACCTGAACTGGGTAAAATTCCCAGAAATGCAGTTTTGTTCGTTTCATTTTATTAATTTTGCTGCAACTTCACTCTGTTCATTCCAATGATCGGAATTGAATTGGATTTATGTGATTGGAATGTTAAATGTTGCATTCAATATTGCTCCGAATTTATTTCAGCTTAAAGAAAATGCTGATGAGAAAAACAGAAGGTTAAACTACAAAACGAGATGCCAGTTTTGATGCTCAGTTACTTTGGCAGATTTCAGTGGGTGTCAAATGAACCCAACATCATGGCGATCGTCCTCCCACCTTTAAACCATGGGATTAAAGCAGGAAATCGATCTCTAAGAGACGGGTCACTTCCTATTCATTATGGAATAGTTTGCCTTTACAATATGCCAAATCTGCTCAGTTCCATTGATAATGTTTCATGTGGAAAATTCATAGAAATCTTTCAAAACTCTGAGGTTTTTTATTGCTGAATCTTACACAGCTGCAGAGGTTTCCGATATTTCTTTGCATCTGAAGTCGTCCAAATTAGATATTGTTTCCTCGCACCTTCTACCCCACTGTACCAATCTACCACACCCCACTTTTACACTTTTACCTGGCCACAGGCTGTCTCTCTCCTGGTGAAACTCACTGCTTGTGTGTCTCTAAATGTGCCTTTCCAAATATTTTGGAAACGGATTGTCTGAGTGACAGAAATTCTGCTCCCATCATTTATTTGTCCTACATCGATGGTTTTGAAAGCCTGACGTTCAGAAATGTACGAACTTGAAAGAGTGAATTTACCACATATTTACTCTCTCCAAACCTCACCTACTCTGGAAATCTTACATTCGGTTTTCCTTGGTTCAGTGTCAAATTTTCCAAAACAAAAAATTAAAAGTCCATCCACACTAAACGCCGTCAGTATCGTCTCTAATGTCTTAACGGGCCAGTAAACGCTGGCAGTGTCCTTCTGATAGAATCACAGATTCCCCCTACAATGCAGAAAATGCAGTTCAGCCAATCGAGTCTGTAGGGAGACTCCGAACAGCATCTCAACCAGACCTAGCTCCCGTCTCTATCCCCGCAGGCTTCTGGATTGTGATTTCAAATAAACCTGTTGGAATAAAACCTAGCAACGTGTGACTGCTGACCTTATCACTGCGTTACCCATGGCTAATTCACTTAACTTACAGAATTCACTCCCTGGACACATCAGCGCAATTTAACATGACCAATCTACCAAACCTACAGACTTAACAGCAGTACAAACCACTGAGCAAATGGACCATCACAGTGAAGACAATCTGTATCATTTACACACTGGTAACTCAGCCGAGTGAAAGCAAGCTGCGCCCAGCAACCTGAATTCAATCCATACAAACGCGGTCCTGCGCTGGACAACCTCATGAGTGCTGCTGGAAATGTTTCTGCACTCAGGTCTGAATGGGTTTGCTCTTTTTTTCCTCAGATTCCTGCTTTAAATAAACATATCAGTCAGGAACAACTCTATATAATGGTTTTCATTGCAACACAAACACAATGTGCAGTTGGCTGAAGTTACGTGTTTGCACTGTCACTGACACTCTCTCTCCCCAGGAGCTGCAGATCTTCCCCACGCTGATTCAGACAGCACTGTCCTTCCTGTGACATGTCCCATCGAGAATGCAAGGCCAGGAATTAATAAACTTCACTAGTAAACAGAGCGACAGGTTTAAAACCTTTACGATGCCCCCAACGGAGAATTGAGCCCTGTGACAGGAGGGGACACTAACCACGATACTGTGGAGGACAACAACATCGAAGGAGGCCCATCAGCCTGTTGTGGCCGCGCTTGTCAAACACAACTGCTTAACGATCTGAATCAAGTATTCCATCGTTTAGCCCATAATCTTACATGTTTTGGCATCACAATTTAACATCTCAATTTTTTTCTAAGGTTAGAATGATTTCCGCCTCTCTGACCCTTTCCGCAAATATACTCAAACTTTTCTGCCTTTTCCCGAAATCTCTTGGCCCCAGTGTTCGATCTCTCCATCAATTAGAAACAATTCTTTCAGTCTATCCTATCCATATCCCTCATTATTAATTACATCTCAGTCATGTCTTCTCCAATCTCCTCTGCTCGGTGACAAACAACCCGTCTGTCCCAGCTCTCCTCACAACTGAAACTCTTCAGCCCAGACAATATCCCAGTGAATCTCTACTGCAACGTTCCCAGTGCGATCACATCCATGCAGGACTCTGAAGTGCAGAACTGCACACAGTAATATAGCTAGAGCCGAATGAACTTTTTTCTATTCTTTTGCAGTATGAGGGCGTCGCTGGGTCGGCAGTATTGATTGCTATCCCTAATTGCAGAGCGGGCATTTGAAACTCAACCATATTGTAGTGAGTCTGGAGTCACATGGAGGCTCAAACAGGTAAGAATGGCAGTTACATTCCTTAAATGAGGTCAGATGGTTTTGTTGTTTTCAACAATTGGCCGCGGATTTATAGGAGTTATTAGATTCGTAATTCCAGATATTTATTGAATCCCAATTCTACCACCGAGCATGGTCGGAGTCAAACCCGAGTCCGTGGTGTCTGAATAAATAGACCAGTGTTCAGTGATAATCGTGCACGGGCATTGCAGAAAATCAGTGAATCTGATCTTATCCAATAAAGTCGCTTTTCCCCGATACTGTTCTGTGACATTTTCCTGAGCTTGACCCCACCCCCCAATAATATCTGGTCCATATCAGTAAAATCTACTACATGTGTATTGATCTCACAACAGTGGTAACCAAATGGATCAAATGGTCCGCAGGTCCCGATGGTGGGGTTGGGGCACGTTCACCCAGCAACAGTGACCCCAGCCACACAGACTAATCGGTATCAATGTGAGAGTCTGTATTAGATTCTGCAATGCCTTAGTGAAATTGGAAATGACTCCGCAAACACATGATGAAAGAGCAGCGCTCCAAAAGCTAGTGCTTCAATTAAACCTGTAAGACCATAACCTGGTTTTGGGTCATGTTTAACTTTGTACTCCTTAGTCCAACACCAGCATCTCCAAATTAATGAAATGGGGGGATGGGATGGAAAGTTCGGTTAGTGATCGGAGGAGGGAAGAAATCTCTGAGAACGGGTGGATTTGAATTCTGACATATGAAACACAGAGATGTGAGCGAGCAGAGCTTGAAGGAAAAAACATCACGTTGGAGAAAATCAAAACTTTAAAACAACTGATTCCTTTGTGTTTCACAAAAGACTGGGATACAGCACAATTACAGCCGTGACTGGGATTCGAGCCGCTGTTGCTGCGGCCACAACACAGAATACTAACCACTATACGATCATGGTAACCCACAGACGAACGCAGCAAACGCACCTAATAAGTGCAGTATCATAAGGAATGTTAGGCAGAGCACCAAATGCACAAAATCAGTGCTCAGCGAACAGTAGCAGATATGTGGGAACTCAGAATGGACTGACCGTTTAACATCGGTTCCCCCAGTGGCTGTGTTGATTCCATCATTAATGTGTTTAGGGCTGAGATGAATAGATTTCTCCATAACAACAAAGATTCCGGGGACAGTACAGCTTTTCTTACCTGCACATCCACCAATTTCATTTATTGTATCCGTTGCTCCCGATGCGATCTCCTGTACATTGGGGAGACTGGGCGCCTCTGAGCAGAGCGCTTTAGGGAACATCTCTGGGACACGCACACCAATCAACAACACAGACCTGTGCCCCAACATTTCAACTCTCCCTCCCACTCTGCCGAAGACATCGAGGTCTTGGGCCTCCTTCACCGCCGCTCCCTCACCACCAGACACCTGGAGGAAGAACGCCTTATCTTCCGCCTCGGAACACTTCAACCCCAGGGCATCAATGGGGACTTCAACAGTTTCCTCATTTTCCCTTCCCCACCTCACCCCATTTCCAAACTTCCAGATCAGCACTGTCCCCATGACTTGTCCTGACTTGTCCTACCTGCCTATCATCTATTCCACCTATCCATTCCACCCTCAACCCGACCTATCACATTCATCCCCTCCCCCACTCACATATTGTACTCTGTGCTACTTTCTCCCCACCCCCACCCTCCTCTCACTTATCTCTCCACCCTTCAGAATCTCTGCCTGTATTCTTGACGAAGAGCTTTTGCCCGAAACGTCGATTTTACTGCTCCTCGGATACTGCCTGAACTGCTGTGCTCTTCCAGCACCACTAATCAAGAATCTGGTTTCCAGCATCTACAGTCATTGTTTTTACCAAGCTTTTGTTGAAATATATAGTTCAATAGCAATGCAGTTTAACATCGGTTACTTCTCAAGTTTCCCCACACAAGGCAGTAACCACTGCTGCCACACAGTCCGAGTTCCCAGCCCCAGAATCAGAGGAAATGAGTGGCGCAGTCGCGAATAACCAACTTGAAATCAAGATGGGAATGAGCTTGCAGAGATACTCGATGGCTCAAGTGACGCAACTGGAGAATGCACGGTGTTTCTATGATGGTTTCGAGGCGCAAGCAATTCCGAGGTTGGGTGTGCTTCTGGTCAAAGGCGGGGCAGAAGGGAAAATCTGTTCCCGTTTATAATAACAGCAATCTACAGTGCATCTTGCTGAGACAGCTGAGTGCCACAACTGTAGCGGGGGCAGCTGGTTTGAAGTTTAATTTTGCTTCACTATCACCCAGTTCCCTGGAATGAATTGCTTTCACCATTTTTATTTCCAATTGTTTAATATCTCCCAGCAGTCTGTGGCTTTCTTCCTCATGGTTAATTGCATGACTAACTGTTGTATGATTTGCACACTGCTAAATCACGGCAACTCCAAGTAAATATGAATCATTGATCTAAATGAGAAAACAGTGGAACTCACTGCAGGCATGCTTCGGAGGTTTGCAGGCGATACCAGTATTGGAGACAGTGATGAAGATTATCTAAGTTTCAAAAGGATCTTAATCCAATGAGTCGTTGTACTGAAAAATGTAACATGGAGTTCAATCTGGATAAATGGAAGGTATTGCATTTTGGTCCAACAAAAAGAGTATGGCTTTGCGTATGTTGGAGAGCATGGAAGCTCAGTGTGCATGTACATAATTCCTTGTAATTTGCATTACCAACAGACAAGATGGTTCAAAGGCATTTAACCTACTTCCCTTCATTGCTCTGTCCTTTGTGTACAGCAGTTGGGAAGTTATGTTGAAGTTTTGCAGGACATTGATGCGGCCTCTTCTGGAATATTATGTCCAGTTCTGGTCGCCCAGTTGTGGGAATGATATTATTCAGCTTGAATAGGTTCACAAAAGGTGTGCACGCTTGTTGCTAGTGGACGTTTTGAGTTATAATGAAAGGCTTGATAGGTTGAGACTATTTTCAGATTCGAGATTGGGGTGCTGGAAAACCACATCAGGTAAGGCAGCATCCGAGGAGCAGGAGAATTTTTTTTTCACACAAGTGTCGTTCATTAGGCTCTTCCCCGAAACGTCGATTCTCCTGCTCCTCAAATGCTGCCTGATCTGCTGTGCTTTCCCAGCACAACACTCTCGACTCTGATCTCCCATCTGCAGTTCTCACTTTCTCCTAGTTGAGACTGTTTTCACTCTAGGTTAGGGGTTTGAACGGCGACCTGACAGAAGTTTATGAATTATTGAGAGACAAGTTTTGAGTTAACGATAGCGGCCTTTTCCCAGGAGGGGAATTTCAAGACGAGAGGGCATATGTTTAAGATGAAAAGAGAGATTTTTTAAAAAAGACATGTGCGGCATTTTTAAAGGGAATGTGTTTTACGTGTGTAATTAACTTGCCGAGGAAGTGATGGATGAGGGTTTGTTTGCAACATTTAATGGACAATTAATTCCAAACATGAATGGGAAATTCGGATTGTTAAAATAAATTTATTCATGCTGAGTACGTCAGTTATTTCCCAGAGGGCATTTAAGAGTCAACCACGGTATTATCCATCTGGAGTCTCCTGTGGGACACAGCAGATGAATATGGCAGTTTGCATCCCGAACTGTTATGAGTGAATCAGATGGGATTTTCCACACAACTGATTCAGGGCATCACGAGACTCTTCAATTCCAGGCGCTTATTGAATTCAAACTCCACTATCTGCCATGCCAGGACCTGAACTCATTGTCCCCAAAATATTACCTGGGTTTTGGATAATAACACAGTAATAAAACTATAAGGGCATTATAACCACTCAGCGGGTACAGGAGGAGGCAGACGGGAATGGGTTAGTTTGGCAGTATGTTCAGCATGGATCGGTTGGACTAACAGGCCTGTTTTCATGTTGTATGAGTCTGATTGACGCTCTGGAGCAGGCGGCTGGTTGGCATTAAATGCGCATTGACATCATAATCGAACACCTGATGGGATATGTAATCCTGTTGGAGTCTCCGGAGGTTGTTTTGCTCAGTGATCCCTTCCCAAACACGGGACTGGTGAACGGCCTCTCCCCAGTGTTACTGGTTAAATGATATTCCATTTCTGTGGTTAATTGAATCGCTTCCAGCAGTTCCCACATTGCCTTGCTTTCTCTGTGGTATCAGTGTCCTTTTTACAACCCAGGGTGAACGATCCTTTCAACTTGTGTCCACACAGATACAAATCCTGTTTTCCATGTTGTGAATGTTTTTTTATTCTTCCTCATTCACCCACAGGGTGTGATTATCACTGGTTAGGACAACATGTATTCCTCGCCCCTTGTTTGTTGCTGTCTGGCTCCACTACAAACCCGGGTGCGATCCCAACCTCGGGTGTCTGTCTGTGGGCAGTCTGCACATTCTCTGTGTGTTTGCGTTTTTATTTCTCCCTCTGACCAAAGATGTGCCAGTTACAGGGATCAACAATGGGAAATGCAGGCTTATGGGACAGGGAATACCGTGGGGTCTGGTGGGATGCGCTTCGGATGGACCGTGTGGACTGGAAGGGCCGATTAGACTGCTTCCCCACGCGGTGGAGATTCTTGAATTAAGGGTCAGCTCATGTTTTTCTGCTCCTGGAGTCTCTCGTAGGCAGGACTGGTTGAAGATGGTTCAATCCCCTGCATAAGGGACGTGAATGAATGGGATTGCAGGAAATTAAAGTCATGATCTCTGTTCCTGAGGTCAGGCTTGTATTTCATGTTTTAATCATCGAACGTAAACATCACCGTTTCCGTGTCCCAACCCCCAAATATGACTAGTTTAAAATATCACCCCAACACCACCTTCTCCTGGTTGAAGTCTTGACTGTGTGTAAGAAACTGATACTGAGCTGATGCGAGCAAATATAGCTGCCACCACCAGTGTCGGAAACACAGATCCAAACAGCAAAATCAGTTTTAAACCCATCACTACAAAGTTAAGGTCTCAACACGCTCCACCTGTGCCACTCAGCTGTCTTAAAAAGATGCGCCAGAAATCGCTATGATAGTATCAACGGAGACAACCATTCCCTTTAGTGGGAGCACACTCAACCGAGGAATGTCTTGCGCCTCTTTCCCATCACAGAAGGACAGGATGCTCACCTATTGCATCACTGGAGCCAGAGAGTAACTCCGCGCACACATTCCTACCCCCATTTCTGGTTGGATATGGGCGGCTGTGCCAATGTTAAGCTAAAATGCTATTGAAGCATACTTTTCGACAATATCCTGTACTGTCCCCCGAGTCTTTAATGTTTTGTCGAAATCGATCAATCTCATCCACATGCAGGCCAGACCAAGTAAGGATAGCAAATTCCATCCCGAAATGACATCATTGGAATTTTTTTTTCAACAATTGTCAATGGATATAGAATAGTCATTAGATTCTTCCTTGCCGTACCTGAGCCGGTCCAAATCAACTCACTAAACATGTCGCCCAATTTCTAAGCATCCGTATCCCTCTGCTTCTCACTTACTCATGCATCTGTCCAGGCGCACCTGAAATGAATCTATCATGTCTGCCTCTACTACCTCTGCTGGCAACGCATTCCAGCACCTACCACCCTCTGTGTAAAATACTTTCCATGTCTATCTCCGTTAAAAGTTTCACCTCTCATTGAATGCATGACCTCTCATTATTGAAGCCCTCATCTTGGGAAAAAGCTTATCTCTATCCATCCTGTCTGTACCCGTCATGATATTGTAGACCTCAATCAGATCCCCTCAATCTCGTTTTTGCCTAATGAAAGCAGAAGTAATCGACTCAACCTCTCTTCAGAGGTTGCATCTTCCATACCAGGCAACATCTGCGTAAACCTTCTCCTCATTCTCTCCTAAACGTCCACATAATTTTGGTACTTTGGCGACCAGAACTGCACAGAGTATTCTAAACGCGGCCGAAACAAACTCATGTACAATTTTAGCAGGGCTTGCCTGCTCTTATACTCAATGCCCTATCCGGTGAAGGCAAGCATGCCATATGCCTTCTTGACCACTCTATCCACCTGTGCAGTCACCTTCAGGGTACAAAGGACCTGAACTCCCAGATCTCTCTTCTCATCAAGTTTACCCAAGCTCTTCCATTTACTGTATACTTGGCTCTGGAATTAGACTTCCCTAAATCATCACCTCACATTTGCTTGGATGGAACACCATTTGCCACTTCTCTGCTCAACTCTTCTGTCTATCTATATTCCCCTTCATTCTTTGACTGTCCTCTATGTTTTCTGGCTACTCCACCAATCTTTGTGTCATCTGCAAATGTAGTGGCGAGATACTGGGCTAGCAACCCTTGGAGTTGTTCATCCCATGCAGAAAGGAACCATGTTTGGTTGCTTTTTCCCAGTGAAGTACCACTGTTTCCTGATGTAGATCAATAATTCAAACTTTTTTATTAGAAGTCATGATTTAGAAGTTTACTGACGATACATAGTCGTGTGGTTGACTCTGATGAATAATGTCAGGGACCGCAGGGATGTATACATCATGTGGAAAGGCAAAATGGTGAATGGAATTGAATCCAGACCAATGAGTGGTGGTGAATTTGGGGAGTTGTAACAATAACCGTGAGGATTCTGATTGGTGAACAGGAACAAAGAGATCTTGGAATGGGCATTCACAGATCCCTGAACACAGGGACAGGGAGATCAGTTGTTCGAGAGGGTTTTGGATATTTTCTATTGTTGACCACAGACTGTGGATGATATTCGATCTTTAGCAACCGCCAGTTTAGGAAACAACTAAAGGAACGAGCACAGGTCTGGTCTATGCAATAATCTATTTTTTTAAACATTGAAAGATGAAAGATAGAGGGCTGAAGTATAAATCTTTGCCCATCAAACTACTTCACCACTCAATGAATTTACCACTGATTCCTCTCCAAATCATGCTGGTATGAGCCTTGGACGCTAATTTGCAAATGGTGAAGGTTCAGTGCATCTTCTAACTTGTCCTTATGGTCGGTACAGTTTTTGAGCTTTGAAGGTTCTGTCAACAAAGCCTCGATAACTAACTCCAGTGAATCTTCTATGTGGTGCACTCTGCTTCAATTGTGCCTTAACAGTTAAGGGAATAAATAGTCAGGTGTTGAACAATATACAGTTAAGTGACTGCATTGTCGTGGAGGGTGTCCAGTTCCTTCAGTGGTGTTGAAGCTGCACCCACCTTGGCAAATGGAGAGAGTTCTGCTAAACATCTAATTTGTGCGTTGCGGACGATGTAGGCTTCACGGAGACAAGAGTTGAGTTAATAATCAAACAAAGTTGACCCACGGACAGGTTTTTGTCGTCAACTTCTTTATACGGGCGGTCAGGTTCCATTTTTCCTAAATACTAGCTCCGAGGACGACTACACGGAGGAATTCAGTAACATTGAAGCCATTGAATGTCAATCGAACATGATTAGATTCTGATTTTTCAGAGATATCTTTCCTGTATTTAGTCCTTCTGGGGGTCAATCCGATTCTAATCGCTTTCTGATTTCAAGTTTCAATTCCCGTCTGCGCCTGAAATTTCAACCCGTTTCCTCGGTGAAATTTCTCCACCTGTCTTAATAATATGTAAGGATGCTATAAGGGGTAGCGCAGACTTACTAACATGTTGCTAACTCTGAATACAGTAGAACTTCGTGGAATGATTGGTTAGGCTGGGATTATTCTCCTTCAAACAAAGGAGGAGTCGGGGAAATTTATAATTACATAGTAACAATTATAAATGTTCAATAGTCGTAGGATCTTGACAGGGTAGATACGAGCATTTGGCTTGCCCTATGCTCTGAAGAGAGCACAAGAGGACATAATCTCAGAATTAGATATTGCCCATTTAATTCAGAAATGAGGAGTAAGTTCTTTGCTCAGGGGTCTATGAAACTGTGGCATTTTCCAGTAACCGCTGTTGAGACTGTGTGGTTGGGTATTTTCAAACTGTGCCAGATAGTTAATCAGAAAGGTGATGAAACTTTTCGAGCTAAATGAGCAGAAAGGAATTCAAGATTATCAGACCAACTATGTGAAGAATCACACAACACTAGGTTATAGTCCAACAGGTTTAATTGGAAGCACATTAGCTTTCGGAGCGACACTCCTTCATCAGGTGATAGTCAGGTGACTATCACCTGATGAAGGAGCATCGCTCAGAAAGCTAGAGCTTCCACGTAAACCTGCTGGACTCTAACCTCGTGTTGTGTGATATTTTACTTAGTTCAACACCGGCATCTCCAAATCAGATCAACCATGAGTTCGTTGAATGGTTGAGCAGACTCCTTGGGCTGAATAGCATACTTCCACTTGGTTTAACATTTCATCTAACGCCTTATTTTATTCATAAGTTCAAAATTGTGAGGGGATGGGATGAAGTGACAGGAAAAGTTTATTAAACAGATCAGACAGATTATGAACAAAGCTCATAAACACAGGAAAAAGAAATGTGCTGTGACCTGGGGCAACAAATGACACTGGGCCCAGCACAGGTGGCTGTGTACAGAAGCTGTGATTGCTGAAGGAAGTTGCTAAATCTTATACAGTTGGCACGCTCACAGTCAGTGATCACGTTGGATGATGGATCGTTGCATGATTCACACACAGCAGAAATTGGTGAAGAATGAAAGGTTCGTTTCATTGGAGAAATTTTCTGCGGTTCCAATTCCGAGTGACTGTTTGAAATACTGATCAGATCTTTGTGTGAAGTGTTAGGTTAAAATACTCATGAACAACCCCACTGGATAAACTTGTGCTCCCAATCTCTTGTTTTCTTTTTCTCTTTCTTTCGATGGGAATTCATAGAAAGACAAGATGGAGTGTAGGACGGAAAGAAAAATGTGTTCCTTCTCATTACACCAATTTCGTCTACAATTGAATAGAATGACTGCTCTCACTCTTCATTTCGACTTTAATGTGGTGTCGATTATTCCTGAATCTCTCGTGCAGTGAAGGTCAAGAACAAGTTTCTCGATCCAGTGTATACCAGAGGTGTGATGTGCAAAGAAAAACTGCGAGTGTGGCGCGTAAAGTTAGCAACCAGAGTATGACTCGAACCCGTGAATGTGGAGTACAGCGGTGTAATATCCCACCACCATAATCTCTCGGTCTCCTCTGCACATTTTGTAGAGGGGTGACATGTGACCTCATCAGGTTACATGTAGTGAAAGTCATTGATGAGAAAGTTCCAGAGCGGAATCGAATCCACGCCATTGTGTTTCTGCTTTCACTAGAATTATAATAATAGCAAATTCCAATAAATAGTCATGCTGGTCAGAATGAATTGCTGTCATTGATACATACTGAGTCAGAACTGAGTCAGAATGAAACAGGACAAGAATTTTCCGTCATATTTACACCTACATTTGGCACATAATTTTTTCAGTCACTTTCTCTCTCACGTGAAGAAGCAGCCATGGTAATTGAAATAAAGGTGATGTTGTCGCTCAATGTCCTTTCTCGTATGGCTGAACCTGAATTGGATTAAATCGCAAGAAAAGCTGATTTGTTCGTTTCATTTTAATTTTGCTGCAAACTCACAATGTTTATTGTAATACTTAGAAGTGAATTGGATATATCTCATTGGAACGATTAATGTTGTATTCAAATTTGCTCAGACTTTATTTCAGCTTAAGGAAAATACTGCTTAGAAAAACAGAGGGTTAAAGTACAAAAGAAAACCCACCAGTTTTGTTGCTCGTTCCTTTGGCAGATTCACTGAGTATTAAATGGACCAAACATCATGGTGTTTGTTCTCACATCCTTAACGCATGTGATGAAAGCAGGAAGTCGATCTCCAAGCAACTGGTCACTTCCTATTCATTATGTAATATCTTCCGTTCACAATAAATAGAACTCCACTCAGTTCCATTTACAATGCTTTAGGTGAACATTATGCCAAATCTTTAAAAACGCAGAGTTTTGGAACCGAATCTTCTTCAGCTGCACACATTAAAGAAATTTCTTTACATTTAATGTCAATCAACTTAGACATTGTTTCCCCGCAACTTCCGACCGACTACACCCCAGCTCTGCATCTTTACGGAGCCACACGCTGTCTCTCTCCTTGTGAAATTTATTCCTTGTATGTCATCAAATGTGCCTTTCCAAATATTTTGAAAAACAGATTCTCGGAGTGACAGCAATTCTGTTCTCATCATTTCTTTGTCCTTCAAAGGTTTTATCAAAGGTATTGAATGCCTGACATCTAGATGTTTACTTACTTAAAAGTCGGAATTTTCCTCCTATTTACTCTGTCCAAACATTTCATAACCTGAAAAAACCCCATTTATCTTCCTTGGTTCAGGGATAACTCTTCTCAATTTTCCAAGAGCACAAGTGAATAAAATCTCATCCTCAGTACACCCCGTCAGCATCTTATCTAATGGCTTTACTCCCCAGTAAACACCATCATTATCTATTCATAGAATCACAGAATCCTACAGTGCAGAAAGAGCATTTCAGTCAATCGAACCGGTGTTGACTCTCTGAAGAGCATCTCACTCAGACCTAGTTCCCCTTCCCATTTCCTTATACTTCACCTGAAGAAGGGGAATCCCTCCCCCTTTTGATTTCAAATAAACCTGTTGGAGTATAACCTAACGTCCTGTGACTTCTGACCTTATCCCCGCGTTACCCATGGCTAATTCACCTAACTTACTAAATTCACTCCCTGGACATGAAAGGGAAATTTAACTTTGCAAATCAACCTAACCCTCCCTCTGAACAGCAGTGCGAATTACTGAAACAATGTTCCATCATACTGAGCAAGTGCTGTATCATTTTTTCATGGTTTTATAACCTGGTAAAACTGATCAAAACAAATGAACCCAAATTCAATGTATCGAAACGCTACTCTGTCTTTTACAATTTTATTCGTGCTGTGGGAAATGTTTCTGCACTCATACTTGAATGCGTTTATGTTGTTTCTTCCTCAGCTTCCTGTTTCTAGTAAATCCTTCAATCCGGAACAAGTCTGTCAAATGCTATTCATTCCAACACAGTCACAAGGTGAAGTTTGCAGAAGTCACGTGTTTGGCCGTTCACTGATATTCTGCCTCCCTGAGAGCTGCAGCCCTTTCCCACACTGATTCAGGCAGCACTGTCCTTCGTGTGATATGCCCCATCGAGAATGGAAGGACAGGTATCAATACTCGCACTTGGGAATGGAGTGACAGTTTTAAAACGCTTATACTGTCCCCAGCGGAAAATTGAGCCCTGTGACTGGCGGGGACACTAACCATTATACTACAGAGAACAAGAATGTCAAAGGAGGCCCTTCAACCCAAAAACAACTGCCTAATGAACTGAATCCCATTTCAGAATGCTTACCCCACAGCCGTATATGTTTGGCATCACAAGCTCACATCTGAATATTTATTCAGGTTGTAAGTGTTTCTGCCACTCTGGAAAATGCAGACAGTGTATTCCAAATTCCAACCACCCGCTGGCTGATAAAGCTTTTTCTCACATCTTCAAAAACCTTTCTGTCTTTCTCCTTAAGTCTCTGGCCCCTGCTGATCGATCCCTCCATCAACGGGAAATTCGTTCAGTCAACCCTGTCCATGCCTTAACTCAATCATGTCTTGTTTACATCTCCTTTGCACTGAGACAAACACTCCACTCTGTCCTGTCTTTCTTCACAACTGAAACTCTTCAGCCCAAACAATATCCCGGTAAATAAATCCTGCAACTTTCTCAGTGTGATCACATCCCGACTATAATGTGACTTGCAAAGCTGCACAACGCTCTTGCTTGAACTTAATGAGTATTTGTTTTAAAATTTCTGGATTAGTATGAGGGCGATTCTGGCTGAGCAGTTTTTATTACACATTCCACATTGCCCAGAGGGCAGTTGATACTCAACCATATTGCTGTGAGTCTGAAGTCACATGCAGCCCAGACCAAGTAAGGATAGCAAATTCCATCCCGAAATGACATCAGTGAAATAGATTTTTTTTCAATAATTGTCAATGGATCTATAGTAGTCATTAGATTCTTCCTTGCAGATATGTTTTGAATCCAAATTTGACGATCATGGCATAGTGGGATACAAGCCCCGGTACCCAGACAATTACCTCGGTCTCTGGATTATCGGTCCTATGAAATTATCACAAGACCAACGCGGAAAGCCATAAAAGCTGATCTTTTCCAACAAAATGTCTTTTCACCAAAACTGCCCTGGGTATTTTCCATGAGCCTGACGCTCCAATTGTCTCTGGCCTATGTCAGTAAAAGCTGCTACATGGGGATTGATTTCACAACCGCGGTATCCAAATGGATCGATTTGTTTGAAGGCCCCGATGGTGGGATTGGGGCACGTTCACCCAATAACAGTGACCGCAGCAGCAGCACAGACAGAACAGTATGAATGTGAAAGAGAGTGATAGATTGGGCATTGCCTCAGAGAAATGGGAGGAGGGACGGAAAGGAGGTTTAATGATCGTGGGAAGGACCGGAATCTCTGACAACGGGTGTGTTTGAATCCTGATATATGAAACGCAGAGATGTGAGAGAGCGGAATTTGAAGGTAAAACAATTAATTTCTGAGCATGTGTCACAAAAAGGACAACGGAGAGAATACTAAGTGCCGTGATTTGGTTTCAAATCGAGGTTGCTGTGGTCACAATGCAAAATACCGACAACAACGATCACAGCAACCACAGAACAGGATGCTTGCAAGCAGCAATAAGTATACTAGCAGAGGAAATGTTCGGAAGAACAGCAAATGCCCAATATCAGTACTCAGCGAACAGTGATATATATGTGGGAACTGTGAATGAGCTGAATCTTTCAGTTCGGTTTCCTCAGAGGCTGTGGAGATCCCTTGTAAGAGAATGTTGAAAACTGAGATTAATAGATTTCGACAAGCATCAAAGACTTGGGGGACAGTACAGCATACTGCCCTATTCATCTGCTCTGTCCCACAGGAGACTCCAGATGGATAATACCGTGGTTGACTCTTAAATGCCCTCTGGGAAATAACTGATGTACTAGGCATGAATAAATTTATTTTAAAAATCCCACTTTCCCATTCATGTTTGGAATCAATTGTCCATTAAATGTTGCAAACATACCCTCATCCATCACTTCCTCAGCAAGTTAATTACACACGTAAAATACGGTATCTAAACATGTCTTTTTTTAAAAAAAATCTCTCTTTTCATCTTAAACATATGCCCTCTCGTCTTGCAATCCCCCTCCTGGGAAAAGGCCGCTATCGTTAACTCTAACTTGCCTCTCAATAATTCATAAACTTCTGTCAGGTCACCGTACAAACCCCTAACCACGAGTGAAAACAGTCTCAACTAGGAGAAAGTGAGAACTGCAGATGGGAGATCAGAGTCGAGAGTGTTGTGCTGGGAAAGCACATCAGGAAAGGCAGCATCCGGGGAGCAGGAGAATCAATGTTTTTTTTCACGCAAGTGTCGTTCATCAGGCTTTTCCCCGAAACGTCGATTCTCCTGCTCCTCAAGTACCCCAATATCCAGTACCCCAAACTCGAATCTGAAAATAGTCTCAGCCTATCCAGCCTTTCATTATAACTCAAACCTTCCACAGGCAACAAACGTGTATACCTTTTGTGAACCTATTCCAGCTGAATAATATCATTCCCACAACTGGGCGACCAGAACTGGACATAATATTCGAGAGGAGGCCTCATCAATGTCCTGCAAAACTTCAACATAACGTCCCAACTACTATACACAAAGGAATGAGCAATGAAGGGAAGTATGTGAAATGCCTTTGAATCATCTTGTCTGTTGGTAATGCAAATTACAAGGAATTATGTACCTGCACACCGAGCTTCCCTGTTCTCCAACATACGCAAAGCCACACTTATTGTTGTACCAAAATGTAATACCTTTCATTTATCCAGATTGAACTCCATGTTGCATTTTTCAGTACAACGACTCATTGGATTAAGATCCTTTCGAAACTTTGATAATCTTCCTCACTGTCTACAATACTGGTATCGCCTGCAAACCTACGCAGCATGCCGGCAGTGAGTTCCACTGTTTTCTCATATAGATCAATGATTTATAATTACTTGTAGTTGCCGTGATTTAGCAGTGTGCAGATCACACAACAGTTCGTCATGCAATTAACCATGGGGAAGAAAGCCGCAGACTACAGCGAGATATTAAACAATTGGAAATAAAAATGGTGAAAGCAATTCATTCCAGGGAACTGGGTGATAGTGAAGCAAAATTAAACTTCAAACCAGCTGCCAACGCTCCAGTTGTGGCACTCAGCTGTCTCAGCAAGATGCACTGTAGATTGCTGTTATTATAAACGGGAACAAATTTTCCCTTCTGCCCCACCTTTGACCAGAAGCACTCCCAACCTCGGAATTGCTTGCGACTCTAAACCATCATAGAAACACCGTGCATTCTCCGGTTGAGTCACTTGAGCCATCGAGTCTCTCTGCAACTTCATTCCCATCTTGATTTCAAGTTGGTTATTCGCGACTGCACCACTCAGTCCGTCTGATTCTGGGGCTAGGAACTGGGACTATGTGGCAGCAGTGGTTACTGCCTTGTGTGGGGAAACTCGAGAAGTAACCGATGTTAAACTGCATTGCTATTGAAGTATATATTTCAACAAAAGCTTGGTAAAAACAATGACTGCAGATGCTGGAAACCAGATTCTGGATTAGTGGTGCTGGGAGAGCACAGCAGTTCAGGCAGTATCCGAGCAGCAGTAAAATCGACGTTTCGGGCAAAAGCTCTTCGTCAAGAATACAGGCAGAGAGTCTGAAGGGTGGAAAGATAAGTGAGAGGAGGGTGGGGGTGGGGAGAAAGTAGCATAGCGTACAATAGTAAAATGGGGGAGGGGAAGAAGGTGATTGGTCGGGGTGGGGAGGGTGGAATGGATAGGTGGAATAGAAGATAGGCAGGTAGGACAAGTCAGGACAAGTCATGGGGACAGTGCTGAGCTGGAAGTTTAGAAATGGGGTGAGGTGGGGGAAGGGGAAATGAGGAAACTGTTGAAGTCCAGATTGATGCCCTGGTGTTGAAGTGTTCCGTGGTGGAAGATGAGGCGTTCTTCCTCCAGGTGTCTGGTGGTGAGGGAGCGGCGGTGAAGGAGGCCCAGGACCTCCATGTCCTCGGCAGAGTGGGAGGGAGAGTTGAAATGTTGGGCCACAGGGCTGTGTGGTTGATTGGTGCGGGTTTTCCGGAGATGTTCCCTAAAGCGCTCTGCTTGGAGGCGCCCAGTCTCCCCAATGTACAGGAGACTGCACCGGGAGCAACGGATATAATAAATGATATTGGTGGATGTGCAGGTTATAAAAGCTGCACTGTCCGCGGAGTCTTTGATGTTTTGGAGAAATGTATTTATCTCAGCCCTCAACACATCAATGATGGAATCAACACAGCCACTGGGAGAACCGATGTTAAATGGTCAGACCATTCTTAGTTCCCACATATCAGCTACTGTTCGCTAAGCACTGATATTGTGCATTTGCTGCTCTGCCTAACATTCCTTATGATACTGTACTTATTGCGTGCGCTTAGTGCGTGTTAGTGGGCTGCCGTGATCGTATAGTGGTTAGTACTCTGCGTTGTGGCCGCAGCAACCTCCGTTCGAATCCGAGTCTCGGCAGTAATTGCTCTATGTGACCCAGTCTTTTGTGAAACACAAAGGAATCAGTTGTTTTAAAGTTTTGATTTTCTCCAAGGTGATTTTTTTTTCCTTCAAGCTCTGCTCGCTCACATCTCTGTGTTTCATATTTCAGAATTCAAATCCCCCTGTTCTCAGAGATTTCTTCCCTCCTACGATCACTAACCGAACTTTCCATCCCATACCCCCATTTCATTAATTTGGAGATGGCGTTGTTGGACTATGGAGTACAAAGTTTAAAATGACCCAACGCCAGGTTATGGCCTTACAGGTTTAATTGAAGCACTAGCTTTCAGAGAGCCGCTCTTTCATCATGTGTTTGCGGAGTCATTTCCCATTTCACTAAGGCATTGTAGAGTCTAATACAGACTCTCACATTGATACCGATCAGTCTGTGTGGCTGGGGTCACTGTTGCTGGGTGAACGTGCCCCAACCCCACCATCGGGACCTGCAGACCATTGATCCATTTGGTTACCACTGTTGTGAGATCAAAACTCTTGTAGCAGCTTTTACTGATATGGACCCGAGATAATTCGGGCGGGGGGTCAAGCTCAGGAAAATGGCACGGGACAGTATCGTGGAAAAGCGACTTTATTGGATCAGATCAGTTTCACTGCTTTTCTGCAATGGACGAGCGCTATTACCACTGAACACTGAACTGTTAATTCAGACACCAGGCACCTGGGTTTGACTCTGACCATGCTAGGTGGTAGAATTGGGATTCAATAAATATCTGGAATTACGATCTAACAACTCCTATATATCCATGTTCAATTGTTGAAAAAAAACATCTGACGTCATTTAAGGAATGTAACAGCCATTCTTACCTGCTCGGGCCTCCATGTGACTCCAGACTCACGACAATATGGTTGAGTTTCAACTATCCGCTGTGCAATTAGGGATAGCAATCAATACTGCCGAGCCAGCGACGCCATCATACTGTAACAGAATAGAAAAAAGTTCATTCGGCCCTAGCTAGATTACTGTGTGCAGTTCTGCAATTCAGAGTACTGCATGGATGTGATCGCACTGGGAACGTTGCAGTAGAGATTCACTGGGATATTGTCTGGGCTGAAGAGTTTCAGTTGTGAGGAGAGATTGGACAGACTGGGGTTGTTTGTCGCCGTGCAGAGGAGATTGGAGAAGACATGACTGAGATGTACTAAATAATGAGGGATATGGATAGGATAGACTGAAAGAAGCTTTTGTTATTGATGGAGGGATCGAACACTGGGGCCAAAAGATTTCGGGAAAAGGCAGAAAGGTTTGAGTAGATTTGCGGAAAGGGTCAGAGAGGCAGAAATCATTCTAACCTGAAAGAAAATCGAGATGTTAAATTGTGATGCCAAAACATGTAAAATTATGGGCTAAACGATGGAAAACTTGATTCAGGTCGTTAAGTAGTTGTGTTTGACAAGTGCTGCCACAACAGGCTGAAGGGCCTCCTTCGATGTTGTCATCCTCCACAGTATCGTGGTTAGTGTCCCCGCCTGTCACAGGGCTCAATACTCCGCTGGGGGCATCGTAAAGGTTTTATACCTGTCGCTCTGTTCCCCAGTGAAGGTTATTAATGCCTGG
The DNA here is from genome assembly GCF_047496795.1 of Chiloscyllium punctatum. Taxonomy (NCBI): domain Eukaryota; kingdom Metazoa; phylum Chordata; class Chondrichthyes; order Orectolobiformes; family Hemiscylliidae; genus Chiloscyllium; species Chiloscyllium punctatum. The sequence continues at coordinate 30,762,676 of NC_092751.1, forward strand.
CCTTCCATTCTCGATGGGACATGTCACAGGAAGGACAGTGCTGTCTGAATCAGCTGGGGAAGGACTGCAGCTCCTGGAGAGACCGAGTGTCATGAAAGTGCAAACACGTAACTTCTGCAAACTGCACATTGTGTTTGTGTTGTAATGAAAACCATTATATAGAGTTGTTCCTGACTGATATGTTTATTTAAATCGGGAATCTGAGGAAGAAAACAAAGTAAACCCATTCAGATCTGAGTGCAGAAACATTTCCAGCAGCTTTGTGTACAATGAGGTTGTCCAGCATAGAACCGCGTTTGGATGCATTGAATTCGAGTTGGTGGGCGCGGCTTGCTTTCACTAGGTGGAGTTACCAGTGTGTAAAGCCATTACACATGATTCAAATAGTGTTCAATGTGATGGTACATTTGCTCAGTGGTTCTCACTGCTCTTAAGTCTGTAGGTTAGTTGGATTGGCCATGTTAAATTGCACTGATGTGTCCAGGGAGTGAATTCAGTCAGTTAAGTGAATTAGCCATGGGTAACGCAGTGATAAGGTCAGCAGTCACACGATGCCAGGTTTTATTCCAGCAGGTTTATTTGTAATCACAAGCCAGAGGCCTGGAGGGATTGAGATGGGAGCTATGTCTGGTTGAGATGCTGTTCAGAGTCTCCCTACAGACTTGATTGTCTGAACTGTACTTCCTGCCTTGAAGGGAATATGTGATTCTATCAGAGAGGACACTGCCAGCGTTTACTGGGCTGCTCAGACATTGGAGACGATGCTGATGGCGTTTAGTGGGGATGGAATTTTATTTATTTGTGTGTTGGAAAATTTGACACTGAACCAAGGAAAACCGAATGGAAGTTTTCCGGAGTAGATGAGGTTTGGAGTCAGTAAATATGTGGTAAATTCACTCTTTCAAGTTCATACATTTCTGAAAGTCAAGATTTCAAAACCATCGAAGTAGGACTAATAAATGATGGGAGCAGAATTTCTGTCACTCAGACAATCCGTTTCCAAAATATTTGGAAAAGCACATTTAGAGCCACAGAAGCAGTGAGTTTCACCAGGAGAGAGACAGCCTGTGGCCAGGTAAAAGTGTAAAGGAGGGTGTAGGGGGTAGAAGGTGCGAGGAAACAATGTCTTATTTGGACGACTTCAAATGCAAATAAATATCGGAAGAAAATGCAGCTGAGTAAGATTCAGCAAAAAAAACCTCAGTTTTGAAAGATTTATATTAATATACCACATGAAGCATTATAAATGGAACCGAGCAGATTTTGTATATTGTCAAGGAAAGCTATTCCATAATGAATAGGAAGTGACCCGTCTCTTGGAGACCGATTTCCTGCTTTAATCCCATGCCTTAAAGATGGGAGGACGATCGCCATGATATTGGGTTCATTTGATACCCACTGAAATCTGCCAAAGTAACTGAGCATCAAAACTGGCATCTTGTTTTGTAGTTCAACCTTCTGTTTTTCTCATCAGTATTTTCTTGAAGCTGAAATAAATTCGGAGCAAAATTGAACACAACATTAAACGTTCCAATCATATAAATCCAATTCACTTCCGATCATTGGAATGAACAGAGTGAAGTTACAGCAAAATTAATAAAATGAAACGAACAAAACTGCATTTCCGGGAATTTTACCCAGTTCAGGTTCAGCCATATGAGAAAAACCATCGAGCTAAAACATCACCTTCACTTCTCTCTCCGTATATACTTCTTCACGTGAGAGAGAAACTATCTGAAGAAATTATGCGTCAAGACTAAATGTGCGTGTGAATGTGACGGGAATTTCATGTTTGCTGGTTCATTCTGAGACAGTTCCGACTCGAAATAAATCAAGGACAAGGTATTCCTTCCAAGGACGAGGTCAATTGCTTGTATTTTGCTGGTATTATTATTCCACTGAAAGCAGAAACATAATGGTGTGGATTCGGTTCGGCTCAGGGAATTTCTTCTCCCCTAGGTGCACCAAATGTGATCTTGACGGGGTCACATGTGAGCCCGTTTGCAATGGGCTGAAGTCTCCCAGGGGTTCAGGCGACGGGTTGCTCTTCCATTGCTCATGTGTGGATTTGAATCCTAATCTGGCTGTTATTTCCATCATAAGCAGCTCTTGTTTTCCTTTGTGCCTCGCATCTTTAGGATACTTTGGGTGGAGAATCTTCCTCTTGCCCTTCATTGCAACGGAGATTTGTGATAAATCGATATCTCATCAAAGTCGAAGTAAAGCAATTTGATTCTGTTGTAAGTTACATTGGGATAATGAAAAGGAGTGCAAACGTTTCCTTCCTCCTTTCATTCCATCTTGAATTTCTATGAATTTACATCGAATGAAAGGGGAACAAAAAAGGAGAGATCGGGTGCAATATTTTATCCAGTGGGCTTGTGAATTTTAATGTCACACTCCACACAAAGTTCTGATCAGTATTTTAAACAGTCAATTGAATTGGAACCGCAGACAACTTTTCCAATGAAACGAATCTTTCATTCTTTCACAAATTTTTGCTGTGTGAATTATACCACGATCCAGCATCCAGCGTGGTCACCAAGTTGGCAACAATATTATATCCACCAATTTTCTTTAGCAATCACATCATCTGCACATACCCACTGGTGTGTCCAGTGTCATTTGTTGTATCCAGGCCACAGCACATTTCCTGTTCATGACCTTATGAGCTTAGTTCCAGATCTGTCTGATCAGTTTGAGAAACCTTTTCTATCATTCATCCCATCCCATCAGAATTCTAAAGGTATCAATAAAATAAGACGTTAGACCAAATGATGTAGGATTGGAAGTCGGCCATTCAGCCCATCGAGTCTGCTCCACCATTCAACGAACTCAGGCTGATCTGATAATCCTCAACTCCATTCTCCAGCATAGCCACGACAAAGCTTCATCATCTTTCTGGTTAAATATCTGTCTGGCATAGTTTGAAAATACACAACACCTCAGCCTCAATAACAATTTCGGCAAGGAGTTCCACCGATTCACTGGCCCCTGAGCAAAGAAATTACTCCTCATTTTTGAATTAGGTAATATCTAATTCTGAGTTCATGTCCTCTGGTGCTCTCCTCATACCAGAGGGTGAACCACCTGCCCGTAACTACCCTGTCAAGATCCCATGAATAGTGAACGTTTATAAATGTTACTATGTGATTATAGAGCTCCCCTCCATCTCTTTTTTGTTTCAAGGAGAATAATCCCAGCCTAAACAATCATTCCACGAAGTTCCATTTTCTCCAGTGTTGACAACATGTTCATTAATCTCTGCTGTCCCCTGCAGCATCCTTACATATTATTACAGCAGGAGGAGACATTTATGCGAAGAAACGGTTGAAATTTCAAGCACAGATGGGAATTGGAACTTGAAATCAGACAGCGAATGGAATCAAATTGGTCAACACAAGGAGGAAATAGAATAATGATCACTCTGACAAATGAGAATTTAATCATATCTCATTGACATTCAATAACTTTACTGTAAACAAATTACCCCGTGTAATCGTCCACAGAGCTATTATTTCAGGGGAAAAGCTTATCGAAACTGGCTGCATAAATACTTTGACAACAATAACATGTTCTTGAGACATGTTTTGATTACAAACTCAACTCATTGTTCTGTGAATCCTACATCGTTTGCAAGGCACAAAAGAGACATGGAATGTAACTCTCTCCATTTACCTAGATGGGTATAACTTCAATAACACTTAAGGAACTGGACACCGTCCACGACAATGCAGTCACTTGAGTGTACCCTCTTCAACACCTGCAATATTCCTTCCCTTCACCGCTAAGGCACAATTGCAGCAGAGTGCACCACTATAAGATGCACTGGAGTAAGTCATTCGGGCATTTTGACAACCTTCAAAGCTCAACAGCTATACTGACTATATAACAAGGTTGGAAGATGCAATGAAACGCCACCATTTTCAAGTTCCCCTCCAAGGCCCATAGCACCCTGACTTTGAATCGCATCAGTGAGAAACTCATTGGTGAAACGGTCTTGATGGGCAAAGTTGCATACTTCAGCCTTCCATCTTTTATCTTACAATTTTAAGAAAAATGTTGATTTATGCCGTGACCGGACTTGTGCTCAGTCCTTTAGCTGTTCCCTAAACTGGTGGTTGCTAAAGTTCTGCTATCATCCACAGTCTGTGGTCAACAATAGAAAATATCTGAAAATCTTCTCAATCAACTGACTCCCCTCGTGATTAGAGTGGTGTTGGAGAAGTACAGCAGGTCCGGCAGCATCTGAGGAGCAGGAAAAATGGACGTTTCAGGCAAAAGCCCTTCATCAGGAATAAGACTGGGAGCACATGGGATGGAGAGACAAATGGGAAGGGGGTGGGGCTGGGGAGAAGGTAGCTGAGAGTGCTGTAAGTGGATACAGGCGTGGGGTGAACATGATATGTCAGAGAAGTAGGTGGAGTGGATAGGTGGGAATCAAGATGCACGGGGGACAAGTCAGGCGGATGGTGTTGAGCTGGAAGGTGGGAACTGGGGTAAGGTAGGGGAGGGGAAATGAGGCAACGGGTGAAGTCAAAATTGATGCCATGGGGTGGAAGAGTCCCGAGGCGGATGATAAGGCTTTCTTCCTCCAGGCATCGGGTCGTGAGGCAGTGGCGATACAAGAGGCCCAGGACCTGCATGTCCTCGGGAGAGTGGGAGGGAGAGTTGAAATGTTTGGCCATGGGGCACTGGGGTTGATTCTTGCGGTTATCCTGGAGATACCTCTGAAGTGTTGTGTGAGGACACATCTCCTCTCTCCAACTTAGAGGAGACCGCATCGGGAGGACCGGAACAAGAAATGGCATGTGTGGAAGTGCAGGAGAAACTTTGATGGATGTGGCAGCCACCATTAGAGCCTTGGTCAGAGGTGAGGAGGTAGATGTGGGTGCAGGTTTTGCAATTTCTGCAGTGACAGGGGAATTTATATTTCCCTCCCCACCCCTATCCACTTTTCACAAAGACTCTTTCCTCCACGACTACCTCGTCAAGTCCACGCCCTCCAATAACCCACCCTCCCCTCACGGCATCTTCCCATTCCACCACAGGAATTGCAAAACCTTCACGCACATTTTCCCTCTCACATCCTTCCAAGGCTCCAATGAGCCTTCCACATCCATCAAATGTGCATGTGCACTTCCACACATGTCATTTACTGCATCTGTTGCTCGCGATGCGGTCTCCTCTACATTGGCGCCAACAGACACATTCTCGGAGAGCGCTTCATAGAACATTTCCAGGGCACCCGCAACATTCAACTCCAACTCCCCATGACCAAAAACATCAATTACCATGTCCCCCGACTCTCCCAAGGACATGCAGTTCCTGGGTCTCCTCCACCACCATTCCCTCACCACCAGACGCCAGACCTTCTACCTCGGGACCCTCGACTCTAGGCCATCAACGTGGTCTTCACCAGTTTCCTCATCTCCCCACGGCCACCTTATTCGAGTTCCAACTTTCTATTTTGGCACCATCCTACTGACCTGTCCCACCTGTCTATCTTCCTTTACACCTATCCGTTCCACCCTCTTCTCCGACCTATCACCTTTAACCCCATCTCTATCCACCTCTTGCACTCTCAGCTAAATTCTTCCCAGACTCAGTCCTCCCGTTTATCTCTCCATCCTCGAGGCTCCCAGCTTTATTCCTGATGAAGGGCGTTTGCCCGAAACGTTTTTTGTTTCTGCAACTCGGATGCTGCCTGACGTGCTGTGCTTCTTCAGCACCACTCTCGTCATCATTCTGATTTCCAGCACCTGCAGTACGCACTTCCGTCCAGCTGATTCCCCTCTCCATTGATCTTGAACAGGCCGTTGCTAAAGTTCCAGCATCATTTCCCTGCTCTTATATTCCCACCTGCTGTCAAGAACAGAAAGTATCTCCAACCCATCGAGACCACTTGATACCTTGTCCAATCACCTTCAAACATTCTGAATGCCTACTCCAATTTCTCTTTTGTTACTGTTAACAGTCACACTTTTATCATTGTTCCTTCCCAAATTCATTATCACCCACTTCACTGGATTGAATTCCTTTCAGCACATTTTCTTGCCAATTGTTTCCAATTTCCCTGCAGTCTGTGGCTTTCTTCCTCATGGTTAACGACCTGACTAATTGTTACATGATTTGAAAACTGCTAAATGATGGCCACGACAAATAATTAAAATTCGTTGACCTATATGAGAAAACAATAGAACTCATAGAAGCCATGTTTCATAAGCTTGCAGAGGACAGCAGAATTGGAGACTGTAAAGAAGGTGATCTAAGATTCCAGAAGGATCTTAATCCATTGCGTCTTTGGGCCGAAAAATGTCACATGAAGTTCAATCTGGATAAATGGAACGTATTGCATTTTGCAACATCAAATAAGAGTAGGGCTTATACAATTAATGATCGGGCGTGGCATCTTGTTGTGGAACACGGAGGCCAGGGATGCAAGTACATAATTCATTTTGTTTGCTTCATATAGAGACAGAATGGTTCGAAAAAATGTCATCTTGCCTTCGATGCTCAGTCCTTTGAGCGTAGGAGTTGCTACGTTATGTTAAATTTGAATAGGACATTGGGTGATGCGTCTTCTGGAAAACTGTGTCCAGTTCTTGCCGCCCAGTAATAGCAAGGAAATTATTCAGCTGGAGTAGGTTTAGAACAGGTATACCAGCGTATGGCGAGTGGGGAAGGTTTGTGTTATAACGAAAGGCTGGATAGGCTGAGAATATTTTCACTCGAGCACTGGAGTTTGAAAGGCGACCTGATAGAAATTTATAAATTATTGAGAGTTCGGCTCGAGTTAACTGTAACTGTCTTTTCTCCAAGGAGGGGGACTTCATCACGAGAGGGCAAATGTTTAAAGTGAAAACAGGGATTTAAAATAAGACATGAGAGGCTTTTTTTTTAACAGAGGATGGTTTATGTGTGCAATTCACTTCCTGAGGCAGTGATGAATGAAACTACATTTACAATATTTACAGGATATTTGGATCGATGAATGAGTTGGAAAGTATCAGTGGGATTAACAAAATCCAGTCATTCATGTCTAGTACATAATTTATTTGCCAGAGCGAAGTTCAGAATCAACCACGATATTATGGATCTGGAGTCACATACCAGCCAGACCAGATAGGTAAGGCAGTTTCCTTCCCTATCAGGCATTAGTGAATCAGATCGACAACAACTGATTCAATATCATCATTAGACTCTAGGTATTTATTTAAATAAAATTCCAGCATCTGCCATGCCAGGGTTTGAACCCGTGTCCACAGAAATATGTCTGGACATTCATATTAACAATGCAGTAATAATATCACAAGGGCATTATTAACCCTCAGCAGTTTTAAGAATCGTCAGATGCGACTCGTTTAGTTTGGCATTATATACAGTCTGAGCTGGTTGGAGTGAAAGGCCTGTTTTCATCCTGCGTGAGTCTATGACTTTGGCGCTATGAAACCGGCAGCTGGTTGGGATTAACAGCAGCGTTGACAGTTTAATTGATCTCCTTCTGGGTTATGTAATCTTGCTGGTTACTCTGTAGGTTCTTCTGCTCATTGAGCCCTTCCCACACACGGGATTATTGAATAGCCTGTCCCCATTTTGACTGAGTAGACGAGTTTCCACTTCAGCAGGTAATTGAATCCCGCATTGCCCTGGTTTCTCTGTGATATCGCTGTCCTTGTATATACCCAGGATGAACGATTGGTTCAAATCATGTCCATGCAGACGCAAGTCCCGTTGTCCATGTTGTGAATGTGTTTTGATTCTTCGTGATATATCCACTGGGTGTGGATGTCGCTAGTCAGGACAGGATTTGTTGTTCTTCCAGATTCGCTGCTGTCTCGCTGCACAAAAGATATGGATTGGATCCCAGTCTCGTGTGACTGTGTGCAGTTTGTACATTCTCTCTTTGCTTGTGTGAGTTTCCTCCCACAGTCTGAAGGTGTGCAGGTTTCTGGGATCAGCCATGGGAAATGAAGGGGAATTGAATAGGTATGGAGTGTGGGTCTGATAGGATGTGCTTCAGAGGGATGGTGTCGACTGGAATGGGCCGAATGGCCTGCTTTCCCACACGGTCCTCATTCTTGGATTAAGGGTCAGCTATGTTGTTCAGGTCCTGGAGTCACAAGTAGGCAGGATTGGGTAAAGATGGTAGAATCCCCTGTATAAGCGACATGCATGAATGGGATTGCAGGAAATTAAAGGCATGTTCTCTGTTCCTGAGGTCAAGCTTCCATTCCAGGTTTTACTCATCGAACTTTAACATTACCAGTTCCGTGTGTGAGTCCCCAAGGTTGACTCGTTTATTATATAACCACAACACCACCTTCTCCAGGTTGCAGTATTTATTGGGAACAAGAAGCTGATTCTGAGCTGATGTGAACAAAAGCAGATGCCAATGTCAAAAACACTGATCCAAACAGGAAAATGAAATTTCGAACCTTGCGACCACAAAGTTAAAGTCTCCACATGCTTTAGATGCGCCACTCGGCTGTCTCAGCAACATGTACTGTTTATGGTCATAATATTATAAATGGGGGCAAGTATTCCTTCCGCCCCGCTTTTGACGAGGAGCTGTCCCAACCTCGGAAATACATGTGCCACTTTCCTGTCATTCCATCCCAGTTTCCAATTGGATCTTCGTGCATGCTTCACACAGTTTCTCTGATTCCAGGTCTGGAACTCGGATTATGTGTGATTGCCTGCAGCAATTGGTCCTGCCTTGTGTGGGCAAAGTGATGAAAAGCCAATGTTCAAATATAATGCTATTGAAGCATACGTTTCAACAATGTTCTGCACTCTGCCAAGAGTTTGGAGAGTTTCATCAATCCCATTCTCCTGTACTCTCATTCATGGAATCTCCACAGTCTCTGGGGACACTATATTTAAAGATTCTGTTCATTCTGCGTTCCCACATGCCTGTCGCTAAGTCTTGATATTGTACATTCTTCCTGACATTTCCTCTGCTACCATCCTGTTTGCAGTTTGCAAGCGTGCTATGTGGAATGCTGTAACCGTTTAGTAGCTCGCATTCTGCGTTGTGATTGCAGCGACCTCGGTTAGAATCCACATCATGGCGGTCAGTTCTCTCAAAGTTTTACTTTTGGTGAAACACGGTCAGAAATTAATCGTTTTTACAAGATAATATTCTCCGAGGTGATGATCTGTTTGCCATCGAATTTTGTTCTCTGATATTTCTGCGTTTCATGTATCAGGATTTAAACACAAACGTTCTCGAAGATGTCTCTCCCTCGCACTCTCCCTAGCTCTCTTTTCCGTCCCTCGTCCCATTTGACTGAGACATTGTACAATCTAACATACACTTGCACGTTGGTACCATCCAGTCTGTGCCGTTGCACTCACTGTTGCTGGGCGACCATGCCCCAATCTCTTCATTGGCACCTTCAAATCATTCGATCCGTTTGGATATCGTGGCTGTGAGATCAATTCTCTTTTAGCAGCTTTTACTGACATGGACCAGAGATTATTGGAGCGTGAGGCTCAATAAAAGGGCATAGGGAATAACTGGGGAAAAGAGATTCTATTGGAAGAGATCCCCCATGAGGGCTTTCTGCGATAGCCGAGTGGGATTATCGCTGGGTTGTTAACACAGCAAAGCCAGGTAGTGTTCTGTGGAGACGGGTTGGATTCCCACCACACCACGACGATGATAGTATGTGAATGCAATAAATGCCTAGAATTAAGAATACGTTGTCTGAAAAACCCATCTGTTTCACTGACATCCTTGAGGGAAGGAAACTGCCGTCCTTATCTGGTCTGGCGTGACTCCAGACCAGAAGGCAATAAAAGCTGCAGAGCTACCCCCGATGCTGTTACAGAATGGAAATATGTTCATTCGGCTCAGTGCTAGAATTGTACAGGGATGAGATCGCACTGGGAGAGTTGCAGGAGAGATTCACTCGGAAAGTGTCGAGGCTGAAGAGTTTCAGTCATGAAGGGAGACAGGACAAACTGGGGTTGTTTGTCACCGTGCAGAGGGGTTTGTGAGCGGTATAGATAAGGTAGACTGAAAGAAGCGTTTCTCATCGATGGGAAGGACGATCACAGGGGGCCAGAAATTTAAGGAGAGAGACAGAAAGGTTTAAGTAGATGTGTAGATAAGCGGTATAGGCCGGCGGGTGTTCGAATTTGGAGCACACTGTCTGTAAGTGTCAGAGGGGCACCAACCCTTTAACCTGAAGGAATATGCAGATGTGAATATGTTCTGCCAATACCTGTCAGGCTATGGGCTAAACCATTCGGGACGTTAAGCAGTTGCTTTTGACAAATGCAACCACAACGGGCTGAAGTGTCTCCTTTGAAACTGTTGTCCTTGTTAGTATCGTGGTTAGTGTCGCCGTATGTTATGCGGGAGTTAGGAGCTTAATTCCTGGCTGGGGCACTGTCAATGTTTTAAAACTGTCGCTCCGTTTCCAAATACTGGTTATTAATGCCTGTCCTTCCATTCTCCATGGGAAATGTCACAGGAAGGACAGTGCTGTCTGAATCACCGGGGGGAAGGTCTGCAGCTCCCGGCGAGACAAAGTGTCAATGAAAGTACAAACACGTGACTTCCGCAACCTGTACCTTGTGTCTGTACTGGAGTCTAAACCATTTAATAGAAAGAAGGAGGAAGCTGAGGAAGAAACAGGGGAAACCAATTCAGATGTGAGCGCAGAAACATTTTCCGCAGCATCTTGAGGAAAACTGACAAATGGCTCCGAGAAAGAGTTTGTCTTTCAGAACTGTTAGTTCACAGAGATGGTTTTTTGTTCCACTCAAGTCCTTAAGAAATTGAATAACAATTTATCTAAGACTTGAAATGTTAGAACACACCAGGCGACGAGTCACTTCTGGGAACTGTGTTTACAAGCCAGATGTTTGATAACTGATAATGATGCAATAGGCTGAAGGACCATTCGCCATGCTTTTAAAAACTCGAAAACTGTCATTTTTCAACTGAACAAAACAGGCAAAAACAAAGTCATCAAGAAAAGTTCCAAGCATTGCATATGTCGTCCTTGGTGCGAACGTGCTGAAATGCAGCTGTCTCACTGCTAATTCCCAATGTTGATTTCCAGTCAGGGAAATAAATAAATGTTGTTCCTTATGGAAATCTGAAATTGAACATGAGTTCCTGACATTACAAAACAGCAAAGGTAGCAGTTCTGTCAGAGTCAGTGAGAATTTCATGGAAGAGATGAAATCAAGTGGGAAGAAACGCTGAATACAGTTGCCTTTGCCTGCTGAGACTCAGTACTACAAAATGATACTTATTGAAACATAGAGGTATTTTCAAGGATTTAATAAGTTGGATGCAGAAGGTTTGGTTCTGTGACCAGAGCACTTCGTATCGAATGACTTGGAGATGCCGGTTTTGGACTGGGGTATGCAAATTTGAAAATCACACAACCCCAGATTATAGTCCAACAGGTTTATTTGGAAGTACGAGCTTTCGGACCACTGCTCATTCATCAGGTGATTGTGGAGTCCACAGTTGTAAATCACAAAATTTATAGCATATGTTTACAGTGTGATGTAACTGAAATTGTACATTGAAAAATACCTTGATTGTTTGCTAAGTCTCCGATCTGTTAGAATGACCATGTTAGCTTCACTTCTTTCATATGCAAAGCGCAAAATATTTTTATTTTAAAATTTCATTCTCAGGTGAAGTTTAACAACTGGTGTTTTGCCCCCCTCTGCTGCTGTCTGTTCCATAATGTTTAGACTGATTCTAATTTATAAAAATGAGTTACCAGAGACTTACATGAATTCATGCAGTTTTTGAGCAAAGTACAATGTAACTCTGGAGGTACAATTTCACCCCACAGACGGATGTGTGTGTGTGTGTGTGTGTGTGTGTAGGGCAATGGGATCACCTGTACTGTGACATGAACCCAATGACCATGGCTACCGAATCTAGCTATCAGTCTCTGTGGGGGCACTTTTAGCTGGTGCCTGTTCCGAAGACCGCTTTGGAGGGTTGTCACCCAAAGATCCGAGGTCGAATGTCCTGGATCACTGAAGTGCTCTCCAACTGAGAAGGGGCACACCTGTCTGTTGATTAATGTGCTGCGCCCATTCCGTTGTGGTCGCCTCTGCTCAGCTTCACCAATGTACCATGTCTTAAGGCATTCTTGCCTGCAGCGTGTTGCTTTTTTTAGATTAGAGTCAGTCTAAACATTATGGCATGGACGCAGCACAAAGGGACTAATCCCTTCAACATATTATCTGTGCTGACACTAATTGGTAAAGTCCACCTGAGAATGTAACTGTTAAAAGAACGTTTTTCGATTTACATAAGAAAGAAATGAACCTTATATAGTCATTCTAACAGATGGAAGACTTAACAAGCAATCAAGGTATTTTTCAATGTATAATTTCAGTGACATTACAATGTAACCTTTCGCTATAAATTCTGTATCTTACCACTGTGTACTCCACAGCCACCTGATGAAGGAGTTGCTCTCCAAACGCTATTGCTTGCATTAAACCTGTTGGACTATAACCTGGTGTTGTGTGATTTTTAACTTTGTGTTAGAATGCCGATCTCACAATTAAAATAGAGATGAAGAAGCATTTATTCTCTCAGACAGTTCTGTATCAGTGGACTTTCTTGTAGCAGAAGGCTGTTGAGGAACTGTCATTAGGTGTAATGAGGCTGAGATCGGCAGATCTTCAAACAGCAAAGACATCAAGCATTATGGGGAAAGGCAAGAAAGTGCAGGTCAAGGTTATCAGATCAGACATGAAACCATTCAATAGCGGAGTAGACTTGATGGTCTGAAGGGTGTCTATCTGTTCCTAAAATTGTTGGTCTTAATATGAAGCTGCAAATCCGACCTGAGTAAAATGTGCCAAATTTAAAAAAGCGTGGTCCCCTGGAGCACTGAACCGAGGTGAAATGTACAAAGAACAACACACAAAGGGCAGACAATATTGGGTCATTGATCCGTAGTGATCAGTATACCAAGGTAAACAGAAAAACCGATATTCAGTATCTACATTGTACCCGGCTCCACGAGGCATGTAGTTAACTCTCACAAACCACGATTCCCCTTCCGTTTTCCTGACTCCCCCTCGGTTCTTGTTTTAAACTGATTGAACGTCAGGCAATTGCCGATGACATTGCTGATGTGGAACTGCAGCATATAGAACATAGAATATTACAGCGCAGTACAGGCCCTTCGGCCCTCGATGTTGCGCCGCCCTGTCATACTAATCTGACGCCCATCCCATCGACACTATTCCATGTACGTCCATATGCCTCTCCAATGACGACGTAAATGCACCTAATCTTGGCGAATCTACCACCGTTACAGGCAAAGCATTCCATGCCCTAACTACTTTCTGAGTAAAGAAACTACCTCTGACATCTGTCTTATACATATCTCCCCTCACTTTAAAGTTATGACCCCTCGTGTTTGCCGTCCCCATTCTTGGAAAAAGACTCTCCCTGTCCACCCTATCTGACCGTCTGATTATCTTGTATATCCCAATTAAGTCACCTCTCAATCTTCTTCTCTCTAACGAGAACAGCCTGAATGGCCTCAGTCTTTCCTCGTAATACATTCCTTTCATACCAAGCAACGTGCTAGAATATTCCCTCTGCACCCTTTCCAAAGCGTCAACATCCTTCTGAAAATGCGGTGACCAGAACTGTTCACAATACTTCAAATGTGGCCGTGCCAGATCTTTGTACAGCTGCAGCATAACCTTCTGATTCCAGACCTCAATTCCTCTATTAATAAAGGCCAAAACTCTGTTTTCCTTCTTAACAACCCTGTCAATCTGGGTGGCAACTTTCAGGGATCTGTGTACATGGATACCAAGATCTCTCTGCTCGTCTGCACTCCCAAGAATCTTACCGTTAGCCCAGTACTTTGCATTCCGATTACTCCGTCCAAAGTGTATCACCTCACACTTGTCCACATTAAACTCTATTTGCCACCTCTCAGCCGAGCTCTGCATCCTAACTATGTTTCTCTGCAACCTACTACATCCTTCGTCACTATCCACAACTCCACCGACCGTAGTGCTGTCCGCAAATTTACTAACCCACCCTTCTAATCCCTCATCCAGGTCATTTATAAAAATGACGAATAGCAGTGGACCGAATATCGACCCTTGCGGAATGCCGCTAGTAACTGGACACCAGGATGAACATGTTGCATCAACTACAACCCTCGGTTGTCTTTCAGCGAGCCAATTACTGATTCAAACTGCTGTGTCTGCCACAATCCCATTCCTAAGCATTTTGTATAACAGCCTACCGTGGGGAACCTTATCGAACACCTTGCTGAAATCCATATACGGCACATCAACCTGCTTCCTCTCATCCACCTGTTTGGTCATTTTGTCAAAAAAATCATAAGTTTCGTTAGGCACAACCTACCCGTTACAAAACCGTGCTGACTGTCCCTGATCAGATTATTCTTTTATAGATGATTATAAATCCTATCTCTTATAACCTTTTCCAACGCTTTACCACAACTGAAGTGAGACTCACTGGTATGTAATTACCAGGGTTGTCTCTACTACCCTTCTTGAACAAGGGAACCACATTTGCTATCCTCCAGTCCTCAGGCACTATTCCTGTAGACAATGATGATTTCCAGATCAATGGCACAGGCTCGGCAATCTCTTCCTTTGCTTCCCAGAGGATCCTAGGATAGATCCCATCCGGCCCAGAGGACTTCTCTATTTTCACACTCTGCAGTATTTCTAATATCTCTTCCTTGTGAACCTCAATCTTTTCGAGTCTCGATGCAAGTATCTCTGTATCTTCCTCGTCAACATTTTCTTTTTATATAATGAACACTGTCGAAAAATATTTATTTAGTGTTTCCCATGTCTCCTCTGACTCCACACACAACTTCCCACCATTATTCTTGATTGGACCTCATTTAACTCTCGTCATTCTTTTATTCTTGACATACCTATGGAAAGCCTGAGTGTTAACCCTGACCCTATCCGCGAACAACTTCTAATATCTCCTCCTGGCTCTCATGTCTCCTCCTGGCTCTTCTGAGCTCTCTCATTAGGTCATGCAGTGAAACGAGTCTGTCTGCTGCACAACATCATTCTGTTTCGAAATATCAAGCCGTATTTCATATTGATAACTGTAAACGTTAACCTTTAACAAGCCATGACAGTGAAATCACTGAATCCTCATCACTATACTACCAGGGATGATTTCTGTCAACATCACCCAGGACACCATGAGATTCGCCATTCTATTCACCCATCCTTCTGTGCGTGAACCCCTCGGCCCTATTCCAGTCTTGTTGCTTGGTTTACAACACTGAGGATATCCAATCATCTTTGCCTTTCAGTTTCTGAAGGATGATACCTTCTCTTTGAGCTGGAAATGTGCTTGCTCAGTGGTGATAACACTGTCCTTGTAAGCTAGAAAAGTGCTTGAAATAGGCCATTCCTGTTTTTCATTCCAAGAACTTGAGGCAAAACGTTAGACAGGACAGGAAATAGCGGGCGTGAGCAGTGATCATGTTTGGCAGCAAGAACGAGGTGAGGCAGTATAAACTACAGAGTAATGGGGAAACAATGGGTAAGGAACACTGGGACGGGAGGAGCTGAATGCTTCCTTTCTTTGCTGTAACCAGACATTGGTGTTGAACTCAGAAATGGGACAACATCAGACAAGTCGGTGAAATCTTACCTTCTGCTTGTTTTCTCCCGAGGCCTGTGTCACACTTGGGCAAATGTGTCTGCGTGCTTCAGTCTATGGGTAAAAATGGGATTCAGTTCCCATCTCAAACTTTAATCCCATTTATTGTGTTTTACGAGATTAAAACGTTCCAGAGAAATTATCATTCACATGAAACGTCAGAGTTCACAAGGTTACATACCAAGTGCTGGGAAATGAGATGATGGGACCAATTTCTGTGCTGTAAACACTCGATAATTCAATCATTTTTGAGGGGAAACATATCTGCAGTGACATAATTCCAAAAACTGTGTTATGAAGAAACGGTGCAATGCCTTCTGCCCTCATCCCTGGTGGTTTCGTGGTTAGTATTCAGCGCTTTAACTGAGTGGCCTGGGTTTCATTACCGTTCAGGAAATCAGGACTTCTTGTTCCTGATGCAGAGAGCGCAGCTCTACCAGGAATCTGTTTCATGCCTTAGATCAGTCAATACCCCAGCTCATCAAAGAAGGGAAAAGTGCCTTCCCTCTCTCTGCACAGTCGGACAGTTAATTTTCATTCTCTTCTGATTCAACTTTCCAAAGAGTTTCAAAATATTGTCAAAACTGAGTCTCAAAATTTCTTTTCTGTGCTTTTCATACATAGGAGCTGTATCAATTGAGTGCATTGGTTTCTGAAAATGAAACGTACCTATGAGCAATGTGTGCGGCTATTCCAGGATTGCCTTCTCTGACAACGGTGGGACATGACTGATGTTGTCTATGATATGGAAGCGCGAGTGTTTGAGTTGAGTAGACAAAGTTAAAAATTACACAATATCAGGACAGAGTCAGCGGGTTTATTTGGAAGCACTAGCTTTCGGATAGACGCTCCTTCATCTGGTGGGTGTTTTTCTGCAGAAACTTGGTGTGTGTGTCAATATGCGCGATCTTTTGGAAGATCATCTGGACTTTAACCGACCGTTCGTGGTGTCGATGTTACCCATGACGTGGAGGTGTTGGGGTTGGACTGGGGTGGATAAATTTTAAAAATCACACAAAGCCATTTTAGATTCCAACAGTTGACAGTTGACAAACGCCTGATGAAGAAGCAGTGCATGGAACACTAGTGCTTGCAAATACGTGTGGTCAATTCAATCTGGTGCTGTGTCATTTTTACTCAGATAGCTCTTGACAATGTTTAACTGGTCGAAGACAGTGAAAGAATTTTCGTTCGTCGAGATGAAAATGTCAAATATTACCCACCTCAGCATAACAAAAATGATTAGGTTGGATCTGTGATGAATCTCCATAATGCGCTTGTGCAAAGTAAAAGTCGAACCTAC